>NC_090935.1:893342948-893652589 GCF_040938575.1 Ambystoma mexicanum | reverse complement strand
ACATTGTGACACTTCCAGGTGAACAATCTCAGGCTGACATGGTATTCCCGGTTCATTCTCCAGACATTCATGATCAGTGTCAGGTTGAGTCATCATTGATTGTCAGATGGAATGTGCCAGGGCAGTGTGCACTCCACAGGGGTGTGATTTCTATGTGAAGTAATTAGCCACTAGCTGTGTACGGGGTGCCTCCCCCCGTGCCCTTTCCCCTCCCATGCGCAGCGGCTGTGCATGTGGTTGGGGATGTGGGGCCACCACCATGTCCACGGCCAGGCCCCGGCGTGTTGCAACGTTGTGCAGGACACATGCTGCCACTATGATCCTGCACACTACTGGGGGAGCGTATAACAGCTGCCCGCCAGAACGGTCAAGGGAGCGAAAGCGTGACTTTAGCACTCCGAATGTGCGCTCCACTATGCCCCTGGTTGTAATGTGGGCTGTGTTATATCTTACCTGGGGTGGCGTGGTGGGGTTCCGAATTGGCGTCATCATGTGGGGGCTGAGAGGGTAGGCACTGTCCCCTGTGGAGGTGGGGATTGGTATCATTGGTGAGGTTGTGACCTTGCTCAGTATCCAACATGCATGCATGTGCAGTGGCATACATACTCACCAAGCAGCCATGTATCGCCATGCCGCCCAGCTTCTAGGTCCCGGCTTAGGGTGGACATTCGGTAAATGAAGCTGTCGTGGGTGGAGCCGGGATAGTTGGCATATACTGAGGTGATGATTCCCTTGGCATTACATGCTACCTGCACGTTGATGGAATGCCAGTGCTTGCGGTTCCTATAGATGTGCTCAGATGCCCTGGGGGGACGTAGAGCCACATGGGTGCAGTCGATGGCACCTAGCACTTTGGGGAATCGTGCCACAGCGTAAAAATCCAGGGCGGCAGCATGCCTTTCTGCAGGTGTTCTGGGCAGGTATATGTGCCTGCGGACTGATGGCCGTGCAGTGATGATGTTCAAGACCTGGTGTAGGCAGCGTGACTGGGTGGCCTGTGACACCCCACCCACTATGGCACTTGTTCGCTGAAATGATCCAGTGGCTAAGAAGTGCAGTACATTGAGGACCTTCTCCAGGGGGCTGAGTGCTTGGGAGCACAGGGTGGGTGATGTGAGGTCATCCTCCCACTCACTCACCAGGTCCAGTATAATGTGTGGTGGAAACCTGTACCTCCCATACACCTGGTCATCAGGCATCCCGAAAAGGCTGGTTCTGGGTGTGAATATTCTGGCCCTGACTATCCTCCTCCTCCTCCTTTGGTAGTCCACTGCCACTGCTGCTAGGAACGGTATGTTCATCCTGGCGTCTGAGCTTGTTATTGTTATAGTGCGCAAATTTATGCTTTGCGCGTGTTCTAGGCGAGCGTGTGACCCGCGCACCCCTGGAATCCAGTTCCCAGTCCAATAGCGTGTGGAAATTCACACGCACCACGGGATACAGCGTGTGACCCGCGCACCCCTGGAATCCAGTTCCCAGTCCAATAGCGTGTGGAAATTCACACGCACCACGGGATACAGCGTGTGACCCGCGCACCCCTGGAATCCAGTTCCCAGTCCAATAGCGTGTGGAAATTCACACGCACCACGGGATACAGCGTGTGACCCGCGCACCCCTGGAATCCAGTTCCCAGTCCAATAGCGTGTGGAAATTCACACGCACCACGGGATACAGGTTCGCTGATGTACTTGCGTGTGTAAGTGCCCGCGCACCCATTAAATACACGTACATAGGCCAATCGCGTGTAGGCGCACTTTTGTCCAATTACACGCGATGACACTCTGACGTGCAGTATCTCCACGTGTGCCCCGTCATCACGTGCTGAGTGGGGAACACCCGTGCGGGTCACGTCACAGACGCGCTTACGCGCTGAGGGACTCTGGTCCAATAGAATCGCGTATGCGTGCTGACGCGCTTACGCGCTAAGGGCCTTTCCTCGGATTTCACGCTGACGTGCAGGATTTTCACGTGCCAAATCACTCCGTATCAAGCTGGCCACGCGAAAACACACGGAAAGACCACGCTCCTGCCCAGAAGGCCGAGTTACTGCCCCCGTGCCCCGAGCAGCCTCCCACGTGCCATCTGCTGCTGCCTGCCTGCCTGCCTGCCTGCTGCCACCGTGCCCTGCCATTTGGTGCCTGCACATCAGCCATCTGCAGGGGTCCAGTTGCTGTGTCCACCCCTGCTGGAACTGAAGACTCCCGACTGGGATTACATCGCTCCACAGCCCAGCCCCAGGACCCAGTTGCCCACCCACACCTGCCTCTGGGGTTGCCATGTCGGGCACTTCCACATCTGGCACCAGTGGCAACCCCAGGCCAGAGGGGCAGAGGGGCACCAGCTTCACTGTCACCGAAGTTGGTGTCCTGGTGGAGCATGTCCTGGGGCAGTATGATGCCCTCTTTGGATCGTCCCGCGCCAGCAAGGAAGGACGGCAGAGGATCTGGGCCGACTGTGTGGTTGCCATCAACGCGGAGGGGGTGGCAACCCGCGACGTCCTGAAGATCAAGAAGCGCTGGGAGGACTTGAGGTCCAGGACCCTTGTGAAGGCCCGGCGCCTCGTGGAGGGGGGCCGGGGCCGCATGAGTTCCATCCAGATGAGGGTCCTGGAACGCGTACGCCCAGCGCTCCACGCCCAGATCCTTGAGAGGGAGGCCCGTCTGGAGTTGAGCGGTAAGTGTCCATGCATTACTGTGTGAGACAGGGCATGTTGCGGTGTGCTGGTTCTATGATACTTGCCTGTATGTGTGCCATAGGCCATGTATGCATGTATGTGTGCAGGGACATCATGGTAATGCATGTGCGACCAGTGATGTGTGACCCACATTGTTGTTGCATGTGTTGAAATGCCGCATGGGGAGCCCTATGCAAATTTTGAACATGAGAGCATGCCAGTCTCTGTACCTGGACATGGGTGGGGGTGAGGGATGGGTGCTGATGCCAGGTACATATATGGTAGCCATGTCTGTGTGCCTGACCTGCGTGTCTGTGACTTGTGCATGCCATGGATGCATGACACATGTGTGTGACAATGCACAGATTCAGTAAAGCAGCCAAATTACCCTTGTATCCGCTGTGTTTGGTGTGTTTGGGGCCAGATGGATGTGACTGAGGTGAAGTGTGTGCATGTGATAGGCATGAGCCATGATGCATGTGAGTTACATATCATTGAATGTTCCAAGAGTCCATTGGACATGCATGGAAATGTCCATGGCATGCACCATGCCTGTTACTGTGTGTGTATTGCCTGGACTGACCCATGTGTTGTGGAGGGACATGATGGAAGTGTACTTTGACAGTGGTGCTCATCTGCTATTGCTTCCTGTCTAGGGGACCATTGTACAGTGCCCTGATGCTTGTGTTCTTTGTCTCCCTCTACGCAGCGGCTAGTGAAGAGGAGGGTGGAGACGGCGCTGTGGAGAAAGGCGGCGGGGATGCCCCCACGGCTGCAGCGGAAGGGGTGGGTGAGCCCCCACAGGGGCCTGCTACGGTGGGAGACGGTGAGGAGCCATCCAGGTTGGTGGTTTGCACAGAGGAGGAGGAGGCCGCCACTGGGGCACACATGGGGCCTGGTGGGGGCATCCCTGCTGGTGCAAGCGGTGCAGTCCAGGGCCAGGGGCAGGAGGCAGCACAGGTCACCGTGGAGGGGCCTGTGCATGTCGCTGTCCCTGACCCTGTGAGTGCACCACCATGCACCAGCAGGGATGCCCCGTCCCAGGCCTGTCCGCAGGTAGAGGGGATGTCCATGTCACCTGACTCCCCTCCACCTGCGGACGTGGGAACCCCTGGCCGTGCGGAGAAGGTCCTGATTGGGGTCGCGATGCGCACGGCTGTGATTCGTGATGCCGTGCGTGCTTCCCGGGAGGAGCACGCACGGCATCACGAAGTGCACCGTGCCGACGTGGCCCAATTGGGATCGGCCATGTTCGGGGGTTTCCTGCATGTGTTGGCCAATGTGGCGGCCCTCTCCTCCTCTGTGCAGGCTATCCACCAGTCGTTCTCCTTGCCGTCTTCCAGCCCAGATGCCACCAGGGCCTCCTGTGGACCTGCCCCGACCAATGCAGCCAGCTCGGTGGGGATCCCATCCCTGCCACAGTCGGGAGTCAGTGATCCAGCAGGGGTGGACACCAGAGCAACTGGACCCCAGCAGATGGAGGATGTGACGGCATCATCGGGCAGGGCACGTGCACGACGGCGTTGGTGGTTTCCATCAGCCTGGATGCCGTCGTGCTGGCACAGGCAGTTGCGTCGGAGGCAGCAGCAGGCTCAACGTGGGAGGCATCATGGCTCGGGGCCATCAACATCAGGGGTGCAGGCATCGGCCGGAGGGCAGGAGAACCCTGGAATGGGAGTGGCTTCCGTGTGGGAGCGGTTGTGCCAGCGGATAGGTGCGGAGCGGCAGCGGGCAGAGGAGGAACGGCTCACGATGGTCAGGGCGGAGGACTCCATGCGGAGGGCGCTGAGGCGGGCTGAGTGCCTCGAGGGTCTTCGCAGGGAGTTTGAGCTTGACACTGCGTTAACCCTGCGGGACCTCGGGGCCAGGGAACATGCCCGCCTCCAAGCCATTGACCAGGAGTTCGATGATGCCCTGGCCCATGACAACAACCAGTGAGCCGTCCGAATAGCCCGCTGCCTTTGTATATAGTTGTATAGTTAGGTTTAGGTTTCCTTTGTTTTTTTGATTTTTTTTGGTAGCGATTGGACAATGCACCACTTTTTTGTATATAGTTCAGTTTTTAGTTAGTAGTCATAGTTAGGTTTAATTTGGTTGGGCTCATGGACCGAGGATGATCTTCTTCATGGTTCTTCGTTGGCTTATTTTTATTTTTCAGATTATTTTCTTGGACATTCATCTTGTTTTGTTTGATTTGCTTTGTGTTTTTTCTTATTTCATTTCCATTATACTTGCTGTTCAATACATTATTTTTTTTATTCTTCAATGTGTCGTATCATCTCATTGCTTTCAGGCATGTCATGTTGGGTGTTTTGTCATTCACTTGCAGCCATTGTGTGTGACAGACATGTGTTCAATTGCATTATTTAAATTGGGGGTGTAACATGTAATTGCCTTTGATATGTGGGTGGGTGTGATAGTTGGTTGGGCCTTTTGG
Source organism: Ambystoma mexicanum (assembly GCF_040938575.1). Classification (NCBI taxonomy): domain Eukaryota; kingdom Metazoa; phylum Chordata; class Amphibia; order Caudata; family Ambystomatidae; genus Ambystoma; species Ambystoma mexicanum. Next base: position 893,647,478 of record NC_090935.1, on the reverse strand, counting down.
CAGGGGAGGATGGGCATTACGGACATGATTGGGGAATGTTGGGACCCAGGTGCAGGGGGGCATGGATTGGACATGGGTGTGGGCCTGCTGGCAGGTGCCCCACAGTGCTGGGGGGTGGGGGTGGTGGGAGACATGAGTGGGGGCCTGGTGGAGGGTGCCCCTGGTGGCTGGGGGGTGGGGGTGGTGGGAGACATGAGTTGGACATGGGTGGGGGCCTGCTGGCAGGTGCCCCACAGTGCTGGGGGGTGGGGGTGGTGGGAGACATGAGTGGGGGCCTGGTGGAGGGTGCCCCTGGTGGCTGGGGGGTGGGGGTGGTGGGAGACATGAGTGGGGGCCTGGTGGAGGGTGACCCTGCACTGCTGGGGTTTGGGGGTGGTGGGAGACATGAGTGGGGGCCTGGTGGAGGGTGACCCTGGTGGCTGGGGGGTGGGGGTGGTGGGAGACATGAGTGGGGGCCTGGTGGAGGGTGCCCCTGGGGGGTGGGGGTGGTGGGAGACATGAGTGGGGGCCTGGTGGAGGGTGACCCTGGTGGCTGGGGGGTGGGGGTGGTGGGAGACATGAGTGGGGGCCTGGTGGAGGGTGCCCCTGCACTGCTGGGGGGTGGGGGTGGTGGGAGACATGAGTGGGGGCCTGGTGGAGGCTGCCCCTGCACTGCTGGGGTGTGGGGGTGGTGGGTGACATGAGTGGGGGCCTGGTGGAGGCTGCCCCTGCACTGCTGGGGTGTGGGGGTGGTGGGTGACATGAGTGGGGGCCTGGTGGAGGCTGCCCCTGCACTGCTGGGGTTTGGGGGTAGTGGGAGACATGAGTGGGGGCCTGGTGGAGGGTGACCCTGCACTGCTGGGGTTTGGGGGTGGTGGGAGACATGAGTGGGGGCCTGGTGGAGGGTGACCCTGGTGGCTGGGGGGTGGGGGTGGTGGGAGACATGAGTGGGGGCCTGGTGGAGGGTGCCCCTGGTGGCTGGGGGGTGGGGGTGGTGGGAGACATGAGTGGGGGCCTGGTGGAGGCTGCCCCTGCACTGCTGGGGTTTGGGGGTGGTGGGAGACATGAGTGGGGGCCTGGTGGAGGGTGACCCTGGTGGCTGGGGGGTGGGGGTGGTGGGGGACATGAGTTGGACATGGGTGGGGGCCTGCTGGCAGGTGCCCCACAGTGCTGGGGGGTGGGGGTGGTGGGGGACATGAGTTGTACATGGGTGGGGGCCTGCTGGCAGGTGCCCCACAGTGCTGGGGGGTGGGGGTGCAAGGGGACATGAGTTGGTGTTCATTAGTTCAAGGAGACATGTGCCTTTGCTGGGGGGCATGCCCATGGTGGGTGGGCTGCCTGCGGGACATGACCAGGGATGCAGGGTAGTCCCCTGTGGTGTGGGCTGCCTGCAGGGGCCGTGGAGGGTGTACAGGGTACACCCGGGAGGACCCACACTGTCAAATCACATGTGGAACTTCCCGCGCACCCCTGAAATACACGCGCCCAGGCTATTCGCGTGTGGAACTTCCCGCGCACCCCTGAAATAGACGTGCCCAGGCTATTCGCGTGTGGAACTTCCCGCGCACCCCTGAAATACACGCGCCCAGGCTATTCGCGTGTGGAACTTCCCGCGCACCCCTGAAATACACGCGCCCAGGCTATTCGCGTGTGGAACTTCCCGCGCACCCCTGGAATACACGCGCCCCCAGGCTATTCGCGTGTGGAACTTCCCGCGCACCCCTGAAATACACGCGCCCAGGCTATTCGCGTGTGGAACTTCCCGCGCACCCCTGAAATACACGCGCCCAGGCTATTCGCGTGTGGAACTTCCCGCGCACCCCTGGAATACACGCGCCCCCAGGCTATTCGCGTGTGGAACTTCCCGCGCACCCCTGAAATACACGCGCCCAGGCTATTCGCGTGTGGAACTTCCCGCGCACCCCTGAAATACACGCGCCCAGGCTATTCGCGTGTGGAACTTCCCGCGCACCCCTGAAATACACGCGCCCAGGCTATTCGCGTGTGGAACTTCCCGCGCACCCCTGAAATACACGCGCCCAGGCTATTCGCGTGTGGAACTTCCCGCGCACCCCTGGAATACACGCGCCCCCAGGCTATTCGCGTGTGGAACTTCCCGCGCACCCCTGAAATACACGCGCCCAGGCTATTCGCGTGTGGAACTTCCCGCGCACCCCTGAAATACACGCGCCCAGGCTATTCGCGTGTGGAACTTCCCGCGCACCCCTGAAATACACGCGCCCAGGCTATTCGCGTGTGGAACTTCCCGCGCACCCCTGAAATACACGTGCCCAGGCTATTCGCGTGTGGAACTTCCCGCGCACCCCTGAAATACACGCGCCCAGGCTATTCGCGTGTGGAACTTCCCGCGCACCCCTGGAATACACGCGCCCCCAGGCTATTCGCGTGTGGAACTTCCCGCGCACCCCTGAAATACACGCGCCCAGGCTATTTGCGTGTGGAACTTCCCGCGCACCCCTGAAATACACGCGCCCAGGCTATTCGCGTGTGGAACTTCCCGCGCACCCCTGAAATACACGCGCCCAGGGCGCGTGTAGAACTTCCCGCGCACCCCTGAAATACACGCGCCCAGGCTATTCGCGCGTGGAACTTCACGCGCACCCCTGGAATACACGTAGCCCGCTCCCCCAGGCCCGATCGCGTGAGGAACTTCACGCGAACCCCTGTAATACACGTAGCCCGCTCCCCCAGGCCCGATCGCGTGTGAAACTTCACGCGAACCCCTGAAATACACGTAGCACGCTCCCCCAGGCCCGATCGCGTGAGGTACTTCACGCGAACCCCTGTAATACACGTAGCCCGCTCCCCCAGGCCCGATCGCGTGTGAAACTTCACGCGAACCCCTGAAATACACGTAGCCCGCTCCCCCAGGCCCGATCGCGTGAGGAACTTCACGCGAACCCCTGTAATACACGTAGCCCGCTACCCCAGGCCCGATCGCGTGAGGAACTTCACGCGAACCCCTGTAATACACGTAGCCCGCTCCCCCAGGCCCGATCGCGTGTGAAACTTCACGCGAACCCCTGAAATACACGTAGCCCGCTCCCCCAGGCCCGATCGCGTGAGGAACTTCACGCGAACCCCTGTAATACACGTAGCCCGCTACCCAGGCCCGATCGCGTGGGGAACTTCACGCGAACCCCTGTAATACACGTAGCCCGCTCCCCGAGGCCCGATCGCGTGTGAAACTTCACACGAACCCCTGAAATACACGTAGCACGCTCCCCCAGGCCCGATCGCGTGAGGAACTTCACGCGAACCCCTGTGATGCACGTACCCTGCTGAAATCGCGTGTTAGACTTCCCGCGCACCCCGGTATACACGCACACGTATTTTTTGTCAGCGGGTGTCCGTGTTTGTGGGTACCCCTTTGCACGTCATTTTTCCTGGAGGGCCACAGTATGGGACATTCATCATGGCAGTATATAGGTGCTATTTGTTGGCGCACCTTTTGGCGCACATTTCTTACAGCCGCAGAGACGCTACCGCCTGCTTTCTTGTGGCGGTCGTGTTTGTGCCTGTGCGCTGGTTTGAGCGTGCGCTTTTTTGCCCTATTCTATTCCATGAATACGAGTTTTAGGCGAGCGTGTGGGCGTTCCGCGCACTTGTGCCCTGTACTTCCCCCGTGACGCCCACGTTTTGGCAAGTTGTTCCCCATTCCGAGTGTTACGCCCGTGTTCCGCCTACTTTTGTTGCGTGCACCGCGCTATGTGCGAATTTCGCTGTGGCCTGTGCGATTTTCGCTGTGACCTGGCGCACGCTGTTAGATGGCCTGTGCGCCAACGTGCGCCGCGCACTTTTTTATCGCACATCCGCTGGTTTTCTCGTGCACGGCCTTCCATGAATCGACGTGCGCTGCTTTTCGTGCGATTTTCGCAATTGCACTGCGATTTTCGCTATTCCACTGCGAATCGCACGTTTTTGGCCACTTGCGCCGCGCTAATTATTCCATGAATCGGCCTGTAATTGTGTTGGGCAGTATCCCAGTGCAATGACCACCAGGATACCACCCAATTTGTGATGAGACCCACTGTTGGTGATTGATTGCCTTTCACCCCTGCTGTATAGTGCTTGTGTCATCTATATTCTGCATCTTCAGAATTATTTCCACAGGGGTGGGTTTTTGTTAACTTTTTTATAGAAAATTAATGCATATTGGTGTATTCAATTAAAGTATATATATTTTAGAGAACCGGAAAGGACCTGCCTTTATTTTGGGCTGGTGTACAATTGCTGTTTGGGTTGCTACTGTTTTCACATTCCATTCACAACCCTTCTAAGAGTACAGCCTGCCCTCTACCCACGTTGCAGCAAAAGGCAAAGGAGGTGTATCTCTTGACTGTGCCAGCTTCACCTTTATGATTGGGTCCACTGCTGGTTTGCAGTAGTGTTAGGGTTGAGTAGGTGTTTGACCCGCTACTCGTCCTTGTACTCCTGCAGGACAGTAGTCATTTCATCACAAATGCCCCATGCATCCACATGGGACCACAAGCGTTTTTTTCCTACCATGGCAGACAAGAAGTTCAACTATGCCACATGTATTGATGAGGACAGACTCCTTTTTGCCTGAAACTTTAAGAAGTTAAATATTAGTCCACAGGACGGGGTACCTACGAACTTTCTGAAGCCCAGTTGAAAAATGGATAATATTTTAGTATCATCTATCCATCTTGTAAGCTCATTCAGCCAGGAGGCAAAGACCATGCCTGTAACATCTCATAAAACTATGGGTCGATAATTTCTAGGAACTTGGCAAGAGCCTTTTTTGAAAATAGGAATTTTGTTGTGAGTAGTCCGCTTGGAAGGTAGGAAATCATCCTTACTGACGAAACCATACAAAATGTATAGGATTTCAGTCCAAATAACAGGATTACTTCTAATGGCTAGGTTGACAAACCAATCTGGTCCATGCTCACCAGAATGCTTTAAATTACAGATAACGGCTATTATATCAGCAATACAGAAATAACCCGGCCATGTTTCCAGGGTCATAGTATCTGTTAATTTTACATTGTTAGACTTTTTGTTAAAGACATACTTAAAATTGGTCACCCACTGGCTTTTGGAAATTTAGTTAGAAAGGAGACGTCCACCCACTGTAGGAGTTCCCAAAGCTTCTGAGTGTTATTCCTTGTCAGTAAATCTTAGGTGCCGTTTGTCACAGATTTTTCTAAACCTGTATGTTTTTAACCAATTCATATATCGTATATTTGTTATGTTTATTTCCTGATGATGCTCTAACCTTGGATTATTATAGGTAAACTTTACATGCCCAATTCTACTGCCTGCAGACATCTTCCTTTCTTGGATTAGAGAATCAAAAATGGTCCTAATGTTTCCTTGCTTAAAAGGGATCAACGGACTGGTGGAATATTAGAACTGAGAGGACCAGTCTGTGTAAAGTGCTCAAGGGCAACCTTAGGCTATCTGGCAAAGTCTGGCAAAGTCGCAGGAGTCTATATCTACCATGGCATCTTTAACCGGCTCAACATTAGTTGTATATTCTTGTCTAGCCAGTAAAGGTTATTCCTACACACAAAGATCCCCTACTAAACTTGTGGTGGCTCTTGTTAAAGCTTTCGTAGTGATGTTAGTAGCCAAAATTGTGATAACTGACAGGTGCGCAGGTAATAGTCAGTTGCCGTAGGGGATTAAATTGGTCTGCTGAAATGTATAGCCCATAGTGGACTTCTTTGCCACTGTAGTCCAAGTATGCACCCCAGAGATATCTCCTTTAACATCAGAGGATTCCATGCCGTGAGTTAATAACACCTTCTGTGTTAGGCTTGAATTGAAGCAACAGCACATCATGGACCTCAGGAGAAAGTCCCCTGCAAGAAAAGCATAATCTTTCAGAGTGATCGGACGAACAGCATCTAAGCCCTCTAATAATTTGGCAGTGGGGGAAGACTTTTGTGAGTAACAATCATTTAACAAATCAGAAACAAAGATTCCAAGGCGCTATGATTTTGCCTTATATGAGGGACTATGCAGGTGTACATGTTTTCACAAGAGAAGTTGCTATGTCATTAAGAATAAGTGGTAATGGTTCTTGACAGTAGTCAATAAACAATCACTGGGGCGACCTTTCTCACCCTCAGTGGTATTTTTCCAGACAGTATGGGATCCATCCACTTCAACCGGCTGTCTTATCAAGTTTCCTGTAAACAAAACAAATCAAATGTGTGCAAGTAAACGGCTTTGTTGGTCAACAAGCTTTAATGTTCTCAAGAATTCTAGCATAATATAGACAATTAGTAGGGATTCAGGGTCTGGGTCTGGAATGCTTATCTACATTGAGAGTGACTGGTAACCAAGAACAGCCTCTCACTCCGCCGGTCTGAGACAATTGATTAGCATCAAGCGTAGGCAAATCTCTTCTGAACAAGAGTACCATCAGCAACCCCAGACACGTGTTTCGGCTTAGTCGGGCTTCATCAGTGAGGTGAACCTGAGCCCCTCAGAGCACAGTGAGCAAAGGGTTCACACCTGGATTACCCTGGGTAACTTAGGGCAATTGCCTAGCATTTCGGTGCTGGACTGCCTAATAGGGTGGGACCAGCCTGATATGCAAATGGGTATTTCTTCTGTGTGAAAGGTACAGTGAGCTAAAATGTGGTTGTAGACCCTCCAGAGTGGGAACCTTGCCAGAGAACAGGTTATTTGGCCCTGTTTGTTCTTGGTAGAGGGACTCCCAGACCTTTTTCATATACCTTCATTTGTATTTGTATTTGATTTATTTCTATAGCGCACCTGGCCCAAAGGCATCTGTGCGCATTTCTTGAAGTTACAGTTAGATAATATACAAGGAAAGCAATACAATCAGATCAATAAAATACTTACAGCGTACATAATAAACAGGGATAGCAGCAATACAAAAGAAGCTTACAGGTAGATTACAAAATACAAATTTACAGAGTATTTACAACAAGAGGTAGTCAAGGGATTCCCTGATATCCTTGAGACAGAGACACTGTCCTATACTTTATTCTCTTTGAGTATTTTTAAATGAGCTCTAGCTATCGACTACAACAACAGCCTCATCTGGTTGAAGGCTGTCACATATCCACTCAAACTGGAAACTGCCCCATGGAACGTACAACAGTACTAATGAATGAAAAACAACCAGCTCTAGAATCCAACATTAACAACCGCACAAAAAAGCAACAATTCTTTGTGCCTGCAGTTTCCCTGATTTCCGCCGAAAAAATGTAAATCCCATTGAGTCCTATGGGACTCAATGGGAATGGGGATTTACATTTTTTCGGCGCCTGACTTCCAGGAACACCGGGGTCCTAATCCCCCAGTGTTTCCATGGAGTCAGGTGCCAGAAAAATGCACGAGTCGGGTGGCAGCCTGCTGGTTTTACTGGCACGGCTAACGCCAGACTCGTAATCTGGCCCACTGACACTGATGAGAGTATTATCCAGTGTGTACCACAGGAGTAGACACAGACCTCTTCTAAACACCCACCTGACCAACAGAGGCATGTGGGGGTCCAGGGTCTGACCCTGACATATATATGCCAGGCATGTAGCAGCATGCTATTATGCAGCAGCTCCTGGCAACGGAACAGTGGAAAGACTGCCAACAGGCAGGCCCAATTCCAGAAGGACATTGGTAAGGCAATGTCGCAATTGGCAAATAAGATAGGACAACATAACTCTTGTCTGTGTCCCCGAAGAATAGTCCCACGCAGTTCCAGTGAGATAAAATAACCTTTATTACAGGTCATGAAGTACAGACCCCCAGCTCAACCTTACCCCTGGCTGGCTAGTGCAAACAGTAATAGAAGCAACATTAAGAGTAAACATTCTCTGGCCACAGGCAGGCTATGATACCCTGCTCAGAACTATATTACACTGTGACATTCCACATAGAACTATATTACATCATATAAAATGAACACCCTGCTCTCTATGAATAGCAAGCATGGCCATAACTATTTACATACAGTGAGACAACTTCATAACATAGCTCCCTCTCTTATAACCCACATGATCTTCTCACCACAGTGATTCTATTTTTATTCCAAACTTGTCCTCCACTCACCCTCACAGCACCCCTCAAAACCGCTACCACACATACGGGATCCGAATACAATGGATCTCCCTTCTTCTTAATCACTGCCTTCCTAATCCTCACATAATCTCCACATTCCACTCTGAGTTCCTTATTCCCTCTTCTCCGGTTCTCCCTCATAACAAACTGCTCTTTCTTATTTCTGAGATCTTTTCTAAATTTTTCAATCTCACAATCTGATTCTGCTCCCCTTTCCATCCAAGTGGGACACACCAAAGAATATCCTTTGCACCCTCTCATCAATTCAAATGGTGAAACTCCTGTAACAGAATGCGGTGCCATTCTCAACGGAACCATTCTTTCTTCTACTGCCAAACTCCTACTCACACCACAGGCTTTTGCCAATCGAACACCCTCCATAACACATCTGTTTATTCTTTCCACCAACCCATTCCTTTCGGGATGGTACAATGCAGCCTTCTTATGTATTATGCCACAATTCCTCACATATTATTTAAAGCATCCGCCCGTAAACTGAAGGGCATTATCCGTCAGAATATACTTGGGAAATCCTTCTCTCCCAAATACCCTGCATAAAAACTTAACAATACTACCTCCATCTATGTTCCTAACTATCTTCTAATCGCACCAGCGAGAGAATGCATCAACCATTACCGATATGAACCTTCCTTTCCCATAGCCCATTTCCACAGGTCCCAAAACATCAAACGCCACCTCCTCCCACACTCTTCCTGGGATATCCTTAAATATTGTGGCCTGTTTCTTCGCTACCAAACCTTTACCGCTTTCAGCACATTCCATACAATCTTTCAATCTCTTTTCCACCTCTTTGTCAAATCCGGGCGCCCAATAATCCGCCCTCAAAACTGCTTTTGTTTTTCAGATCCCTATGTGACCTTTATGGGCTATGTCAATCATCCTGTTGCGGACCTCCTCGGGCACCACAGCTTTGCCCGCACTGAAACACAATGCCGTCTTCAATGCTCAATTCCTCGCTTACTTCCCAAAATGGCCTTTCCTTCACACTCAACTCACTTTTTCTGGGCCAATAACATCGAATATACATTTTCACTTTTGACAACAATTCATCATTATCTACTGCTCTCACCTATTCCTCCTTACATACCACATTATCAGTGTAGGCAAAAACCATTTCCTTTTCCTCATCTTGAGTCTCTTTACTCTCCTTCATTGCTAATCTGGACAAACAATCTGCAAATACATGTTCCTTTCCTGATATGACCGCCACCTCAAAGCTATGACACTGTAATCTGGTAACCCAACCTGCAACTCTGCGGGATACCTTATCTAATCCTTTATTTTCAAAAATCGACTTTAATGCACTGTGGTCGGTTCTAATCACAAAATGTGTGCCCCATACAAAACATTTGAACTTCTCAATCGCCCATAAACAACCTAAGGCTTCCTTTTCCAGGACTGAGTACCTCAATTCCACACCTCTCAACGCTCTAGAGGCATGGGCTATCATTTATTCACCTCTCTCAACCTTCATTTGGGACAAAACCGCCCCTAAACCCACATCGCTCGCATCAACGGTGAGCACACACTTTCTTCTTGTGTCAAATTTCTTTAAAGGTTCAGCCAGATTTATTTCCTCCTTAATCTTTTTAAATTCCATCTGGCACGCATCATTCCACACAAACTCTTCACTTTTCCTCAATAACTTTCTCATTTCAGTGACCTTTTCTGCATAATCTTTCATACATTTTTGATAAAACTCTAACATTCCAAGGAAAGATCGTAATTCCCCTTTGTTCTTGGGATCTTCAATCTCTTTGATAGGAGTGACCATTGAGTCTTTCGGATTTATACCCTGGGCCGGTATTACATGTCCCAGGTACTCTACCTTGTCAGCATGAAATACACACTTTTCTTTCCTTAGAGTTATGCCGCTCTCACTCAAAATGTTCAACACTTCACTTAACCTCTGATCATGTTTCTCCACATTCTCTCCAGACACTAGAAAGTCATCTTGAAAGCAAAATACACCACCTATTTTGCCAAACAACCTATCCATAATTTTCTGAAAAACAGAGGATGCATATACCAGCCCAAATGGCATACGCTTGTACTGAAATACACCTTCATGAGTGATGAAAGCCGTTAACTTTCTGGACTTCTCTTCAAGTACAACCTGATGGTCCGCAGATGCCATATTGTCATGATTCCTGCCCCTCATGTCCCCAGCCCACCAAGATGTCAGGCTGGAGCCAGGCCACGATCACCTACATGGCCCTCAAGGGCCTCTCCATCCCTCCAAAGAACCACTTGGAGTCAGACTTGGCGCTTGTGGCACCAGACTCACTCACTCCCGTAGGATAACATTGGGGATTGGACTTGTAGTGCATTGATGGGGACAAGATGGATGGCCCCACATATTTCAGTTCCCAGAACTGCATGTGCAGTCTAGTCTTTTGGGTGTGGTTCAGCCCAGAGACACCTGGGATACCCAGAGACTATTTAAGCCATGCCCAGGCTGAGAAACATGCTTTGTGTTTTCTGCAGCGTGGCACTCACTGTGTTCGGATCGGTCTCCAGTAGGCCTGCAACTTTCTTCTGCACTCAGCTCCTGCAAGAACAAGAACACCGTTAGGAACAGCCTTAACTTGTGGCGCTTCTGCCAATCATTCATCGCTTCTTCTGTTCTGCGGGCATCTTCGGCGGTGTCATTCCCATCCCGGCACGTCGCTTCCTAAGGACAAGGGAAAAGAACAGAACAGAAAAAAGGCATTAGTAAGAATTCAGCAAATCTTTGCTTATTTTAAAAGACTGTACGAGCTTCAAACGCTTACATGAATCCCAGCCGCACTGGGGGAACTCTGTCTCTGGAATTTCTCATCCATCTGCAAGAAGGAAAAGACACTCCAGGTTAGCGTGGAAACATCTAGAGGCACCGCATACCGTGTTTACTCACTGCATTTCTTCTTCATAACCGGCATCCACGCTGAAAACGTTGCGGCACAAAAGACACAGAAAAATAACTCTGTTCAATACAAATACGAAAGGGTTGCATTGCGCATCGCGCTCTCACTCACCTTCAGCGCTACTCATCTCAGCAGCACGTCACCATCCCCGGATGCCGGCCATCATCTAAGGAAGGAAAGGAACAAAGTTAGAGAACTGTTCAAAAGACTCATTATACTTACCTGTCAGACTCTTGCCAGTGAAGTAACTAGGCAGCAACAAGCCTGCATCAATCAACGCGCCCCTGCGCTGAAAGCAGGATAGATAGCACACTTTCCAAGAAAACAAGGTGAGCTGTGGATCAAAGGGAAGGGTTGGACCCCGGGGTAGAAGGGGTTCAAGCACACACAAACAATAGGGAGTTAAACTCTACCAATCCTGTGTTTCAGGCCCAGTCTCCAGTCGAGTAGACTCCAGGGAAGGGTTCAAGGTCGTAAGAGGTCAGAACAGGCTGAGTGACGTCCCCGTGGATACCAGGTGAGCGTTACACATATCAAGTTTGGAAAAAAAAATTCCCTGCCCAACCATCGATAACATTTCGCTCATATTGGGCAATGGATGTCTATCAGCTATAATCGCTTTATTTACCTCCCTTAAATCCACACACAATCTCAAATCTCCAGGTGGCTTTTTTACAATCACTAGTGAAGAAATCCATTCCACACCACAAGCTCTTCCAATCACACGCATTTTGGTCAATTTCTCCAGTTCTTTCTTTACTTCCTCTCTCAAAGTGAAAGGAACAGATCTCAACTTTGCTCTCTCGGGAACACATCCCTTCTTCACCACAATCTGATGCTGAATACCTCTCACTTTACCAATCTCTTTTCTAAACACCTTTTCATACTTATCTTCCACAAACTGCATCACCTGTTAATTTTGATTGGGATCCAATCTTACCATTAGTCTTTTCTCAACCAAACAAAGTTTTTCCCTTTGTAGTGATGTAAACCTTTCCTTTGGCATACCTTCCCTTAAATTCAAAATCTGTGATGAAGTATCCTAAATGAATCCGGTCTTTGTTATACCCCCCAGGATTAATATCTGGCTCAAGCACATTTCTAACATCCCCATTCATTTCCTCTTCAAACACTTTCTTGGACATCAATGAAATTTTAGCTCCCGAATCTGCCATCATCCTAACATCACGCCCATTAAGTTTCACAATAGCATAAGGATGCTCGCACTCCATTTCATCATCATCATCATTTATCACATTAACCATAATCTTTTCCACATTTGGATTTTCCTCTTCCTCTGAATACCCAATGCTCTCCTCATCTTTTACTACCAAAACACTTCTTTGGAAAGATTGGTAATTTTTACAACAGTTTGCAAAATGCCCACGTCTTTTCCACTCCCAGGGCATGCAAATGCTGCTGCAAAATGTGAATAACTCGCATATCTGAAACATAGATGCTCCTTTTCTTCCCTTCTTTCCCCTTTCCATGCTTCCTTTTTTAATTCAGGCTTCTCCTTCTCGCTTTTATTCAATATTTCCTTCACCTTTTTCTTCGGTTTTGACTCTACTACATTGAGTACTTCAATTTTTCCTTCCTTGCCATCCTTTTCTGACAATTTAGCAACACATGCCAAGGAGTGTTCTACTCTTTTTGCTCTGTTGAGTACCTCATCCAATGAAGGTTCATCTTGCAACCAGCGCTCTTCATGGATTTTGTTACTTCGGTAGTTGATCATAAATTGATCCCTTATCCGTTCATCAAATGAGTCTCTGAATTTACATGACAAAGCTAGATGTCTCAACGCTGTTAAACATTCAAAAAACTGTAGAATGGTCACCATAGTGGGACTTCCTCTTTTAAAGTCTTTCAAAAGAATATTCCTGGGACATTTTGCAAACAGAAATGACAAAAAATCGATCTTTCCCTTATTTGGGAACACACAGGTTTCTAACGGCATCATTAGACTGCCTATAAGAGAAATTGCCCCAAACTACTTTTCATTATGTAAAGATACTGACTGCATACCTCCCCACAATGCACATCCTTGTCAGGACAGTATATGAACAATAATATTCAAGCCTACATTCTGGGAATGTTCAAGACATTTTTAAGATTGTAAATCAGATTCAAACTGTGCACTTCTGGCCTGAATAAGATGAGCGAAGCACTGACACATGAAATAGCGGATCTCCGGAAATGGCTAGTAGTGAGGTCTTGGTAAAAAAGTATAAAACAAATTGAAAACTTTATGACCAGGTCAGCTAATGTGTGTTGTTATAGGACTTTCTACAAGGCAAAAACAAGGATTGCGGATCTCAGTGGAAACATTGATAAGAATGAGGGATCTCAGTGGTTTAAGTTGTCTTTATATCTAGCAGCAGAAATATGACCTGGTCTGACAGATTTACTTTTGTATTTTTATGTGTATTTTTTGAACCACTACAAACTGATGGTATCTAAGCAATGTATGTGACAACAATTAAAAAAGGATCATAACCTTTAAATACAAATGTCTTAATTCTTTTACTGAACTACGATAGATCCTTGATACATTGATTTCTTCTGTCAGACTCCCATTTTTCAGCAATCATAACAGAACGGGATAGACCAAGACGTTTATTGTTTGGTCAATGGAGAACCAACAAATGACAAACAAATCTGGAAAAAGCGGGTTGCTCTTAGAAAAGTGAATAAAGCTACAAGAACACAATGGGCCTCATTACGTCTGTGGCGGTCAGGCAACAATGGTGCCGGTAGTGCTACCAGCGCCGTTTTTACCATGCCGCCACATTACGAGTTCTGCTCGCGGGTGCCGCTCTGGACGCCTGGTCAGACCAGGCATGCAGAGTGGCACCCGCGAGCAGAACAGGATGGTACCAACGGTACCGTTATGAACTGTACCACTGCTACCATCCTCCCCATTCCCATTGAGCCCTACGGACGTACCGGCTCCGGGTCCCATGCAAGGGTAAATACCGGGCCCGCAAAGGTCGGAATGGCCCAGTCATTTCCCTTTCGTGGGACCCGGTGCCGGACCCGAGTTTGGGGGAAGCCATGCCCTTATCAAGGGCATGGCTACCTCCAACCTCGTAATGAGGCCTCTAAAAATTTTGAAGAGGCTCCCAGGGGTGGACCATTTGCACATGTGTAATGGAAGAAATGTAAATGCACTACATTATTCACCCAAGCATTACGGAGTAGTTATGAGGGACGCGCACAATGTTTATCAGAAGCATCAAGCAAATGGGTGTTTTATGAGTGTTTGGGTGAAGCATGTTGTTTTCCTCTACTTTTTCCAGCAGGCAGAGAAGGTTGTTATGATGGACTCCCAGTCCTAGAGAGACTCTCAAGACCCCCCTGGTTTTTTGTTATGATGGACGGCCTATTCAAATAAGCAATTCTGAGCATGGTTCCCCTCAAATTTATTAAGTAGATTCGAGATTCTCACCAAATATTTAATATATATTTGGTCTGCGCTTTGAAAGCAAACTGGCACTTTGTGCGACAGAATTGTCCATACTTTGAAAATTGGCACTCCTTTTGCTAATTGATCAGCAAGTAAACTAGTTTAAAATAATCAAAGATTGGAGCCCAATATTGGTAACATATGGGCTAACATGCGTGGCAAAAGTGTACTTGTTTCTACATCACATAGATGTGTGATGCATGCTCAGGAACCCTGGCCTCCCACATGGTTTATAACTCTGAACTGCATAGAGTATGCCTGAAAAGAATTGCATGCATTCCTCTGACAGGCAAACCAAAACAAAGAAAACATTGATGTGCAAAATACAGAACTGCATTCTATAGAGACTGTGTATGTTTCTGTTGATTTCATGCTATGTTACATTTTAATTGCAGCAAACATTGTTGTCTACTGGGAAAGTTAGAAGTTAAACACTTCTTCTAGAAGAAAGAATGCCAATATAGAGGAGTACCACATTCTGTTCAGTTGTATTGAAAGGTATGTGACTTGTGTCACCCCTTCAGAAGACACCAACACTACGTTCAGAGAACAGGTGCTATATTTACACTATCACACGTGTATTGCTGATTCTGATAAAGAAGCAAATGTAACTATTGCCCAAAATGTCAATTTGGATTTCCTAGACCTTTATAGTATCTGCTGCAAGGTAAAATGTCAATGGTACATCTCCACAAAACACTTGAGAAAGAGACAAAACACAAAAAAGAGAAATAAAAGCTTTCAAATAAATCAGTGAATACAACCCAATACTTGCTTTGATGTGAATGTCAATATAAATGTGCAGTTTGTCACGCATAATTCAAAAGCTGCGGCTTGCTACATTACTGCTTATTTGGCTAAATCAGAGAAGAACGAGTTAAAAGACATGTAGGATGATATCTCTTTATAAAATCGTCTCTCACAGAAAGTCTAGAGTTTTGGCATACAATCTTTTCTCTCAGAGAGTGTGATGCATAGGAAGCAGCTGACTGCTTGACTGGGTATGATTTCTTTGGTAGGTCTGAAAACATCATTTTGACTAAGCTTGGAGCTACATCTTCCCACATGAATGTGCATAAGTCATACGATGAAATTGCCTATGTCTCAGTGATTGTACCTCAAAATAAATATATCTTGAAAAACAATCTAGTTGGCACTTACTACTCAAACAGACATTCTGCTTTGAAATATTTGTGTTTGTACGAGATTGCTAAATATTACACAAGCACAAAAATGTGTCAGCAGATGAAACTGCTGGATGTTATGTCATTGTGCCATAGGAGATTGTGATGACTGCTTGGTGAAACATTCCAAAGCCAGCCTTATCAATCATGTAACATAATTCTGTCAGACTGCATAGAAGAAAGCATTTTACTCCACCACTCTTGTATAGCTCTTAAAGCACATTACTTTCTGTTACTTTGAACCGTACAAAATATGCTAGAGGATGGAATACGCCAATACGAGTTGTTTGAAGCTACAATTGCCAAAGAAACTCCTAAAGGGAGTCAGATCTCTAGTGGTTTCGGTCAAGGACCACTGGGAGAACTCATAACACAGAACAAAGCAGCATTGGCTATGATGGATGCTGAGGGTGCCATGAAACAAGTCAGCAAACAAGATTCAAACTTTACAATGTGAAACATGTGGGCAGTTATCTGCATAACACGGATAAAATAAGACATGGTATGATCCCTGAAAATAACATTTGCTCATTTAGTGCCTTGAACCCTCTTTTTCTGTACATCTCCATTGAAGCCAGGGCAGTGAAAAACTTTCTGATGTAAACCATATGGCATTTTCATAAATGACGAAACCAGACACAGTGTGGCTTGTGCTATTATTGCCCCTGCTGGTTTGGCAGCATTCTACAATGGTCTAAGCACCCCTCACCATCTTCTACGGCTACCTGTTGAGCATTAGAACATATTTGATTAAAGGGAAATTGAAAAGAGGCAGCGCAAGAGGTCATTCAGGTTCTTTATAATATGAAGTTGCTCATCATTGGACAAGTCAGAACGGTTTCTAACCTGATGCTAGCCTTCATCCACCTTAGAATGCAAGACGTTTCTGAACACTGGATACAAGTAACTGTTTGAAGTGAAGCATGTTATTGTATTTGGAGATCTCCTACAGTTAACGCCAGTGAAAGGCCAACCAGGTTTAATGACTCTTACTCGTCAATGGAGCCATAGCAGTGTTGGAAATGTGAAGTTTTGGTTGAATATCACACAGACTACAGACTTCAGCTATACTCTCACAATGAGGGACCTCACAGTAGGGGTTTCGCGAATCTTGCTATAGGACTTTCACAGTCTTGTGTACAAAGCCTACTCTTTAATGACATGTTTGTGAAAGAAGCACAATTCTCTCTTTGTCTTGCCTACACCACCACAATCCACAAGTCACAAAGACTGAGCTTTGTGGATGTGGGCCCAAAAGTTTTCAAAGAAGGACTGACATATGTAATATTGTTCTGTGTACAGCCTCTTCGTAGACAGCACCTACTAGATGTTGATGAATCCAAACCCAATGCTGATTTACTCTGTATTTTGGAGCAAAACAGTCTATGAGCGTCTTCATGAACTTGGCAATAATCCGGCGGTAAATCCACGGAATTACTGCAAAACTCGATTATTGTTACTGCCAGCCGGTCCTGTGGTATTATCACAGGATTACAATGGTGGTAAAGTGGTCTAACTCCCCATTTTGGAGTACTCCATGGGGATTTTCAATGGGTTCAGCCTGAGTGGTATTACTGTGTGGTAAATCTCTTGAGTTTTGGAGGTAAAGTGGAGGATTTACATGCAGCAAATTGCTGGAGGTACATCACCCACTTCATCTCCAAACCTGTAGTACAGCGCTCCAGTAATGTGGTGGTAAAGTGGCAGTCACAGAATTTAATGCACCACCGTACTTGTAAAGAGGCTCCATGTTCTTTGTACACCACTAAGGCAGAGTTGTATCCATTGCAGAATAAGCCTACTTTTTTTCCAGAAAACAGAAGGCAAAAATCCCAATTCATCTTTCAGATAACAACTGCAGCTATCAGGATAAACCTAGTAATGAACTGTTGTGTACTCTACAACCATACACTACCAGGGGGGTCCTTTCCTGTTTGAAAACACCACTGGAGTCTATTCCTATGCAAATGGAATCATCAATATGCTGTGTCAGTTGTCACCATTGCTTCACATTGTGCATGCAAATAATACTGAACTGCAACTATTAATTGCATTGGGTAAAATGTCTCAAAGGCATGCAGACATGTGACTTAGTGTTTCTGATTTCAGAGATGTGCTAATCATATGCACAAGTAATATCGAGTTTACTCAACATTCTCATCAAGAGCCTCAATAATGTCTAATGTCCATAAAGTAGGTTAATGTGAGGGTGGTACTGTTTTTATAACTGAGCACTTTGGGCTAAATTACCCTTGGCTACATATGTGCATTTATTATAATGTCATTTCTTAAGCTAGTATAATGTACAGTCTGTGTATGTTTCTGTACAAAACTGTAAAAGTGTTCCTGTCCGCCAGCTTTTATATACACATATTTAAACTATGACATGTAGTACATGACAATGTGATATGGTTACCCCTTTTCAACGGTCTTAAAATGAATAATTTATCATTTTGATCCTTCTAGGATACTTGTCTCATGGTACAGAAACAATTGTGACATTACCAATTTTAAATACAGATGAGTATTAATAAGTGGATCTACATTTATCAATGATGGCATAATTTATCATGCTGGAGAGGACACTTCATCTGCCGACTGCATGGATATGCTTAGGTGTGAGTGTGAATGGTATGAATGCAATGACACGTGTGTTACCTGCAGACAAAGCATACTATATAAGCTAATAGATGAAATGCATATCTCACTTTGTTGAAAAAATAATTTAAAAATGAAAATCAGCAACAGTAAATAAACGAAATATTGACAGTGTGACTGAATATGACATCAGGCTTCAGAGAAAACAAAAAGCAGCAAAGGCACCTACCGGCACATTTTTCACTGAAACACTGTTACCGTTACCAACAGTGCCGGTGCTTCAGGGTTCCCGTGGAGTCCTATGGGAATGGTAACTTACCATTCCTCCGCTGCTCGTAATATCCTGGTAGCACCGGGATATCAGGCGGCGGAAACGGTAGCGCGAGTCTGCCGGCAGCCTCGAAATGAGGGCCATAGTCTAATGTGGTTGACATGTGTACATAGAATGCTGGTGACTACGCTTCTGCTGTCCAACAGCCCATTCTTTCTGAAGGAAGGTGATTCATGAGGTAGCATTACATGTTTCCTGAAATTCTTTTTCGGAAATAATTATGAATAAACTGTATAGCATATTGGAAAAAAACATTAACTGTGTCAATATAATACGTAGGAGAAAATGCTAAATTCATTTAATGGCACTTTCGTTTTTATTTGGATTTGTGTTGAGCTATGAAGATTTTCATAACAAACTCACTTTAAAAAAAAGAAATATAGTAATACTGGTATTGGTCTTAGGAAAGAAAAGATGAACATCTGTTTCGAGGAATATAATGAATAGAAGGCACTGTGTGTAAATCTTATGTAGAATGCCATTGCTAACAATAGAATATACATACCGGTCTTCAACCAGAATGCATGTCGGTTTTTACTCATGACCCAATGATTTCACTTGAAGTGCTATATGGGATGCAGTTGTAAGGCACACCATTAGTGAGCGCAAATAGTGTGCAAAGTATGAGGGTCAACAAAAGTGATAACAATGGACTTAGTTATCTTCAGCAGAAACAACATTTTTCTTCCTTCTGAGCTTTATAGCATCGAACCTCAGACGAGTTCTATAGTTAACTTAGGAAGCAATGTCATTTTATGGTATGTTATGTTAAAAAGCTTATATACTGTGCAAAATGTCCACCTTAGTTGTTTTATACTGCGTCCCAGACCTTTGTGGACGTAGGGAGATCAGATGAGGATGGGAAAGCAGGCAACATGGAACCGACATAGAGATGGCGCAACATAGTGGTGGGAAAGGAATGCCTTGTGACAGTGGTGTGGGATGGTTCATGTGAATCCGTGTAGGTGGGCCATAGATTTGGTCTGCAGCAAGGAAGGTGTGCTCTACGTGTGTCTGGCATCAGCAGGACTGCCTACGTGGAGCAGTACGGAGGGGTGATGCAAATCAAAGTGGCCTTTTGAACCAGAATGACCACTTCCGTTTTTCCATGGGCCACTCTTCCGAAAAGTCATTCGGGACTGCCGAGCTGGGAAACCAGAGGTAGCCTGGTCTATAACAGACACTGTGGAAGGTGAGTGCAGGTGGACAATAAAAGGGCAGGATTAATGTGCAGTTTGCATTTACTCATTTTCATCCGGAAAAGTAAGATTAAAAACCATTTTTGCGGAAAGTAAAGAAAGAAGAAAGAAAAGATACCATTGAATCTCTGTTAGTGCTTTTTTGGTAGATTGCCCATTGCCTTTTTCTACACTAACCTATTATTTGGCTTTTCAACTTGGTGAAGTACTCATACTTAGTGCTTATGGCTTCATGCAATGTTTTACTGGTTATACAGTGGTGATCCAAGGTACACATGTACTTACTTGACATGCTTAATAGTTTAATATTGCATTGTAAAAAGTAGATGAAAGCTCTATTAAATGATTATTTGTTATTCTTGAAATTTTACATTTTTTTAAAATTAGTTTCTTAGGTTCAACTGTGGCACAGATGAACAGTTTTAAACATAAAACAAAATAAAATAATTATATACCACAATGGGCCACATTACAAGTTTGGCGGTAGCCTTGCCGGTAAAAACTTTTGCCGGTAACACATTTTTCTGGCCCCTGGCAATGGGGAAATACAAGGCCATTACAATCCTGGTGGACCCTGTATTTCCCCATTGCTCAGGGCCGGAAACTTTAACTCCCCATTCCCATTTGAGCCCCATAGGGCGCAATGGGATTGGGGAGGTCAGCTGCACCTGTACCATTCAGAATGGTGCCGGTGCATCGGACATGCTCTGCTCACGGGTGCCGGTACGGCCGCAAGGACAGACCTGCCGTCTGGAATGGCACCCACGAGCAGAACTCGTAGTTTGCCGGTCCAGGAACTACAGTACCGGCAAGCTTACCGGTACCGTAGATCCTGGATCGGCAAACTTATAATGAGGCCCAATGTGTCATTATGCTTGACATTAACTGCCCAAAATAAAGGAATATATTAGGGACGTCATTTCACCAAAATGCCAGGGGTAGCGGAAGTGACATCACATGACCCTTGAACACTGATGACATCACAGGAAGGACCCCACCCAGAAGTGACATCACGCGAAGCGATCAACATATGTATCATTAATATCATTGTGTATAGGCCCATATTACCAAATTACTGTGAATGCAAGCAAACGTTCAAGGCCAAATGATAATGATGTGTTTTTATATAGCACTTACACTTAAGCGCTTTATATAGAACAAATATACGTACAATATCAGCCAACCTGTGTTGGTACTCATTTAGCGACCTCAGAAGAATGAAAGACTGAGTTGAGGTGTTTAAGAACAGACTAAATCAGTGACTCACCCCCTGAAATGTGCCTGAAACTAACCTTTAATGAGTCCAGCAATTATTGTATAGAATTACAGAAAGACACGTTATTTGTTATTCCTATTCTTTCTTATTTAGGGTCACTGATCAAAGTGTTACACTTTTGGAACCCCATGTTTTTTTAAGAGGTGTGAGCAAGAAAGCCTGCCACTTCACAAACAGTCACATGGCATTGGCCACAGCCCAGGAGCTTACATTTAAAAACAAGAAACATTTATTTTTTGAGGGGTAGCAAGGGAGACCTCAGGGGTCGCAATTGTGACACGTGGCAACTCCCAAATGACGTCCCTCGAATCGTGAGTAGTGAAAACAGGTGTCCTCCAATAGATTCTAATTTGTTCGGCCTCCTGGATTTAGGGCCTTTCATGTGTGATATTATCAGTGATGCCATTTGTGATTTCATGTGTGACGGTGTGAGCAACGAATGGTGGGGGCGCGGGCTATGGTTGCCTATGTCACCTTTTCCTTTCACCCTCCGTTTCTAGAGTTCTCCTGCCTGTCTTACTCACATCCTTTTCCTTTTTCCGATCCTTCCTTTGCTAATGATCTCTTCTCTTTCATCGCCCTCGTTTTTCTCCTCCTCTTACTGCTGCTAAAAGTCCCCAGTCTTTCTTTCCCCCGTCCTCACTATTTTAACTGCAAGATTCTTGAGCATACCATTACAGAGTACTCACCAATAGTAGGTCTATTCTGTGTGGATCAGGGTCAGTGAATGGGTCGGTGAATGATGATGATATAGAGGACCCCCCTGAACTCCTTCTTCCCCTTCAATGACTAAACAGTCAAAAAGGGGAGAGTAGACTCAGGGAAACCCTCCGGGGAATAAAAACCCTGTTGAATCCAGAATGCCGTCTACTCATTAAGGTGGCCCTTAATGAGAATTCCTTCAGGAGTCTTCGGAGAATGTTCTGGCTGGGCAAAATGAAAAGAAGGATAAGAATTACTTAATGAGGAGGAGTAGAAAGTGACAAAAGAAGTAGGGGAACTGAGGTAGTATAGCATTTGGAGTGGAATGTAATCTAGAAATGGTGTCGGTATTCGGGAGGAAGTTGTTTCGCACAACAGCGCTGAAAATACAAAAAGGAGAATAATGAGTACTGGAAGTTGAAAGGACAAGGACTGAAAGTAACGGGAAAGTACCTGGGAGGAAAGACGATGAGAGCCTTTCTGTGTGAAGAGTTCGGTGTTAAAGAAAGCCTGAGAGTGCTTGTTCGCTTCGTCCTTATCTGTACGATCAGTTAGCTGCCGTCTATTTGCGAGTGGAACTCGCAGGTTTGTGGCTGTAGATCGAAGGAAGCAGAGTTTGAGGGAAAGTGAGTCTGATCGTGCGAGGTTGGTCCGGGGTTTGGAATGGTCTGAAATGAAGAGTGGAGGTTGAGAACAATATACACAGGAAAAGGGAAGTATAGAGAAAGTAAGCAAGTCTAGATAGCCAAACTTACGAAGCGTTGGTAAAGCAGAGTAGCAACGCGGCCTCGCGTTGGTAAGGAGGGTTGATATTCTGTGCACAGCAGATGGGGCGGAGACTTCCTGTCTGCAGGGAAAGGAAAGACTGCACCGTATCAGCAGACCCGTGCTGCCATCTTGGAAGAAAATATGGACAAAATACATATGTGTGACCAACGACGCCACAGGGACCAATTGTGCTTAGGAAATGTCACAGTATGCCCCCTCCGAAGGGCAGGAGCACCAGGCTTACCAGGATGACGCCTGTAAAAGAGGCGAATGAAACTTGGTGCATGGACAGCAGAGGCCGGCTCCCAGGAGCGCTCGGCCTGGGAATAGCCTCACCAATCGAGCAGATACTGGAGATGACCCCGATAGAAACGAGAGTCACAAACACCTGCCACTTCATATTCAGGGCCCGATGGAGTGGTGACAGGAGGAGGGCGAGCCCTCGAGCATCTAGCAAAACGGTCAAGAACATCCTTCTTGAGCTGAGAGACGTGAAACACCGGGTGTATCCGGGACCAGGAAGGACAGAGTTTAAGACGATAGGCCGCCGAACCAATACGATGCAGGATTGGAAAGGGACCAAAGAATTTAGGAGAGAGTTTGGAGGGCACCAAGTGAAGGGGCAGGAATTTGGATGCCAACCATACTAGATCTCCAGGTACCCAAGAGGGAGCTGGGGTACGATGTCTGTCCGCAAAACGTTTGACTCGTTACTGTGCAGATTTTAGAGAGGCCTGGGCAGCTTTGTGACCCTCATGAATGTTCAGGAGCAGATCATCAACACTCGGATACACAGAAGGGCAGGCAAGGCCCACAGGGAAGCAGGTAGGATGGAATCCATAGGAACAAAAAAAAGGACTATCTTTCAGGGCTGTATGCCGAGCATTATTATATGCAAACTCTGCTAAAGGAAGTAGTTCACACCAGTTGTCCTGAGAGGCAGAGATGTAGCAATGGAGGTACCCCTCCAAAGTCTGGTTCAGGCGTTCAGTCTGCCCGTTGGTTTGCGGATGAAATCCCGAGCTCAATGACCGGGTGACATTGAGACTCCTGCAAATCTGCCACCAATATCTTGAGGTATATTGAGTCAGGAAGACCATGTAAGGAAAAAATTGTGCAATGACGATCTTGGCCATCTGAGCTGCGCAGGGAACCTTAGGCATTGGGATAAAATGTGCCATTTTAGTAATGTAAACTATAGTGACCATTACTGTCATACATCCTTCCGAGATTGGTAGGTCCACCACAAAATCGGTTGATATCATCTGCCAAGGACGGTCAGGAATCGGCATCGTAGAAAGAAGACCCAAAGGAGGATTACGACGAGTTTTCGTTTGTAAACATATCGAACATGCTGATACGTAGTCTTGTACATCTTGTGCCAAAGTCGGCCACCAGAAATGCAGACAAACTAGTTCTGTGGTATTGGTGATCCCTCTATGTCCCGCCATCAGAGAATCGTGACAGAATTGTAGCACCATCGTTCGTAGTTTCTCAGAGGGTATAAACAAACTCTTTCCTTGATAGGTGCAACCTTGGGACAAAACAAGATCTAAGTCTACCATGGCTGTAGGATTAATCCTTTGCCATAGGGAGGTGGCATCCGCAACTAGCTGAAGAAAGGTTGTTACTGTGTAGACAAATCGAGCTTTAGGCAATAGAGGTTCAGTTCGAAAGGGTAAAGATTTGAAGGATTCCTGTCGTGAGAGGGCGTCTGCCTTAAGGTTAACTCTTCCCGGGATGAAGGTGAAGACAATCTCGTAGGGAGAAAAAAAATGTGCCCAGCGAGCTTGTCGACTATTCCTAGTCTGGGCATATTGTAATGCTCTGAGATTACTATGGTCCGTCCGTACCTCAATGGCATGTTGAGCTCCTAGCAGCAAATGTCGCCATTCTTCAAAAGCCCGTTTAATAGCAAGTAATTCTTTCTTGAGGACGGAGTAATTAAGTTCAGAAGGTGAGAGTGTCTTGGATAGATAAGCGACGGGACATTGCACCCCTTGATCGTTTTCCTGTGAAAAGGACGGCTCCCAAGGCGCGATGAGATGCATCCGATTCTACAATGAATCGTTTATTTTGATTCGGGGTGTTTAAGATTGGACCAGTGACGAATCGAAGTTTCAGGGCATCAAATGGCGAGTTGAGCTTCGGAGGACCAATGGAAATCTCTTCCTTTCTTAAGGAGTGCTGTCAATGGTAGTATCTTTTCTGAGTAATTAGGAATAAAACGTTGATAGAAATTGGCAAATCCTAGGAATCTCTGTAATTCCTTAACACTTCCAGGAGGAGCCCAATCAGAGATGGCCGCAACGTTTCGAGGATCCATGGATATGCCTTGAGATGAGAATACATATCCCAAATATGTTATCTTGCTTTTATGAAACTCACTTCTATCCAGTTTGCAGTATAAATGATTGTCGGCTAGTCTTCTGAGAACTTCACTAACACGTAGAATGTGACTTGCCATAGATGAAGAAAATACAAGGATATCATCTAAGTAGACGATGACATTGTGCAGTAGAATATCAGAGAAGAGATGATCCATAAATCGTTGAAAAACAGCCGGGGCATTAGACAATCCAAAGGGCATAACCCTATACTCATAATGCCCAAAGGGTGTTCAAAAAGCCGTCTTCCACTCGTCCCCAGCCCTAATCCTTATTAAATAATAGGCTCCCCGTAAATCCAGTTTTGTGAAAATTGTTGCCCCTTTTACAGCCTCCAATATGTCTGGAATCAAGGGCATAGGGTAGCGATCTGGGATAGTGATCTTACTCAACCCACGGTAATCTATACAGGGTCGGAGCTCAGTAGTGTCCTTTTTTTGTATGAAGAATAATGAAGCCCCAGCAGGTGAGGTAGATTCAGTTATCAGTCCATTGTGACGATTCTTCTGTAAGTATTCCTTAAGAACTTCCTTTTCTCGAGAAAACAATACATACATACATCCGAACGGAATCGGAGCATCAGGAATTATCTCTATGCCGCAATCATCTCGGCGGTGAGGGGGTAATTCTGCATGCTCTGAGTTGGAAAATACTTTATGAAATGATTGATAATCATTCGGTAATCCTTGTATATGGTTCAGTACCGTGGTCTTGGGATCGAGCACGGAGAGCTGAATCATGGGGTGCATTCCTACTGCTCCTCCTGATAAACAATGGGAAATACAATACTCGGACCCCAGAAACAAAGTTCCAGCTGACCAGTTGATATAAGGGTTGTGAATGCGAAGCCAGGGCAGACCGAGTATCACAGGACAATGTACCGTTCAAATTATATCTAGGACAATGGATTCACCATGTGACGCTATATTCATTTGCAGAGGTTTGGTTTGTTCTTTGATAGGACCAGAAATCTATGGGCTACCATCTACAGATTCAACGGGAATGGAGACAATTTTAGAAGAACGAGGTACTCCGTGTCTGTCTATCCACAAATGGTCTACATAGTTCTCTGCTGCGCCACAGTCTATTAAGGCTGGTACTTCCACAGACTTGCCAGGTTCCACTATGATGGTTACTTGGAGTACCACCATGGATTGTTCAGAGATTTCAGTGATGTGTGAAGACAAATGAGATGTTGAGGAACCGGTCATTGATCCCCTATCCATGGTTCCCCTGACGGAAGGGTACGAGCGTTTCCCGGCCTCCGAGGGGGGGCGATGGGACATTTCTGAAGAATATGCTCCTTTGATCTGCAATACATGCATATTCCCAATGTGCAGCGTCTAGTACGTTCCTCAGGTGTCAGTGGTCCTCGGGCGGTTCCTATTTGCACGGGCTCATCTGGGATATGTGTCTTGACCGGTGTTGAAGAGAAGTCTGAGCGGACACCTCTGGGTCAACGACGCTCTCTATGTCGTTCTTGTAACCGATAATCCATCTGCATAACTAAAGTTATAAGTTCTGCTAAATTGGGAGGTGTCAGTACTCTCAAGACCTCATCCTTCAATTCCTCGTTCAAACCTCTTCTGAACAATGTGATTAATGCATCATCTGCCCAGGAAGTACCGGCCGCCAGTTGTTTAAATTTAGTAATGTATGATAATAGATCTTGAGATCCCTGCCTATAATCTAGTAACTGTTCTTGGGCTGAAACTGTGATTTCCTGTCGACCGAACATAGCTTTTAAACTGTTCAGAAAGGCGTGGAAAGAATCTAACAAAGGATTATTATTTGTGACCAAGGGTGTTGCCCATGCTAAGGCAGGACCAGTTAGTTGAGCAATCAAATGTCCTACCTTGTCCCTATCACTATGGAAGAAAGCGGCTTTGAAAGCAAACTCGACTGTACAGGCCTCTATAAAGGCTTTTAATTTATGGGGATTGCCATCAAACTGTCCTCCTGGAATGGGTCCGGGAGGTAGTTCAGAACACTTGGAGCCCTTCCCATTTGCTGTCGTAATATCATATTTTCTTGCTTTAACGATTGTACCTCTGCTGTTAAAGACTGGACCGCTGCAATCAGCTGTTGCTGTTGTGCGGGGTCCATATTGCGTAATCCCGCTATGGGTGATTTCAATTCTATGATATGCTCTTAATTCTTTCTCTATATTTTAAGGCGTTGCTAACTATAACAATTATTTAAACTGCAAGATTCTCGAGCATACCATTACAGAGTACTCACCACTAGTAGGTCTATTCTGTGTGGATCAGGGTCAGTGAATGGGTCGGTGAATGAGGATGATATAGAGGACCCCCCTGGACCCCTTCTTCCCTTTCAATGACTAAACAATCAAAAAGGGGAGAGTAGACTCAGGGAAACCCTCTAGGGAATAAAACCCTGTTGAATCCGGAATGCCGTCTACCAGAAGTGGTGGTCCTTAATGAGTATTCCTTTAGGAGTCTTCGGAGAATGTTCTGGCTGGGCAACAATGAAAAGGATAAGAATTACTTAATGAGGAGAAGTAGAAAGTGACAAAAGAAGTAGGAGAACTGAGGTAATATACCATTTGGAGTGGAATGTAATCTAGAAATGGTGTCGGTATTCGGGAGGAAGTTGTTTCGTGCAACAGTGCTGAAAACACAAAAAGGAGAATAATGAGTACTGGAAGTTGAAAGGACAAGGACTGAAAGTAACGGGAAAGTACCTGGGAGGAAAGATGATGAGAGCTTTTCTGTGTGAAGAGTTCGGTGTTAAAGAAAGCCTGAGAGTGCTTGTTCGCTTCGTCGCTATCTGTACGATCAGTTAGCTGCCGTCGCAAAGGAAAGTCTATTTGCAAGCAGAACTCGTGGGTTTGTGGCTGTAGATCGAAGGAAGCAGAGTTCGAGGGAAAGTGAGTCTGATCGTGCGAGGTTGGTCCGGGGTTTGGAATGGTCTGAAATGAAGAGCGGAGGTTGAGAACAATATACACAGGAAAAGGGAAGTATAGAGAAAGTAAGCAAGTCTAGATAGCCAAACTTACGAAGCATTGGTAAAGCAGAGTAGCAACGCGTCCTTGCGTTGGTAAGGAGGGTTGATATTCTGTGCACAGCAGATGGGGCGGAGACTTCCTGTCTGCAGGGAAAGGAAAGACTGCACCGTAGCAGCAGACCCGTGTCGCCATCTTGGAAGACAATATGGACGAATTACGTCTGTGCGACCAACGACGCCACAGTGACCAATTGTGCTTAGGAAATGTCTATCTATCTATCTATCTATCTATCTATCTATCTATCTATCTATCTATCTATCTATCTATCTATCTATCTATCTATCTATCTATCTATCTAATCTGGCTGTCTGTCTGTCTGTCTGTCTGTCTGTCTGTCTATCTATCTATCTATCTATCTATCTATCTATCTATCTCTATCTGTCTGTTCTATCTATGTTTACTTATAAAGTGCCAAATCCCTCAAGCATCCTCTTCCCCCTCTTTGTTTCTCCTTCTCATGCTTTTGAACATGTCCTCTTCTTTTACTATTCAGCGTGCTGTCTTTCACCCCACTTCTCCTTCCTCTGCCAAGTGCCTGCCTCTTTTCCACCTCCTCTCAGCTCCCACCACCGACACTAAGTGAAAGCGAGGAAAGTCTAGTCCGCCTGTGCCAAGGATTCATGTCCAGTCCAGGTTTCGAGAGCATTGGTGTGTTTGCCATTTCTTTCTTTGGGGAAAGGCACTGTAACCAGGGAGGGGGGCAGCACACATTTAAACCACCAGAGGGAGCCCTCTGAGAAGCCAGCTGAGAAGGGCACCAGCACTCTTGGTAACGGCCCTGGTGAAGACCAGCAGCCAGTCACCAGCTGGCACGGCCAACCCCAGGTCTTGATCTCCTATAGTTGACCTGGCTTAACATCCAGGGCACAATTACACGGCTTTCCGCAGCAAACAGCAGCACCTAGAGGGCAGTGCTCGAGATGGGAGAGTGGGTTGAGGCTACACATCACCTTACAACCGCGTCGCGCTGCAATATCTGCCCAAACACATCTTCACGTAAAAAGAATGACTTGACTCATGTGGTGGCACCTGGCGCAGGTTAGCAGAGAAAGATTTCTCCCATGAAACACACTCGAAAATCCACCATGTTATCTGCAAATTAGTAACGTTGACTGCCAAGTCCATCTCAAAAACAGGGTAAGAAAAACAATCCTAATTCATGTTCAGTTTTAGCAAAGGAAGGGAGCTAAAAGTAACCGGCTGTGCTCAAGGAGGCGAGGGCGGTACATTACAGTGAAGAAAAGAAAGCGAACACGGCTAGCAAATGTGTACTGCTAGACTCAACCAGTCAAATACACCTGCTTATATCTGCTGATTTAATTTAACAAGAGTTCCGTGTGAAGCCAATAATGCGCTGTTTGCGCGCTGTGGTGAGTCCTTGCTCGCGTGTCACCGGTTCCTCCTTATGCTTAAATGATGCACAGCATGCTTTCCTGTATTTCCGGTTCACCGGCCACCGTGTAACCCATCTAAACATTATTTTATAAAAGTATGCAAACCTGCCATGTGCGTCAGCTTTTCAAGCCACCTATCAGGTTTCACAGAGCCCCAGCAACGTGTTGTGTGAATCTATGTGTCTTGGACCGGCCCTCGTTCCTCCTAGGCCTGTCTGTTCCTGTCTGCCTTGCCTAGACGATAGAGCTCATGTTTGACGTGCACTCTGAGACACGCCCCAAGCAACAAGGCTCATCATGTCAACACGAAGCGCGCAAACAAACCTGGAAATCTCCCTGTAGCTGCGAATGTGTGTGCTAGTGTGAAAGCCTGTGTACACAGGCCAAAATATATTTCCAAGGCAACAGCTGGGCAGTTTCTACTGCATCACACAGCACATACATCCGGCCTTTTATTAATTGTACGATGTTATTGATCATAGAAGTCTCGCAATTCAGTCCGTTTCCTCCACTCCTGCCTGCTTCCCAGATTTTAAACTATGTACCACCCCTTAATTATGTTATGGTATGTTAAAGGTATTTGTACTGCTGACCGTCACCAATGGAATCGGTCCCCAGGCGCTCTGCCAGATCTGTAAACGAGAAGGTTGGATGGGTAAGGTGAAGAGGGAGTAGGATAGTGAGAGGAGTGGTGTACTGTTGGCAGCTTCAACTCGGCATACACCGGGTGCTGAGCTTTGGTGCGAGTATTGGATCGGTGTCCGTCTGCGTGTACTGTTGGTGCGGCTTATGTGTTGATGCGGTGTGGTGAAGTGCGTACAGCTTGTTGTGCGAGAGATGGTTGTGTGAGTTTTTTGAGTGAGATATGTATGCAGAGAGTTTGAGCTTATATTGGTTAGTGGGTTATATGACATTGAACATGCTAACATTCACAGTTCTGTCTAAGTGTAGCACTTGCTGACCTACATAATTCCGTCTAGGTGTGGCAGATGCTAACATTCACAATCCTATCTAGATACGGTCACAGGCTAATGTTCTCAATTCTAAGTGTGGCATATGCTAACATTCATAGGGCCAGAACAGGCATAACTAAGCAAATCGCTAACGAATGGACACCAAACAGACTTGGAAGTCTGAATTATACAGTTACAGCTACATTATACAGTACAAAACAAAAAACAATCTCTGCCGAAATGATACAGGAGATTAAATATAGAGACGACAACTGTCACATGGGATTCGCAGAGTTAGAGAACTGCGCCCAGCATACCACCACCACCACCCTGAGAGGACCGCAGCACGGTCACACCGATGGGTAAGCATAACCCAACTAAAAGAGGGAAAAGAAAACCAGCCTTACCACACGTTTGCCCGACATCAGTAAGAAAGGCTTATTTACAGAAATATCAGCTTCATAGCTCCATGAGACACCACTTCTTCCCAGTGATAAGGAAAGATACCTGGCAATACCCACCATGCCAGCCCCACCACTCAGAAGGTGGAAAGCACCACACACAGTGCAGAAGTAGCCGGCAAGGTGCCACTGACACACAAAGCATCAACACAATCAACATTAAACGCAATTGGGAAAATGCACACATTGGGCCTCATTACGACCCTGCCGGTCCGGAAAGAACGGTGGCGGTAAAACCGCTGCTCTTTCCGGATCGGCTGATTCAGAGTCCTGCATTAACACCTCCCGCCTGCAGGCGGACATGGAAACACCTGCTCTGTCATAGATGGAACCAGTGTTTCCATGGTCCCCATTTGGGATTTACAGAATTCCGCCTCCGGAATTACCGGGTCACCGGGGATGGTATTATGGATCTGGCGGCAGCCTGCCGGTTTTTCCGGCACGGCTGCCGCCGGACTCGTAATGAGGCCCATTCTATTTCATTACAGTGACAACAGGGAAAGAAAGAGGCAGGGTACATGACAAAAAAACAAAGCCTATAAAAAACACCACTCCCGTAGGTAGAAATGACAAATCGCTGTTGCAATATTTTACACCAAAATCCTAAGCTATAATGATCACAGAAACTAAACCTGCTACCTAAAAACATAAACAAGACTTATTACTACAACAACTGTACATTAGCAGGCAAACTAAGAACTACTGAGATTAACATGTAACAACAAACAACGTGTTCCCAAGTATTACATCACCATACTAGCATTTACAGGTTCCAATCATCATAGTTCACACACAGCCATGCCGGGGACACCTGGGGAGAAAAGAAGAAAACCGAGCCATGAAGAAGCTGGGGAAAAAGGAAGCGAACCAACACTGGGAACTCCTGAAGAAAGGGAAGAACTGAGACACCAACACCCTGAAGGACGGTTTCATCGCAACAAAGTTGCAGTATGTAGAAAGTTACTATCTTTAGAGAGTGTAACAAAGAAAACACACCGTAAATAAATGTTCCCTATTTGACGAAGGGAGGAAAAACAGAACACATAATCCATGGTACATTTCAACACCTTTATTGACATAAACAGAACTCGTTGGTTTGGATGAACGCTAATAAGGATGTGGTATTTCTTCATAACATAATAGGGTAGCCTGTCTGGGCTGCAAATGTTCAAACAGGGGACTGGGTAAAACTGAGGTAAAATTATAAAGTATCAAGCTGAAAAAGGTGCAAGACAGAGCCTAAATCTCATCTCAGTACAAAAAGGAAATCTACCTGGCCAAGCGTAACTCATACAATGAGCGCATTTCCAATGCCAATTCTAGCATGAGGGAACTGCTTACCATCCTTAAGGAATTGGAGTCCCCTATCCCTATTCCCGACACCTGCCCCAAAAATAAAACTTGGTGTTCAGATATTCAACAGGCACTCTCCAACAAAGTAATAACCCTACAAAACAAAATAGCCCCAAAAACCGCTATTCTTAACGAGTTACCTCAGCCCAGCAACAATACCCCCGCCCAGACTGTGAAGGAAGATGAGGCTATAGCCCGCTTCAAGTTCACCAGAACCACCATTCTTGAGGTACAGAAAGTCATCCTCTCACTCAAGACGTCCAATTACCAGGGCGACCTCTGCCCAGACCAGCTCATAAAAGATGCTGCAAGAGATCTTTCCCCGTTTGTTTCCAAACTCATCAATGCTTCCTTTGCATCTGGATCCGTTCCCCTCTAACCCCAAACAATCTTGGGTGCAGCCAATGCTTAAAAAGCAAACCCTTGACCCTCCCATACCCACCAATTACCGTCCCATCACAACAGTCCCATTTCTGTTAAATGTTTTGGACAAGATCGCCTACAATCAAATAAAAAAATGTCTAGTACTCCACTATCTCTTAGGAGCACGACAATCAGGATTACATCCTCAACACGGGACTGAGACTGCCCTTATTGATCTGAAGGCACAAATTGATTACCTACGAGACAAAGGGAAAACAGCCCTTCTCCTACTGCTCGGCCTCTCAGCTGCATTCGACCTTGTAAACCACAAGGTCTTATGCAGCCACCTAAACTCAGACGCCCACTTTTCTAAAGAGGCGATAACTTGGATCGAGTCTTTCCTAAATGACAGGTCCATGAGGGTGTTTTCCCCAACTGCTGCAGCAGACCCGATCCCTATCACCTGTGGCATGCCGCAGGGTTCCTCTGTCTCCCCTAGCCTATACAACATATTTACCAAGCCCCTTTTTGATGATCTGGACCTTCTTGGTATCACCTACAATAACTATGCAGATGATACTCAGATTCTCCTTCCACTTTCTGGGGATTACAACAAGGATTTGGCCTTGGTAAATAGAGTGTATCTCATGATCCAGGCATGGATGGCAACCCATGGTCTATGCCTGAATGATGATAAAACTGAGCTTATCATCCTAGGCACCCACCACAACCTCAGGAAATTAGGCCCAGACTACTCCTCGTTCATAATTGACGAAAACCTTATTAAGGTGGCCAAGGAGGTAAAGACACTTGGCTTCCACCTTGACGCCACCCTTTCATTCTCCAAACAGGTGAAGTCCATGGCCTCAGCCACAGCCGACACCTGAAAGCTCATCAGAACAGGCAAACCCTTTCTTTCGGATGACAATTGCATTATACTGGCTAGAGCCCTGATCCTATCGAGGCTTGATTACTGCAATGCTTTATACATCGGTGCTGACAAATCTGCCATCCAGAGGATTCAAATCCTACAAAACAATGCTTTAAGAGCGGCTCTCGGCGTACCCAAAAGGGTGCATAGATCCGTGATAAGGTGCCAAAATAATTGGCTTTCTACCCAAAATAAAATCCACCTAAAAGTTACATCCCTTACACACAACGCCTTGAATAATGCAGCCCCTAGCTATCTCACGGACAGATTCCAGAGAAGAATCTCCACTTGACCTTCGAGAGCCATCAATACTAACTGCTTCATCACACCAAGATTCAAGCTGTCTAAGGCTGGGGGAGGCAGCTTCATAGTTAGAGCGGCACAACTCTGGAATTCCTTGCCACAGTTTATAAGAGAAGAGAAGCCCTACCCCACCCCAAATTCAGATCTAATTACATAAACTGGCTGAAGTCCTCGGATATTTAGCCATGTACAAGTGAATATTAGATCCCCTGCGGCACCTTGTCTGTATATACTTATGTAGCCACCTCTCTATTAGCTATGTTTTCTCGTATGTATTTATTAATTTGTCCAAATACTGCTATCTATATATACCTTCTCTTGTCATACTGTGTAACCCTGCTTAACCTGTGTAACCCTGTATATATACCTTCTCTTGTCACACTGTGTAACCATGTTTAACTCTGTGTAACTGTGTGTAACTTAAGCCTTCCATATCCTTGACTGCTGCCCCCTGATACACCTGGGTCTGGTGCACATTATAAATTAATAAACAAACAAACAAACAAATCCTTTGGCAGGATTTCCCTAATCTAATCCAGACAGTCTCAGGGTTAAAATGCCTAGGTCTCTTCCTGTTGTTGGGAAGGAGACCGCGTCTTACCACCCCCCTAGGCAATACAGAATAAAACACAAACGTTAGCAGACACATTCGGGGAGCAGGGGGAGAAGTGTGCACACAAAGGGGGGGTGAACTATCGCTGTAATGCATGTATTAGCAGCTACAGAAGAAACGCAAATGCAAATGCCATCTTAGTCAAATGGTTCCCATCCTGGAACATGGGTGAACACGCGCATATGAGTATGCTCTTGCAAGTGATAATAAGTGGACGAAGGGTATATGGAACAGTGTGGGGGGTTGTGAGCACATGGAGTACGAGGTCATTGGTGAAGCGAGGTTGCGGTCTGTGTTGTTTTTCATTATTATTGAATTTTTTAAGGAGAATATTATGTAAAGGAAAACAGAGTGTTAGGGAGCCTCCCCGAGTGAGGGGAGAAAGTGGTACCACTTATAGTGTGAAACATCGACCAAAGGATTAATAAAAATACAGTTGGTTATCCCCAGTACCCACTGAAAGGTTGTACTGGAGATTGCACATTCACATCTTACCAGGGGTCACCTAGGACAATCCAGGTACTGCCCAGGTATCCATGCCGATATAAAGACCTTTATCCAGAAGTGTGAATATGTCAAAAAACTAGCACACACATTCCATTACCGGCTCCTTTGAATCCTTTACCAATAACAGAAGACCCTATTTCAAGAATTGGAATGGATATTATTGCACCTCTAGAAACATCCAGATTAGGCAACAAATACATCCTCGTGATTGTTGATTATGCCACTAGATACCCAGAGGCATTCCCAATGTGAAATAATACCACACAGCAAATCCTTAAACACCTCCTACTGTATTTTTCCAGGGTTGCCTTTCCCAAGGAAATATTGACCGATCAGGGTTCAAATTTTAAGAGCAAGCGCATGGGCGCAGTGAAAGAGCTACTCCATATTATCACCTTACAAACTTCTGTGTACCATCCCCAAATCAATGGCTTGGTAGAAAGATTCAACAAGACCTTAAAATTAATCCTGTGAAAATTGGTAGACAAGGAGGGGAAAGACTGTGAATGAATGATCCCGCAGGCACTATTTGCAGTGAGGAAAACCCCACAGGCCTCTACCGGATTTTCCCCTTTAGAACTACTTTATGTCAGAGAGCCCAGAGATGTCCTTAACATGCTCTGGGATACCTCGGGAGAACAAGAAGAGGCACCCATTCCCATCTTGCAAACTGCTACCCAAATGAGAGAACATATGAGACTTGTTCGCGATCTAGTCTGCACTCATATGGAAAAGGCCCAGAGCCAACAAAAATCTAACCAAATCTTCCATTTTTGGACTTTCTAATAACAATTTTTAGGATCTGCGCACTGTGATTACCTTCCATTCTCTAACTCATGTTTATCTGTACTGGTGTTTGTTATGGGACATCAGTGGAAGGTTACCAGAGCAGCAGGCCACCTCATTACAACTAATTCTGGTTCTAACTAGCACACTGGCTACTTACGACCCCCAGCCTGTCTTATTGTTGTTAAAAATCTAATTATGACAAGAAAGTAAGCTTGAGATCGTTTTCTATAGGACAAAAAGTACTGGTCTTATTACCCACCTCAGAAAACAAACTTGTTTCTAAGTGGCGTAGGCCCTATTATGTATTAGAACGAATGGCAACCTGCATTTATAAAGTAGCTCAACCGGACAGAAAACAGAAGGTCCATTTATATTACGTAAATCTCTTAAAGGAGTGGAACGAGAACCCATCAGCCACCCATGCCAAAGTACTATCTTGTTTAGTTCCAGAAAATATAGAGAACTTGGAAGTAACAACAACAAGAAAATCTAAAAGATGTAATTACATCATTCCCCAATGTATTTTCAGACAAACCAGGAAGAATCAAAGGCTCTTACCACTATATTAGAACACCCAAGGGAAAAGTAGTCCATTTAAAATTGTGTAGACTCCCAGAGGCCCGTAAACAGATAGTGGTTGAGGAAGTAAACAAAATGCTGCAAGCAAATATTATTGTGCCTTCTTCTAGCCCATGGTCCTCCCCTATCGTGTTGGTCACTAAACCTGACCATTCCTGGAGGTTCTGTATAGACTTCCGTCAAGTTAATGTGATTTCCGACTTTGATAGCTATCCCATGCCACGTATCGATGACCTAAACTCTGAGCAGCCACCTTTCTATCCACCCTAGACTTAACAAAAGGGTATTGGCAGGTACCAGTATATGGGCCAGATAAAGAAAGACAGCGTTTTCAACCCCCTTACGACTGTTTCAATTAAAAGTCCTCCCTTTTGGCTTGCACGGCACACCAGCAGCGTTCCAACGTCTAATGGATAAAATCTTACATCCCTATTCTGCTTTCTGAGCAGCTTACATTGACAATATTGTCATTTATAGTAAAACCTGGGAAGACCACCTTTTCCATCTTCATACTATTGTGAGAATCGTCAGACAGGCCGGCCTAATTGCTAATCCATCTAAATGCAGATTGGCACAGTCAGCCATAAAATATCTCAGATTTTATGTAGGGAATGGGAACGTACAGCCTCAACATGAGAAAGTGAGAGCCGTCCTACATACACCTACATCCAAGAAAAAAAGGATCTTAGAACCTTTCTAGGATTAATAGGATATTACCGTAGGTTTATCCCAGGTTTTTCGAACAAAGCAGCCAGGCTGATAGATAAACTTAAGAACGCTGAACCCCAGAAACTTCATTGGTCTAAAGAGGATAATATATGTTATAACACCTTAAAGCAAACTCTGTGCCAGAACCTGATCCTGAAGGTAATAGACTTCTCCAAAGACTTTATATTGCAGACGGACGCCTCCCATACCGGGTTAGGAGCAGTCCTATCTCAAGTTTGCGATGGATTGGAACATCCCATCTTGTTTACAAGTTGCAAGCTCTTCCCATGTAAACCAAATTACTCTGTGCTGGAATTAGAGGCCCTGGCCATCAAGTGGGCCATTATCCACCTTAGATATTACCTCTTAGGCAGAAAGTTTATTTTAGTCACCGACCAGTCTGCCCTAGTTTGGATTAGCCAATGCAAAGACTCCAACCCACATGTCATGCAATGGTTTCTAGACCTGCATTCCTACTGGTTCACAGTTGGTAAAGACCAGGGGAATGTAGATTTCCTGTCCCGGTTCCCCTGTGAAACAAATATGATATGATAGGATATGACATTTATAACGCGCCTATACACAAGTGTTTCGCAGCTACATTGCATGGAGGAAGGGTATGTGAGAAACCGGAAGGTGTCTCACCCACTAGTCCCTGTAGATCTGTCCTCCAGGTGGTTAGGACACAGCCATCGCTATTGGATGAAGTTCCTGGGGGTGGACCAGTGGGGGAAGATCACCTGGATGAGGGGTCTTCGGGTAGTGGAAGTGGGACACCGAAGGTTGAGATGCGGTACCACCTTGCTTGTAACACCTTTTCCCCATCCTATCCTGTAGGATATTTAGAAGCTCTACTCTACCACCCCCCTTTCCGACACAAACACCTTCTTACACCGGGACAGACAACGGACTAACACCAAAGCCGTTTACCTGGTATGTGCCAACACAAGGGTCAGGCAGAGTCAGGCAATTGATAATAATCATGCACACCTGACAGCCCTTTAACTTCCCCACAGGGATAAAAGGTAGAGCACGAGAGCACACTACAAGCAAAGCCAACCGCACAAGGAAGCAGCTATTCCAAGACAGAAGTTCAAACAGAGACTAAAGACAGCTAAAGCTGAAAGAACGACAAGGAGGGAAGTGCCCTTGCCCTTTTCAACCCAGTCCTGCGAAACCTCCGGAAAAGGTAACATAAGACCGGGATACACCACTGACGTGCAGAGTAACAGATGTGAATTGTACACGGGGGCCTCCCGCATTGATACCAAAGGCGGGGAGGTATGCTGGCTACCGTGGTACTGTCTTTGACTCCAGAAGCAAGACAAGCCAACAGGTTCAGCACAGCCGCTGACTCAGAGAAAGCTGATAGCAAATCAAACTGTGTTGAGCTCAAGGTTGCAATCGGCAACATTATGTGAATGCAAGAAACTTGTGAACTAAGAACTTGTGTATGGTTGAACTTTTGCTAAAACCCAGAGAAGGGCCAGCTGCAGAGTGGCCAGGTGCTGCAGGAGTGCTCATTCGATGGACTCTCGCTGGCCCCTTTTGTTTTGGGGTTGAAACTGCAAGTACCAGAAGACCCTAGGAAGGGGTGGCATGAGGTGTCAGAGTGGTCCTACAAGGGTCACGTCAAAGCCCTTGTACAATCAAAATCTCTGGCCCATTGCCAAGAGAAAGCTAGAAGAAGGGAAACCACGCTTTCTGATGAGATGCAGCAAGTCATGAACTGGGTCAGGAATTCATGAACTGTGTTAAAGATGGCTATGTAAACCCGACGGAGGGATTCCAAGGGAAAAACTAAGAGAAATAAATCCCATATCGTGATAGTATTGATATTCAGAGTAAAAGGCTGCAATTAACCTTGCAGATGGAGGACTGTGTTGCAAGAAGGATCCGAGCCTGGGGGAGGGAGAGCCTGGGGGCGAAGAGCAATCACACAATGTGCAAGATCACCAAAGGAACTTTTCTTTGTTTGTTGTTTTGATCCAGCAGGCCTTCTAAGGCAAGAGATTTTGCAGAAGAGAGACTTGTCCCTGAAGGTCCTGGTATCATTGAATGTAATTTTGAACCTCATGCAGGAGCGCCCAAAGGAGTGTGCTGTGCTCAGAAGTCCCGCCTTGTCCCGTGCTTAAAACGTGTGTAAGGGAGACTCCAGCCATACCATCGTCACATCATTTTGTGAACACTTCTTTCTTTTCCGGTGAACATTATCTCACATTCTTTTGTAACTTAGTGTAAGTATTGGCAATAGGTTTCTTTTAGTATAGGTCCTTTTTATTTGACAAGACACCACTAGCACTGCCTTATCATTGTATGATGGTTGTAGCTTGCTCCCACCTTAGCTTTAGGTTTAGATTAGGCGTTTATCTCATCCATTCATACAGTTTAATAAACACCCTTGAACTGTGATCACTTGTGTCTGTCTTTACAGAATATATGAGCAAATGGCACCAGTGCATTCAAATCACTCAATACATGTTAGAAAGCTTTATGTGTATGATGTTAGGTCTAGATCTTTGTATTCATATATGTGTTCTATGTATTTTGTAACTATTGTATTTGCCATTTCCATGGTTAACCTGGGAATTTATTTACTGAGTATTGTTATATTAGAGGGTAATATAAAAGGGGGGAGGGCGGGAGGAGGTTATAACTTTACTGTAAATAGTGTTTCACATACAGAATCAGAAATACCCAAACATTCCACAATTGGTAAAGAAGTATGTATTGTTCCTAGAGCCCAACCCACAAGCTAATGTATGAATCCCAAAGTCCAAACCCATGTCCCAATATCGTAACACTCCACACCCTCCAGCTGGAATATTAGAATATATTGCTAGATCCATATTGGTTTCTTGATTTACCAACCCTGCTGATGTAAATAATGCAACCGCAATCATAAATGGTTATAGAGGGGTACCCATACGTACAAAGAGACAAGCGCAAAGGCAAAAATATGATGCACATCGTGGGCTTGGTTTAGATGCTATAGAAGATGCACGTCACCCTGAACTGTCTAATAGTTGGTATAGTGATATCAGTGTGGTGGGAAGAAATAGAGTGAATGGAAGCTGGCATGTGTGTTCATTGATACCACATGAATCAGAGGCACCCATTGCCCTAGTGTCACAGAAAGTACCAATACTAGAGGCACAATGCCTAGTACATCTTGCGCTGTGTAGGCTCAGAAGCACTTTCCAGGCACACAATATAAGACTCAAAGTGGTAGACGCAGATTGCTTGAAATGCAACAACAATCCAAAAAGCAACCAATGCCTAAAGAGACCTTATTTGGTAATAGAAGGACTAAAATACTCAAATAACAATAGGCAAAGAAACAAC
Organism: Ambystoma mexicanum; assembly: GCF_040938575.1. Lineage (NCBI taxonomy): Eukaryota > Metazoa > Chordata > Amphibia > Caudata > Ambystomatidae > Ambystoma > Ambystoma mexicanum. Next base: position 893,607,249 of record NC_090935.1, on the reverse strand, counting down.
AGTAAGCTGCATTGCAGAGGGCCTCATTGGATACGAAGAAGGGGTTCTGGCAAGGGTGGAAGCTGCATGTACACAATTCTGGACTGAACATATCACAAAACTAACATTGATTGAAGCAGTGGAGAAACCAGTAAAAGTACACAGAGAAGAAACCTATGAACTTTGCTTTTACAGTGCTGGAACGATACCTGTAGGATCCAATGAACATTGCAACAAAACTCTCCTAATGCCTGATCTCAAAAAAGTCACGGGAGCAGTGATGGATTACTACTGGGTGTGTGGCCAACAAGCGTACTTGCTCCCCACACCCTCATGAAACTTTTGCCCCTACCCCCTTCCCAACTCCTGAAGAAGAAACAAGAACCCCCTGGCCAATACCACAGTTTTTCATTCTCCCACAGAAAGTAAAATCGTGAACACCTAAAAAGGAAGAAGAAATCTATCTACCTGTCCCAGGACTCAGCAACTCTGCTCAGTGAAATACCAGACGAATACGGCTCTTCAGCAAAGCAGAGACCTACTTTGCCTCATTGATACTGCCCAGGGTGCAAGCAGCCGCCAATGCCAAATGCTAGCAAATGACACCAAACAGGGTTTCAACGTCATAAAAATGCAACTCTGTGCCCTAAGACTGATGACGATGCAGAACCGATACGTCCTGGATATGCTTACAGCCGTGGAAGGGGGCATGTGCAAGAAAATTGGTGATTCGTGCCTCTAAAAGATGCTGGGAATAGCTCACTGTCACACATCATCGAGGCTGTACACAACTTGGGGGTAAACATGAAGAAATAAGCTGGCATACAGAATGAAGACTGGTTCGATCTGGCTTTTTCTTGGGCTCCATCCTGGATGGGGGTGATAGGGAAGATGCTAGTGCCTGTCATCATTTTTATTTTGGTCATTTTTTGCACATGTCAGATGGGACTCCGATGTTGTGCCAAAGGGTTTTGAGTTGTTTGTTCATCTGATAATTGTTCGCAGCAAACTATTCAAAATAAAAATGCTTGCATGCAAACAATCATCAGACAAACAAATTAAATCAAAATGTGCCCACCACCACCCTCACCCCCATGCTCCCCTCCCCTACTTACCTGTTTGCTCACACCCACGTCCCCTTCACCCCTGCAACATCAGATCTGTCCCTCTAACATGGGTTGGATCCGGCATGGCAGGCTCCCTTCTTCTTCTTCTTTTTTTTGTCCCCCACCTCCCATGTTGAGGAAACAGGGGACACCCCTATAACCTCCCAAGGCCAATACATACCAAACATGGGGAGCGGGGGACACATCCGCAACCCCTGCTTCACATGTTCGGTATGTATTAGCCTAATTGTTTGTTTATAATCGATCAAATAGTACTGGCCAAATTCGGTCAAATGTACCATTCGATCAATTAGGCTAATACCGTGTAAAAGCAGTGCCAAATAGCGCAATGGTGATGGTCTTGATGGGGGTAGTGCCCAGAGCACCTCGTGGTGCCACAGAAAGCAGAACCCAGACAGATGGCCTAAACAAAACACGCATGGTTAAGATTTACCACCCATTACATCACCCTGGCACTGTCACCAAACCCCCACCCGACCTCAAGAACTACACCGAACACTGGGTTGACCTAGCTGGGGATGGGGCTAGAATTTACATGACATGTACCCCAGAAGAATATGTCCAGTCTGGGGAAAGCTTGCGAGATGTGTGCAGAGCATTGTTCCCAATTAAAGGCTCACCGTCGTACAAAAGACTAGAGGAAGAGAAGTCCAGGAGGAATGCTGAAGAATATAGATAGACTCTCGGGCCCCTGGGGGAACCTATTGGGGAGTTTGTTAATGTAGAAGTAACGAACGGGGGGAATGTTGGGAAGGAGACAGGGTCTTCCCAACCCCCTAGGTGATACCGGATAAGACACAAACATTAGAAGACACATTCGAGGAGCAGGGGAAGGAGGGTGCACTCAAAGGGGGTGAACAATCACTGTAATGCATGTATTAGAAGCTAAAGAAGAAACACAAATGCGAACGCCATCTTAGACAAATGGCAGCCATCCTGGAACGTAGGCCCAAGCGCAGCGAATAGTAATAGGTGTTTGAATATTAGGTCCCTTGCATGAGCATGAACAATACCCCCATCCCGGCCAGGTCCCACACAGCCCATGACATCCTCCATTGTTCCAAAAATGTACAGGCTCTCCCACACAGGAAAGAATGCTCTCTGCAAGATCATGAGAAAGGAGTCGTGCGCCTCTTGGCAGTACCATCTCGCGAGACAGATAGCAGGGCCCCCGCCCCAAATGATCCCTGCACAAGAAATACAGCTTTGCAGTGCTTTAATCATGAGACCTTTGCATGTCACAGTATCATTCAAACCCAGACCACTGACCATGAAACCTTTACACCCCTCAATTGATCACTGAGATCAGGAGGCAAGGCTATCGCACCTTCAGAAATGGGTCACGTGATTTGTGCAGCGAGGTACAGGGTAGCAACTAAATTATAGCCCAAAAAGGTGGAGGACCTTGGGAGTTGCTGAGCTACCTGGGAATGAGTGAAGCATGTGAGTTAGTGTGACCTCTGCTCTCTTGCACCTCATTGTTATGTCTGCCAGGTGTTTGCAACACTGATGAGGTTACATTGCATAACAGAGTTGCCAATTAATTGTTAGACGCACCTCATCACGGATGACGAGCCCATGTGGACGGAGATGGACAGATGAAGATGGACCAATGGCCTGGAATCCCATATGGAGCAGGCCCTACATGTGTAGTACCCATCCAATTGGGATGGTCGAATTGTATTATATATATAGCTCCCAGACCTCCGAGCATTCTCGTGCTGCAGAGTCCTTTGCTGATATTTGTTCTGTTTTGTGGAAATAAACACTTGTTACCCTTGCAAGCGCATCTTGGGACTTATTCCCTAGTGGGTTGTATTTCTTCTGGTGTGAGAGTACAGTGTCGTGCCTTCACTGCTTCAGACTCATAGTTTCTTATTTGGAGCGACCTAGCACCCAGAATGCTTCTGAACTTCTGAGATGGCCGAGTGTTTCTTGGTTTCCCTGGCACAGATATTCTCACCCTCAGCAGTGGGTCACCTTGCCAGGATACCTGATGTGATGTTTAGCACTCTCCTACCAGCAGGTATTTCTTCTTCCCATAACACGCACAAGAAGATCCAATAAGCCAATTCAGCCTGTTCCCATGAATCAACCCTCCTGCTACTCATATCTGTTTATCTCAAGAAATCAACCTATTTGTGTTATTTGTGTACTATGTAAAAATCTTCACTTTCACTTTTGAATCATATGTTTTGAGTATTATTTCACAGAAACATTTATTGTATATAAAAAAACATTTTTGTTACATTTACAAGACTATATTTTATGTTTTTTCTTGGAAATAAAAGTGCAATGGGTTCACAATTCCACATTAAACACCTTTCGTTTTAAATTGTTTAGGAGTCTTATTTGGCAGCTGTGCCTAATTGTGTGCCCAGGTCTTTTCCTCAATTTTTTGAGGAACATTTGTTCATCATTCCTTCTTCCCTTGCCTTACGGTATTACTGTGACACACGCATTCCAACAAGTATATCTTCCTTCCTTGCCTTAAGGTATTATCTTGGACATAGCAGCAAGTATTTCTTTCAATCAATAAATACTTTATTTGGAAATAATACATTTCAAATAAATAACACATCTGTATACATATTGATTACATATAAATCAACAATTAACAATTTCATTAATTAAACTATAAAAATACATAATAAAAAACTGTAAATAAAGATAGCTAAAATAGTTCATATCAACTAACCAGTGTTTGAGTTCACAAGCCTAGCCCTTAGAGACCACTCACCTTCTAAATAGTTAGCAACAAATAAAATAAAATCCTATGCTCCACATTTTTTTATAAGGGGTTTCTCTTATCATTCTTTTTTATCATTTAGCGCCTCGTTGCCTGTGGGTTGTAGTGCGCTTTACAAATGCTAAAATAAATAAAATAAATAAATAAATTCTCAAAGGAAGAAGTTGAAATGGCTCTCTTTGCCCAATGGAAAGGCACCAGGGCGAACTATGATCCTGGTGGATTTTTTATCAAAAATGTGGATTCCCTATTTAACTGAGCTCTTTAATGTAAATTATTTCTTTCTCCCTACCAGGGTCGCTGCCTGGCCCCATTATTGTAACCCTCCAGCCTGGGATGACCCTTCTACACTCAGAAGGCTGCAGTTTCTCTTTCTTGGTCTCTGGCTTCTGTTCTCCTTTTGCTGTGCCCTCAGCCAGTGCCTGAGAAAGTGCCCTCGGCTGTGTGTAATTGGTCCAGAATCTTTCTCGGTTTCATGATCTTCACCAGTGACTGGGTTATATAAACCTCAGAAGGCTTGTGGGTCTTTCTCTTCCTGGTTCTCTGTTGGTTCCTTCTTCCTCAAGGATCAACGTCCCAAATATGCCTTTCCCTGCCTTCAAATGCACTTCTGATTATCCTGATTAGTCAAAGATCCCTCTGATTTGTGCCTCTCTATCCTCGTTCGCTGCTTGTCCCTGCCCTAGTTTTTCTTCTGATAATTCAGGTGTGTCTTCCCCCTTCCTCCCCCAGTGATTTCACCAGGTGCATTTTCTCATTGTCCCCCCTTCACGTATGTCTGTCTGTCCTTCTCCTCTAGTGAAGCCTGAGGTTGTAGAGACCTGAAACGACTTTATACTTTTATTTTTTTGTAAACGTTTTATAGCTTTTTGTTATGTTTAACTAGTTTGTAATGCCTATATATGACAAATGGGATTTAAAATTCACCATCTGCACTAATTCTTCCAAATTTGTTGTACAGCGAACCCCCAAGCTCTGCTTAGTGCAGCTGGGTTTTCTAACAGTGCAATCTGAGGCCACTTTGAAAAAGATTTCCAGGGCCCCATTTGGCTCGCAGTCTACCCCTGCTGATGTGACGTGTAAGAATGTTCCAAACCTTTTAAAAAGTGTGTGTGTGTGTGTGTGTGTGTGTGTGTGGCCCTGGAATAACCATGAGTCTCAGTTTTAACCACAAAACTCATGTCATTGGGCCTCATCATGAGTTGGGCGGCATCCCGGCTGAAATACTGCCCAACTCTAATAGCATTAGCGCCCACCTGTACGGCAGTATTACCGCCGGATCACAGGTTGGGTGTTAACTGTAAATCCCCATTCTCCATTGGGTTCATTGGACCCAATGGGGAATCTTCGGTGCTAAACCTGTGCGCAAATACAGCCAGCGGTAATACAGGGCGCTAAATGGAATTTTCCCCTCCAGAAAAAGCTGGAGATAAAACAGCCCAGTTAGCACCCAACTCGTGATAGAGCCAGCCCTTAAATGCGGCAGTAATACCGTTACCGCCACATTTAAGGGTAACAGCCCAACTCGTGATGAGGCCCATTGTCTTAGGTGTATGCATCTCACTGCAGATCTGGCTCATATGTTCCTCATTCTTCGGGAGAAGAAATAAGTAATGACTGGAAATGTCAGCGAATTATGGCGGAGAACAGATTTAAACAATGTCCTGGTTGTCCCTGACGGAAGAAGACCCTGTCCCTGAGAGGAGTCACTGGCCGTAGGTGGTGTATGGTGCGCTGCCTATCTAACAGGGATAGTGGAAGGGAAATCTGTCCATAATCTCTACCAATTGGAAAGTGCTGAATACTGTAAGAGTTAAAAAAAACTCGAGATACAGCCAATCGGCTATTATGACTCAAACAGGACTGATATTAGATCCTGTCAGTAATAGCTGACTGACAGATGGGAAACAATGTCTATTTGTGACCCTGGGAATTCATTAAATGATTTATCGACCCACAGGTATGAAACATGCCAAAACACAATTGTGCTCGAAAACGTGTTAAAAACAAATGTCCATGTCTTAAGAGTATCGTAATGTTTTTTTTCTTATGTAGATTTTGTAAAGGCTTGATGATGAGCCAAAGACAAATAGATTTTTTTTTTTTTTTTTAAAATGCCCATGTCATGTGGACGTTTATTAACGGTTAGGGAAGGCAATCTTCCTCTTTTTTTAATTGTACCCAGTTGTTGTACACCTTCGTATGTTCCTCAACTATGAAAGGCTTCCTGGGTATTGGGAATATACAATCCAATGATTCAGTACAGTTCTGCATTTAGAGGTAGTTGGATTTAGCTTTGTATTACCATCAAATGCACAGGTGGGAGCTACTTGAGACACGCTGCAATGAGGCCTTATTTAATGCTACAATTGTTGCCCATTTTGGCATATCTTGTAAGTGGAAAGATACTATCGCTGTCAGGTAAAAGCTGCTACAAGGAGATGATGGACTTACATTGAACTTAGTATCTGTTTATCTCAGGGCCACACACTGCATTGTTGTTTCCCTACCTACTTCTGAAGAATGAATGTTCAGAATGCAGTCAAGACCAGTAGTTATTGAATGCACATTAACCATTCTGATTGGCTGAGAGGAAGTCAATAACGATCTCCATGTGCTAATAATAGTTGAAGACCTATGTGCAATGGTGCAAAAGATGCTTAGCTGGAATGCAAGTGCATACACAGGCTTGAAGGCTGTCGCGGGCATCATGCCCTAACTCCACGATGCCAACTGTTCCTCCCCAACTTCAGGCCCAATGACAATCGTACCTATAATGCCTTTTTTGGCATAAAGAGTCTGTGACACAAAGATCTTTTTTCTGGCAATGAATGGAATCGCGGATTTGCAGATACTTAAAAAAGAAATACTTGATAAATTATATATGTCTTTCAGTTGTTCAAAAGTGCCCCCGCTGGGCAGCTGCCCTAGCTTAATAATGGAGGTGTTAGCCCAGCAGCCACCTATGCCACCAGAACATATCGCGGGTAACCCTTTTATGGAACAGAGAATGCGTGTAAGAGTGGAATGTCCAGCCTTAGGCGAATCTCTCAATAATTGTGTACATACATTTCAATGATATATTTTAAAAGGATTTTGGATCTCTGATTTTCGTGTCTCCAACTGTCTTTAATCTACAAGACATTATTTTCCGAATTAAGGGGATATTCCCATGGGCCTCAAAATGTTCCCTAAGCTGAATCAGTTGGAAAGCCCAGATATAGGCCTGAACATTTCGCAAAGAAACCCCTCCTATGATCCAGCTCCGGTCAGGCTTCCGAAGGCTAAACCTCAGCCTTCTCCTGTTATGATATGATAGGTTATTTATACCGCGCTTAATACCCAGGGGTTTCTAAGCACGGACCAGGGGATCGAACCTGTGGTGCTCCGTGTCGTCTTACTTCCAAGGCGAGCGCGCTGCCCCTGAGCTATCCTCCCGCAATGTGTTGCAATTCATCACAGAGATGATCGCAAGCAGCGGTTTAAGTTATGATAACATATGATATCTTATTTGTATCACTGTCATACAGAGAGCGTTTCAGAGCGCGACGAGGCAAGGGAGGGGAACACAGGAGAACAAAAACAACGATCTTACGAGACCCAGTGACATTAAGAACGTGCAAGTGCAGGGGAGAAGGGGTGGGGAAGTGCGAGGAGCAGGGGAGGAGTGGAAAAGTGCAGAACACGTATGCAGAACTAGTTGAGTGAGACTGATAGGCATAGCTCGAGTTTGAAATGCATAGTTCGAAAGGCGTATCTAAATGTTTTCAGAGTAAACGTCCTAATCAGACCTACCCAGAGCGGAGACTGGTGGAGTCTTCCAACCAGTAAAGGTCTGTACAGTTTCTTTGAGCATTCCTCCAACATTAGGAGCACAAGTGGAGGCGTGTGTCTTGGATACTTTGATCTCCTGGTAAGGAAATCTCTCCACTGTAGGATCTGTATGCTCAGTACAGTAAGGACTAAACTCCACTTCTTCCTGAATGCCCTGCACCTTCAACCCAATTCCAACCCTTTTTCCCTGCAAACACCTTCAACATCTACCCCCAATTCATTCCATCTAATCTCGAAGTTTTCCATCATTGCTTCCACATATGCAAATCGTTATCATACCTCACACGGGTTGCGCACGTGTTAGTTTTCACAAATGTCACCCTTCATAGGGCATCCTCTTCAGCTATTGGCGCAAATGAGGAAAGTTGCTTGACTGTCTCCAGGCCCCGGATGCTGACATCGGCCGCTGTATCCTGTCTTGTGGAACATTCCTCCTCCGTTGATGGTAGTGAACTTGTGACTCAGGCAGTACCACTGACCTACGCCGTAGTTGAACCACAACCTCTTTCATCATCTGCTTTGCATATGGGCAGCACTTGTTAACATCATTGGTGGTGCCTAGGACTTGATGTTGTTGGGCATCTCCTGCCATAGGGCACTCTGCTTAGCCTTGTTAGTGTGTCCTCCATGAACTGCCCCCTTGGTTTTTACTTTGGGTGCTTTGACAACAAGCTTTTTTTAGTGTTCTGCTTAATGTGTTCTTAACCTCTTCTACTTTTTTTTGTCCCAGAGCTGCCTCTCATCTCCCAGTAGCAGTCCTTTCAGAAGCGATGCCACAAACCCCCGTAGTACCGTTGTGACGCATGGCTCTCAGGATATGTAGAGGGCAGGAGACACCTAGGGCAGTGATTGACTGCCAGTGTCGGCTATCAGAGCTTCCTTTGGAAGACACACTTTTTTAAGTGCACAATGCTACGAGTTGGCCAGCATCAACACAAGTTATGTAAAGTATTCTTGCATTGAGCACCCAACAGCATTGTGGAGTGCTGTTGTGGTGGAAATTGCATAGAGTAAGGCTGCAGAAAGAGGTGATTTTCTATCCAGTAACTAGATATTGTTGGGGGATAATGGAGAATCTCGTTAAGGGGGAGAAATACACGACTTAAGAGAAGGGGTTCATGTGGAGTATGCGAGGGGCAGCAGGAAGAGGGGCGATAGCTGGGTAAGGAAGGGGGGACAGTTGAGAGTGCTGGAAGACCCGAAATAAGGACAGCTTCCTCACTAGTGGCGGCTGCAAGTTTCGCCTGCACAAACAACCCTAACAAAGGTAGAGGGGAATCAAAGGAAAGATAGAAAAAGTGCAAGCGAAGTGCCTGATTATTTTAGAGAGTTGGAGGGACAACAAGAAAGAGTAGAAAACATGGTATTAATAGTCAGAGATGGTGCACCCCGGTTGCATGGACATTGCAGTGTGTCAGATGAAGCAGGAGAAGAACACGTGTGGGTTTAATGCAACCCTGTGCCAGCAGAATTGGTGGAGGTCCCGAAGGGAAAGAGGACAGTGGTGGAGAGCTACCGGACGAGTAGCCATGGGCCATCGCAAGCAGGAGGTCACCTGCGAGAGAATTTATGAGAATGCCAGTGAGTGTGACAGGGCCTTCAATGAGTCTTGGCAATGCCAAAGAGAGTTACAGATGGCAGGGGTGGCAGAAACAAGGAGGGCAATATGCAGAAGGGTAGAGGATGATGCGCAGAGAGAGATGGCCCATTTTACGACTAGAGATGAGAGGCATAGGGATTTGAGTGTCCAGTCCACTCCACAGGATTGGGGGTCTACTGAAACGCACACACATGTGTAAGTGGAAGAAGGGAGATCTTGCGAAAGAGATGGCCGTAGGGAAAAAGCGGAGGAGATCCTGAGCATGAATCAGCAGACGGGATGGGCCCATAAGGGGGTTACAAAGCCCCTAGGGGTGCATCTGATGGGAAGCACACAGGGACACATTTGGAAGTGGCACTTATTGATAGATTTCAACTATTGCACAGCAAAATCAGATGCAGGGATGGTCAAAAGAAGAGGGAAAAGAACTGGTGCCTAGGCTATGCTTACCCACAAACATACATGATGCTACCTCTGACTTCCGCTTTGAAGCAAGTGTATACTGTGAAAAGCTCCCCAGGAATAGTGTAGCATGTTCCAAGTACCTTGGTGTGATTAGGAAGTACTTGCCAGTTTTGGGGATGTAGCGTGGCTGTGCTGTGATATGAAATGCTGGTCTCGCCTAGGGGAGCCGCAGTGGATGAATTGAAACTAAATGAAATTATAGTTTATTTATATAGCGCCTATACACAATGTGTTTCAAAGCGCTTCAAGGCAAGGGAGGGAACAAGGGAAAATACAATGGGACTCATTACGCGGTAGGCAGTAGCCATGGCGCTATTAGCGCCATGGCTACCCCCTTACCGCATTCCGGGGTGTGTTTTTCCGGAATAGGGACTTACCAGGTCAATCCGACCTTGGAGGACTCGGTAACTACCCATTCTGGGAACCATTCCCCATTCCCATTTGAGCCCCCATAGGGCTCAATGGGAATGGGGATGGAGCTAATAACGGGCCCGTTATTAGCTCTGAAGTCCCTCAACGGGTCCCTTCCATAACGTCTGGTAAAACCAGGCGTTAGGGAAGGGACCCGCTAAGGGACCTCGTAGCAGGGCGGTAAGGGATTACCGGCACAGGTGCCCTTACCAGTGCCAGTAATCCCTTACCGCCTACCGTGTAATGAGGCCCAATAACATTCCTACAGGCCATGAACAGTAAGGATGTGAAATTAACTATCGTACTCGGCCTGACAACATTTCAGATAGTGCAAGAGCTAAGACATAGAGGAAGGGAGGGGAAGAGTGGGAAGGAAATGGAAACAGACAGGCGACTACCGTACTAGGCCTGACTACATATCAGATAGTGCTGGAGGGGAGGGCGGACCAACATAGGCTGTTGCTACTGTACACAAGGCCAGTGGGATGCCCATGCCTTATGCCTCCTGTCAAGGGTGTCTCATGCCGCTTAGGGAAGGATGGGCACAGTTTAGAACAGAGGTTATTGGTTTCAGGGTACGCTGGTCCTATATTAGGGGAGCATGTACAAGATTTGCAGGTTTCGGCCAGAATGCTTCAAGTGCAGGGCAAAACATTAAATGCTATGGGAAATTCTCATGGCCAGCAAGTAGAAGACAGGAAAAGGCGCTTATGGGGCGAAGGGCGTATGGGAAAGGGCTTCCATGCCCGTTAGACTGGATAACATTGAGTCTTGGCTGCACAGATGCCCATATAGGAAGGCAGCGGAGGTCATCAAGGAGGGTTTCTCTTTTGGGTCAGAGGGCCTAAGATTGGAAATTGGTCCGACATCCTGGCATCCCTTAAAGAAAAGCTAGAGACAGTGGGGGCCAAACTGAGGAGGGATTGCTGGGGAAATGCTGCAGGCCGATTTGAACGGCATCCATTTGAGAGGCAGTTGAGTTCCCCGCTAGGGATCTATCCTGCAAAAAGTGAAGTTTCGGCTGACCTATCATGGCCAGAAGGCGCATCAGGCAACAATGTCATTGACCAAAAGGAGTGCAGTGCCATTTACCTCAAAAATAGCCAAGGCAGTCAAGGGGCCTCATTACGACCCAGGCGGTAAGTTACCGCCTGGGCCGTGACTTTACCACCATGGCGTAAACTATGTTTACGCCATGGTGGTTGGCGGACTTACCGCCCCATTCCGAGGTTGGCGGGGGCGGTAAGTCCCCAATCCCCATTTACCCTTCCCCATTCCCATTTTTGCCCCATAGGGCATAATGGGAGTGGGGAAGGCGTTAATTACGCCACCGTAAATTACGGTGGCGTAATTAACTCCATGGTCCCTTAGCGCCATGGATTTTAACACCTGCTAAAAGCAGGTGTTAAAAGCGCCATGGCGCTAAGGGACCTCGTACTCAGGCGGTAAGGGTCGGCGCTGTTAACGCTGCCGTAAACCCCTTACCGCCTGGGTCGTAATGAGGCCCAATCTAATCAAGAAGGTCTGGAAATGGCCACATGTCATTTCACATCAGCTGTTTGCATATGGATGATCACTGTCTGCTGTGCATGTGATTTGCGGTCGAGTTGTTTGCAGACAAAGCAATGCTAACTGGATGTTCAGTGGTCTGTGGGCCTCATTACGACCCAGGCGGTAAGTTACCGCCTGGGCCGTGACTTTACCACCATGGCGTAAACTATGTTTACGCCATGGTGGTTGGCGGACTTACCGCCCCATTCCGAGGTTGGCGGGGGCGGTAAGTCCCCAATCCCCATTTACCCTTCCCCATTCCCATTTTTGCCCCATAGGGCATAATGGGAGTGGGGAAGGCGTTAATTACGCCACCGTAAATTACGGTGGCGTAGTTAACTCCATGGTCCCTTAGCGCCATGGATTTTAACACCTGCTAAAAGCAGGTGTTAAAAGCGCCATGGCGCTAAGGGACCTCGTACTCAGGCGGTAAGGGTCGGCGCTGTTAACGCTGCCGTAAACCCCTTACCGCCTGGGTCGTAATGAGGCCCTGTGTCTTGTTTGAAACATTTAGCACCTTCCTGGAATGGGCAATTGGGAAACAAATCTGGATTGTGGCAAGCGCTGCACTACCTGGAAAATGTTCTGCTAGTGGGTAGTCACGGAGGGACCGGAACATGCCGAGAGGTGCTGCGGCAGCTCCAAACAATTGCATAGATTCTCAGAGTGCCTTTGGCTTTGGATTACACAAGTGGGCCCAGCAATCACTGGGAGCTAGGGAGACACAGCTTAGAGAGATGCTGCTGGGGACCTCAATTCTGCTTGCAAGCTGGTGGCTCCAGGGAGAGCATGGCGTTTGCAGTGAAAGGCACATTAAGGCCCTATCACTGGTCTGGAACACGGCCAGACTAAGGGATGGCCACATAATGGCGGAGACGTTCATAAGGGGATACAATGGTGTCTCAATATGGTTGCCAGAAGAACAGGAATTGTAGAATGCGAACATCTTTCATGGCGCTGCTGTGGCAGCTGGTTTTGGTGTTCCACTTTCACCAAAACACAGCAATGCACACCCCCAGAAATGGCCTCTACACCATCACCACCTGGATGACCACACGCCCCTAAAACGCAACCCACCCAAACAGAATTACTCCTCAGCTGCCCCCCAGACACAAACCCAACCTCACCCCGTGGATCAAAGAATTTCCCACTGACAACTCACACCTATCCCTCTGCACACCAGTCAAGTCCCTAGCCTACCATCACTATGTTTGCCTTTCCAGCAACAAATAAGGGATGCGGGAGAGTGGGATTGCATGTTCAACCCTATATCTTGGAGATCAAGGAATTCCTCCTATATGATCCCACTTTCCGTCTAAATATTCTCTCTCGCCTCACCCTCCACATGCATCAGTGCAGCAGAATGCCCACAGGAAATTCTCTGATAAGTAACATGTCTGCAGTCTACGACGCCATTTTGTACGTTGGTCCAGTTGTATATAGGACAAAGTGTTGATAGGCCTTTCGTGGATACACTCTTTCCCCCCTTTGTTCCTGGAGCATAACATGTGTTTTTGCATTCTTTCTGTATTTACACGGCCACTCTCTGCTTGCATCACTCACCCTCTTTGGGAATCTATTGTCCTCTGTTTTCATTTGTGTCCTTCACTTGCTCTAGCCATGTCTTTGTGACGCAGCTCCCGAGTTAATTGTCTGTGATACTAAAGTCATTTGGTGTGGCTCAGACTAAGGTGGCTTGCTGGCATTGAGCAGGGGAGGAGCCCGCATCTATGTGTATGTGAGCTGTAAACTACGAGGTCATGTGTGAGTGCAGACCATGGCTAGCTAATTCCCCAAATGACTTGGAAAGCCACAAGGCTGCCAAGGCTCCACAAGTCTACTTATGCAGCAAGTGCCTTAAGTCTGGTTCATAGAAGTTGGTCAAGGGTACATGAATTCAGCCAGTGAACTATTAATGGTTGGCATGCATGATTTTACAGCGACCTCCTTGTCCATCATACTGACTTAAGTCGTCTGACACCTGTAACCTCCTCGTGTAGGTTTCCATGTAGAGAATGTGCGAAAAAAGCAATCGGGGCTAGAGAACGTACATGCTAAAACATTTTGGCAGAGCAAACTCTGTTTCTGGCCCTTTTCCAAACTCTTCTATTGCCAAAAAAAAGTAGCTAATTTCTGACATCAACAATATTACAAAGACCCTTTGTTTAGTTTGCCTTTGAGAGCATAATGGCGGTGTGGCTGGGTATTCTGTATGGCAATCTAAAATGTCTGCCAGTAACCTTTCCAGGTAATTGCATTGTGAGCTTTGAATGCAATTACCTGTCAGCATGGCAGCAGGTGCTTCCTTCACATCACATGGTGTTAGGATAATATTTGACTGTCAGTGTGTGAGAAAGTAACCTAAAAAATCCTATGTTGCTTTCACTAACTACTGCTTTCCAGGAGTCCTCAGAAGTTGGCCATTCCTCCTCTGGGCTCCAAAGTCTAATCTTAAAGCCTAATACCAGATTGGTGTTTGCTGTGCCTGAAGATATTACTTCCAGAAAGGGGACTGGCCTGTGGCCCACTCTGCATACCTCTGGGTTACCTACAGACTCGGCGCAGTTGCGTCAGTTTAGGGTTGGTCACCTGCACCCTAAGGACAAACCAGGTTTGGAAGGACGCACTCCCTTCAAGGATTAGGAGAGAAGTCAAATGCTTCATACACCACCTGTGTCTCTTATAGGCCTCAAGGGGCGATGGATTACAAAGAAAGGAAAACAGGGGATGTGGGTGTCTTTTGACCTACTTTGGATCGGTTGAGTGTCCTGACTGGAGCACAGCTCGGCATCTGGTAGTAGCCAGAGGCAAGGGATGTGGGAGGAAACTGGATAACTCTTCAGGGCAATCATCGTCACCTGCAAGGTTTACTGAAAATGAAATGCCTGGTAGGATATGAGGCAGCATTTCACACAGGTGCATCAGCCATGCCTCTGCTGCCAATTGCTCTGGGACAGAGACACGATGCCTGTAATTAAAGGTGACCCATGCAGGTGCATCTGTGAACTCTTTAGCAAACAGATCTCACAAGAACTCTCCTGAAAACCCTCTCCCAATGTTACGCAGTGAGAATAGTTTGCTTCCTTCAGAGTCCACAATAAAAGAAGGTCAGCCCCACCCTTGCCTGCCCTGTTAATACGCTGATAAATATTTGCACACACACCACATTTCTAAGCGGCGTCATCATATGTTGTAAACACGCCATGAGATGAGTAACCCTCATTGCTGTTAACTGGACTAGACTCTATGGGATGAATAGCTCATGACCTTATTAAGTATCCCTCCGCCCAACTTTGACTCAGGTCATGCACAAGTACACAATATCCTCACTTGAAAGATTTACACACAGTCGGCCAGGGCAGCGTTTGCTAAGGCGTGTCATAAAGCCTCGTTCTAGCAGAGCGACAGAATCCGCGAGACTGGGAGAGCAGGAAATCGATGGACCTGCTTTACTTGGGTCTCAGTAACGCCTGTGATACTGTTCTATCCGCACACGCTACTTGTGAGGTATATATGATATGATATTTTATTTATATTTTATTTATATCACGCTCGTACACAACTTCAGAGGCAAGGGAGGGGAACAAGAGAGAACAAGACAACGATCTTACTAGGCCCAGTGACATTGAGAACGCGCAAGTGCATGGGAAAGGGAAAGGGGGAAAAGTGCATGGAGGTGGGAGAAGTGGAAAGTACGGAACAGATAAGTAATAATAAATAAAATAAATTGATTAAAAAAGGCGATAAACGGTGGTTGTGCAGCTAGCAAGTGGCAAGTGCTGGGTTTAGCAGACAGGGAAAATCTGGTAAGAGCAGAAAAAAAATAAAAAAGAAGGATGGGGACTGTATGGTTACAGATACAGACCCCAGTGCAAGGGGTGGCGCAGAGGCAATGCAGGAGGCTGGCAGGGTGAGCAGGTACCTGGGCCCAGGGGACAGAGGGTGGCCAGGTGCACAGTGCGGAGAGAGAAAGCAGATCAGCAGGGGAGAAGGGGGCAAAGGCAGAAGCAACGAGGAAGATCTTGAGGTGCTTCCTGAACCGGAGCTGGTTCTCCTCAAGTTTCAGAGTGGCAGAGAGGCTGTTCCAAGTTGAGGCCCCAGCCGAAGTCAGAGATCTACCTCCAGCTCGTTTCTTTGAAAAATGACTGACCCTGAGGGAGTTGGAGGTAGAGGAGCGAGGAGCTCGAGATGGGAGGTATTTACGGAGGGATAGCTGAAGGTATATTGGACCCAGGCCCCAAAAAGTCTTGTGGACAATGCAGAGGGTTTGACATTTTATCCTAGCATCCATTGGGAGCCAATGAAGAGATTTCAGAGCTGGAGAGATACGATACCAGGGCGTGATGCCAAGGACAAGTCTTGCAGTCCTGTTCTGGATTAGTTGTAAAGGGCGGAGAGTGGAGGCAGGTCGATTTAAAAAGAGGCTGTTGCAGTAGTTCAACCCAGAGAGAACCAGAGCTTGGGAGACAGTGAGCCTCTGAGGGAAGGAGAGGAAAGACAGAGTACCTCTGAGGAGGTGCAGCAGGAAGTTTGACTTTTTAGATACGTCAGAGATGTGGGAGTAGAAGGAAAGTGTGGAGCCAAAGATGACCCCCAGGTTCTTAGCCTCGCAGGTGGGGGTAGGACGAGGGCCAAGGGAGGCCGGCCACAGAGTGAGTGGAAAGGATGGTGGAGGTGTACCAATGAGGAGGGTCTCAGTCTTGTTGGCATTTAGACAAAGATCATTGGCGGCACACCAATCTTGAATGGTAGTTAGGCAATCAGAGATGAGAGAAGGGAAGGAGGTCACCCCGAGTGGGACGGGTATGCCCAGACGTGGGTCCCGTGCCTGCTGGGCCTAGAGACCCAAGCTACTCCTCACTGATGAGCCCCAACAAGGGCGAAACATGTTTGGGGATGCTTGTGGTCTCGTGCAGAAGGGATGTGGCCTAGCAGTTCGGGCTGGACCGCCCCTTTTGGGGTGGGGCCAAGCCTGATTTGCACATGGTCTTTCCCTTCTGTAATGGCTTGGCAGGCGAAGAACGGTGGTCTGGAGGGTTGCCCAGAGCATTGCCAGTGGTTAAGATTAATTCTAAACCTTCCAGCCATCACCTCTTTGTTTTTGCTATGTCACCCCGAGTGGGACGGGTATGCCCAGACGTGGGTCCCGTGCCTGCTGGGCCTAGAGACCCAAGCTACTCCTCACTGATGAGCCCCAACAAGGGCGAAACATGTTTGGGGATGCTTGTGGTCTCGTGCAGAAGGGATGTGGCCTAGCAGTTCGGGCTGGACCGCCCCTTTTGGGGTGGGGCCAAGCCTGATTTGCACATGGTCTTTCCCTTCTGTAATGGCTTGGCAGGCGAAGAACGGTGGTCTGGAGGGTTGCCCAGAGCATTGCCAGTGGTTAAGATTAATTCTAAACCTTCCAGCCATCACCTCTTTGTTTTTGCGGTGGCTGAGGGAAGCCTGAAAATCAATTCAGTGTTGCCAGCATAGCACTGAAAATGTGAGCAGAAAAGGGCAATGCAGCGGGCAAGAGTTTCCAGGTATTGGTTGAAAAGCCAGGGTGGTAGGTTAGACCCCTGGGGAACACCACAGATATGGAGAGAGATAGATGAAAGGAAGGACCCAAGTTGGACCTAGGAGGGTCAACCAGAGAGGAAAGAGGTCAACCAGGCCAGAGCCTGATCAGTGATACCCAGGTTTTCACAGAGACGGTTGAGCAGGGTGATATGGTTGACTGTATCAAAGGCAGAAGAGAGATTGAGTAGGATGAGGACAGAGGGAATGCTAGAGTCAAGGCTGGAGAGCAGATCTTCACAGATGTTCAGGAGAGCAGATTCTGTGCTTCTGGCAGCTCTGAAGCCAGATTGGTGGTCATGGAGAGAGCCCACAAAATCGGAATGAAGGTTAAGCTGAGAGATAGCCAGCTTTTCCAAGAGTTTGCCCAAGAAGGGAGTAATGGAAATAGGGCGATAGTAAGCCGGACAAGAAGGATCATCTGTGGGTTTCCTGAGGAGAGGATGAACAAGGGAGTGCTTCAGAGGGGAGGGGAAGGATCCTGAGGAGAAGGAGAGGTTGCAGAAATCAGCAAGGGCCGGAGCAAGGGTGTCAATGTGGTCCTTGATGGTTTTAGGGGGAGTGGAAGGGGGCTACAGGCATTGCAAATAGATTCGGAACTGTGCTAGCAAATGCATCCTCTGGAATGGCAGTTCACAAGTGGGGTACAACATGGAGCAATTCTTGGTCCTGTGTATTCATAAGTGGCACTGCAGAGGAGCTAAAATGTGATGTGGTCATTTCCAATTGATGCACCAATGTGTCATCCGGAGGATATCCCAGTGCAACTGCAGAAATGAGGAATGGTGTAAGGACATTCTGGGAGGTTGAGCCTAATGTCCCATGCAGCAAGTGAAAGGCTATGCCTTCCAGGTGCAAAATGCCTGTGTGGCAGGACAGAGTGGGAGGTGAGGTTTTAGAGGGCACCACATTAGAAAAAACGTGCACAAGAAAAAGAGAAATCATTTTGGATAAGAGGAGGCGTGCAACAACTGGCTCCCTAAATAGGAAACTGGTGATGGATGGTGAAGAGCAACATTAACCAATGTTGTTTTCTGAATTTTAGCTCATGTATATGCAGGATCGTTCAATATAATATGAGCAGGGTGTGCCATGTATAAAGTGAAAAATAATGTTGACTCTGGGTCGCTCTGATGCATGGCTTGCTCAATATCAAAGCAATCCAATAAAAGAGGTGTTTCAACATACCATAGCCTCATGCCCACGACATGGGGCCTGACCCCAATATATAAACTGTGCACATTGTTTGCACTGAGGATCATAGCAACTTCCATGACACTCAATCAAAAACTGTTTCTGCGGCCAGCAACATGGTTGCCTCTGCCCATGCTATGTCCTGTAGACTGACATCTGCATGGGAATAAGTGATTATGCCAAATGGGACATAAATGGCGGAATGTTTTTAGAAATCTTTTTTGCAGAAATGCACCCCCCAATGTTAACACTGACATTGGGTGGCATGAACCACTCTTATTCCTAAGCTTTGGAACATATCTGTTGTAGCACCATTCCACAAAGGTACCAATCAGAAGTCTTCAATATGTGGCTCTTGAGAGGTTTTGGACTACAACTCCTGTGATCTCTCACCATTGACTGACTATGCTCGCTATTTCGGGTGGGATTTGTTGTCCAAAACATCTGGAGAGCCAAAGGTTGCAGACCCATGGCCCATCGATGAGTTGAGAACTGCAGCAGGAACTTGCAGTAAGTCTTCTACAGCTTCACAGGACGTCTATTTCCTTCTGCCACCTTTTGATGGGGTCAATCATTTGTAATATTTGATATATGAGCGGGTGCTCGTGCTGCATCTGGAATGAATCATTGATCAGCAATTATTCTCGCCTGTATGATGGTATCCACATTGTGATTTGACAGTTTTCAGGTGCTTGGCAAGACTCTGTATTACGTAACTCGATATCATGATCTTGGAGCACTTATTTTCCCCCCTCAGATCAAACCAAGACCAGGAACAGCCGACCTGGAAATGATCGAACCTGGATGGTCTCATTCCTGGTCTCTGACTCAATTTCAATAGTCCTTCATAGGGAACATTTTCTTTTTTAAGCTGACGTTATTAATTGTGTTGAATGTATATTTAAAAAAAGATAACAAAGAGAAAGATTGTGCTACAGTAAGTTCATGACTTCGCTAAAAATGAAAACCCACAACTTAAAAACACGAGGAAGGGGAATAAAGACAGAGCGTCCATTTACTAAGTCTCATAATCTTTATGGTTCACAAGTGCCATTTTATTGTTATTTCAAACCTGAGATTTTTTATGGAGATTAATACCTTTATTTCTCCAGGTCAGATTTCAAGCTGGTTTCAGAGATGTTTGTTTTTAGGTCTATTTTCATTGACATACAATATTGTCAGGATATCAAAAGAACAGTCACATTTGTTCCTAGGTTACTGTTAATTTAACTGCCTTTCTTTAACATCGAGAAACAAAGACATTTTTCATCAGCTAATGAGGTAAAGAGAACAAACTCAGAAAATTGTGGCAATTTTAACTTATGGAGCAGAAACTATGCTCAATGCAACCACAGAGATTTGGATCATGCTAGAAGGGCTTATATGGAGAAACATTTTAGCGCTTCCTACAGCTTTTGCGGCCTGCGTATTCGACACAAGCTATGCCTCCAGTCATTGGAAGCAATGAAAAACTGGAAAACTTTAATGCTATATAGGAATATGTAAAAGATAAGATCCCTGCAATAGACATACTCTGTAAACGCCAACAAGCAACTACAGCTACTGCCCTTGAACTCTGGAAAGTGCATTGCACTACCTTATTAGTCTGAACAGATCCAACAGGAGATGCTCATAAATCGCCCCCAGCAAGCGAAAATAAAGCTCCAAAGAAACGATCGGCTGAGAACAATCCAAACCATCTCCAAGTACAAACTGTCGTTGACACACATCGATGTCAGATCAATCCACCAACTGCCACACTATCTACAATACTTTCCGGACTGTAAGATTAGAGATAAATTCCAGAGGCTACGGCTTAACCTTCTCCCCACTCGTTAACGGTTGGCCACGATTAAACAACTTCCAGAGGAATTAACATTCTGTCGATTCTGCGAAGACCCTACGCAAATTGAGACTGCATACCCTCTTATCATGGACTGCACGGTTCTACAACCACCAGCGAGAAGTGGATCCCTCACATCTCCTTGCTAGACCCAGCAGAACGATGGACATCCATTCTCAGCGGAAAGGACAAGAAACTTACAATTACGATAATACGCTTTTGGGACTCACTCAACATTGAGCCTGAAAACCTGATTTACTGTGTATTGAAGGAACAAAATGGAATTCCTCATTCCAGTATAGGAATACCAGATTTGTGTTTTTCTTCTAAAATCATTAGGATGGGTTTATTTATTTTATTTTTTAAATTATTGATATTTTACATGAGTTTGTTTTCATATTTTACCAATCCAAAAGTTGAACTTTGAGTGGAAAAGTTTGTTGATAAACTAAAACATTTATTAGTATGCCTAATATCATCGCTGTGCTAAATGCTGAATCTAGAAATCGTGCCTAACAGCGTAACTGTGGTATTGTTGAACTTAGAAATTGTGCCTATTGTACGCCCCCTGTCCTGCTCTCGTGCTTGATCACAGGCGCTTTACTGATAACCACCATATCAAACTACTATGCTTACTCTCCCCTATACACCATCATTCAACTAGAACACAGCTGTACTATGACACATTCGGTATAGCTGTTCTCATAATAACATGACCCCACAAACTCAACATCATCCTAATAAAACACAACTAGCTGAGCACATTCCGGCTAGCTTAAGCGTCTCTTCAGGTCTAACGCAGCCAGAACTCAGTCAGGGTGTCCACCCTCCAGTCTGAAAACATCCAACTGATTTCCTCAGCACCACACCTACCGCTAAGAAGCAGCTTTCATGCAACAACCGCACCAGCTGCGCACATATCCAGTGCGCCCACGCACCATACCACACTCTCTCTCTCTACTGACTGAACTGCGGTTCACGAGGACGTTCAACCTACCAGCGCTTTGAGATCATACCAATGATACATAAGGCGCTATATAAATGCCAAGTAACATAACATATGCATATGCGATCTTGTTGTTCTGCATATGCATATGCGATCTTGCTGTTCTGCATATGCATATGCGATCTTGTTGTTCTGCATGTGCATATGCGATCTTGCTGTTTTGCATACGCATATGCGATCTTGCTGTTTTATAAGGGTTTCTATTTTTGACATATCAGTCTTTCAACCTATTCCAGATGTTTCACCTGCTTATGCTAGATGTATAAAAGTTGAAATTTAGTTTATTAAATGTGGCAATGTTACCCACTTTTTCTGACAACTCATTGAGTGTTGGGGTTACATTTGCTTAGTCTTGCATAATCTTTCTACTACAATGAGTATACTTTCCAATTGAATATTTACATGTTGCATGCTGTATAATGGAATCTTCTTATCTGATCTGTGGCAAACCATCTTAGTTCACAAGAAATGTATGACATATCGAGGATAGATGGAGGCTTGTAAGTCATATCAAACTCTCCCTCCACTTTCACATGATTGGTTATAATATATCTTATATCATCTCATTTTTTCGGGGGAGGCAATCTAAAGGGCTATCTAAATAATATGCATTTTCCTGGGATACAAGCTTTAGTATGTATCTTGGAGAAAGATGACTCATCCAGTATCTTAAAATGTGTTGCTACCTCAACATATTCAGGCTGCAGCCTTCCAGAGAATACTATTCTCAAAGTACTCATGTATAGGCAAAGGCTCTGAAGTTTCAGGATTTTCAAAACAATGCGCCGACTGTGCCTTTACTTTACTTTACTTTTATTTTAACAATTTCTACCGCACACCGAATGACCCAGAGGCTTACCTACCAAAGCAATACCCAACCAGTTTCAGAAGGTTAGGGAGATCTCAGAGCTTATCTGAACAGCTGAGTGTTCAGTTTCTTTCTAAATAATGCAGTAGATCCCTCTGCTCTCAAATCTGTGGGGATTGCATTCCAGGCTTTTGGGGCGGCCTCAAAAAATGCACCTTTTTTTTTCCAAATTGAATTTTATTGATTTTTAACATCATAGGTGAACAGCCGGGTGAATGCATAGCTGAGCATACATCGTTACTTCACAAGATTACTGCGATCCACCTATATAATATTCTAACAATAACATACACGTTAACCTTTAATGGACGAACAATAGAACCCCCTGACCTCTCTTCCTCCCTTTGTCCTTTCTCGTGAAAACTTCCAGGTCTCAGCGTTTGCTCTAGTGAGCTATAGTGGGCGGTGTGACGTTGAGCGTTGTTGGAGTTGTGAGTCACAGGCGAAGTTCGTGACAGGTATGGTTATTAGGTCGTATGGTATTTCGGTGTCCAATGTTCAGTTCCTGGTGGGGCACAGTGAGTGGTATTTTCATTGGCGCGGGGAGTCGTGCGCGACCGTACTTGTGATGTAATGTCCCGTAAAGTCACTCCAAGCTTCCTCGTGTCGCGCGGCCTTGTCATGGAGGGCCGCAGTTATTTTCTTGATTGTGTATATGTTGATGGCAATTTGTAGCCAGTCCTTTTCGGCTAGTAGGCGTGGGGACTTCCATTTGATGACTATGGCTGCTCTTGCTGCCAGTAGCAGGGGGGATACCAGTCCTTTTACGCGCACCAATTCGTCGTCTTCTTCTGCAAGGCCAAATAGGGTCAGAAGAGGGGATGGATCCCTTTCTATGCCATCCAATGGCTTTATCCATCCCAGGACCTCTTGCCAGTAAATGCATACCTTGGGGCACTTCCACCACATGTGCCAGTAATCAGCGTCCATGCCGCATTGTCGCAAGCATTTCGGACTGGAGGTTTGGAACATTTTAGACAGTCTTTGTGGATCATACTGCCACCGGTGGAGTAATTTCACGGCGTGCAATTTGTACTGGGTGGCAATTGACGTTTTGGCTGGCGTTTTGCAAATTCTGTCCCAGGCTTGTTGGTCGAATTCTCTATTGAAATCTTTTTCCCATCGCTCTTTGAGGCGTAGACTCGGAGCTTGGTCTTTAGCGATTAAGGTCTTGTACATGCGGGCTATTAAACCTTTAGTTGAGTTGGTCGTGTCCAAGATAGTTTCAAAGGGCGTAAGCTCTCTTTGTGTGGTGTCCTTCCATTCTCTCCTCAATATTACCCCCTTTCAGTCGCAGGTACAGGAAAATCGGGATCGGGTGAATTTGTAGGGCTTCTTCTACTTCCAAGATCGAAATTAATTTCCCATTTCTCCACAGTTGGCCAACTCTCTCTAGTCCGGCATCAAACCAGGCCTGATACCTGGCATGTTCGGGGTTTTCTTCTCGGATCCCGGGGGACCAGAAATGGCTTAGGGGGGAAGGACACGTTGTGATCCAGTCATCCCTTTCCCTTTCTTCCAGATGTTCCACATAGTGCCCAGTATTGGGTGGTCGCGCAGGCGTTTCGTGAGCTTTGACCTGGGGACCCACAGCCACTCTGCGAGGGTTACGTGGACCAGGTTATCATTGTCTAATTGGACCCATTGGAGGTCCTTTCTATCGCGCAGGTATGGGATCAGGATTCTGAGTTGGGTTGCCTGGTAGTATCGCTCTATGTACGGGAGGCCCACTCCCCCAGTTTCTTCGGAAATATCAGGATATCGTATGGTATCCGGGGTTTCTTTCCATCCCACAAGAATTCCAGTATGACCTACTTGACCTGCCTGAAAAAGTGATCCGGTATCGAGATGGGCAGGACCTGGAAGGGATATAGGAAACGTGGGAGGCTCACCATCTTGATGCGTTTAGATGTCCCATCCAGGAGATTATGAGAGACTTCCATTTCGCGAGATCAGTTTTGAGAGCATTTAGGAGTTGTGGAAAGTTTGCTTCGTAGAGCTGTGCTAGATCTCTTGTTAGGTTGATCCCTAGGTATCTCAGTGTGGGGCCCCCGATGATCAGGCCAAGGCGTTCGAGCTCGATCTGCTGCTCTGGGGAGGGTTCGTGGAGTGGAAAGAGGATGGATTTGGTCTTATTTATTTTGAAACCAGAGAGTGCCCTATATTCCTCAATGATGCGTATCGCCCTTGGAATTGATGACAGTGGATTTAATACATGGAGCAAGATGTCGTCTGCACACAAAGCCAGTTTATATTCTCTGCCATTGACTTGCATTCCCTCGACGGCGGTGTCTGCTCGGAGGGCTCGGGCGAGTGGTTCTAAGGAGAGTGCGAAAAGTATCGCCGAAAGGGGGCAGCCTTGTCTCGTTCCTCTACTAAGAGGAAACCAGCGGGAGAACTGGGCGTTCACTACTACAGAGGCTTTTGGGGCTGCATAGACAGCTTTGATCGCTCGTCGAAGAGTGGGGCCCAGTCCTATTTGCTTTAACGTGGCCTCCAAGAAATGCCATTCAACTCTATCAAACGCCTTCTCGGCATCAATCGAGAACAGTGCTGGCATGTTCGGCGATGTTCTGGCCTCATGTATTAGGTGGACGGTCTTGCGGGTGGAGTCTGCGGCTTGCCTGCCCAGGATGAAGCCTACTTGGTCATTGTGGATCATTGCGGGCATGTGCGACTCTAGACGTGCAGTGAGAACCCTTGTGTAGATTTTGGCGTCGATGTTCAGGAGCGATATTGGGCGGTAGGAAGCACATTGCTTGGGGTCCTTTCCATCTTTGGGGATCACTGTTATTAGCGCTTCAGAGAAGGATTCGGGGGCCACACCGGAGTGAAGGATGTTGTTAAAGAGGTCAACCATGAACGGGAGCAGGGCATTCTGGAAAGTCTTGTAGAACCCTGCCGTGTATCCATCATTCCCCAGAGCCTTCCCCGCTGGGAGTCTTTTGATTGCATCCTCGATTTCTTCCCCAGTGATGGGAGCATCCATGGCTTGTGTAGTTCCAACGGGAGGGTTGGCATGGCCACTTTGGTTAAATAGTCTGTGATCGCCTCTGGGTGTGGTGCGGCCTGCGATGTGTATAATCTCTCATAGAAATTGGCGAAAGTTTCGGGAATATTGGGGGGACGATGGTCGTGGGGTGTGTCTGTATCGTGCACCGTAGGCACCCACTGCTCGCGGCATTGGCCGCAGAGTCTTGCAGCGAGTAAGGCACCAGCTTTGTCCCCATGCTCATAGTGTTTCTGCTTCAGACATTGGAGTTTGTGCACAATGCTACTTGTTCCTAGTTGCCGTAGTTCTTCCCTCTTGGCGTTGGCCTGTTTGATCTTGTGTGGTCTGTCAGAGTCCGCCGATTGGGCCATGAGGTCGAGTTGGGTAATTTCATTTCAAAGTCTATTTTCTATAAGTAGGCGTTCTCTTTTCTTCACTGCTCCCTCCCTGATAAGAATTCCCCTCCATGTGGCTTTGCCCGCTTCCCAGACTATGTTAATGGGGGTTTCACCTATATTGTTCTGCTCGAAGTTTTGGGTGATGTCCTGTTCAAGCTGCTCCCGAAAAATTGGGTCCTTGAAGAGCGTCTCATTGCATCGCCATTTGGAGCTCTTCCGAGGGAGAGCCATCCGATCGAGGCTGACCGTTACCATGTCATGGTCCGACCACGTAACAGGTGATATGCTTGCTTCGGTCGTTGCTGCGGCGAGTGCCGAGGTTACATATAGATAGTCATTTCTGGAGTACGTGGCATGTGGTGTAGAGTAGAAGGTGAAGCCTGTGCGGTTTGGATTCATGTGTCTCCATGCATCCGTGAGATTGTAGGCGTCCATCATATCTGTGACCCGCGAGCGTCCAGCGCCCGGTGAAGAGGTTGTGGACGGGTTGCCTGCTTGTCTGTCCATATCCGGGTCCATCCACATGTTGAGATCGCCTCCTAGTATCACTTCCCCCTCTGCCTCGTTCATGACCTTGGGGATTGTTTGTTGGAGGAACCGGGACTGTCCAGTGTTGGGTGCATATACGGATGCGAGTGTGATGATGGTGTCCTGTATCCTGCCAACCAACACAAGTGCTCTACCACTCACGTCTGACCAGGACCTCAAGAGCTCAAATCGGATTGTTTTGTTGACTAGAATACCAACTCCAGCTTTCTTCAGAGGGCCGGAGCCCCAGTATTCTGTGCCTAGTTTGGCGTAGAGTACCTTCCTTTCTTCTCCTTTGCTGTATCGGGTTTCTTGTAAGAAAAGTACGTCTAGGTTCACTCTCTTGAATTCTCGGGAAACTAGCGACCTTTTGGTGGGGGAATTAAGCCCCTTGATGTTGAGCGTGCCAATTTTAAGTGTGCCATGCCTGTCACCTGATTCGTCATGACCGTCGATCAATGGTAAGTCCGGTGGATTCGCTAATCACGTCACATCGGCCTTCACCGAGAGTCGCCACCGTGGAAGTATTCTGATAGCCGTCCCGAGCCGAATGGGACTTCGAAGTTTTGTGTATCCAACCCCCCCTGCCCCCCTTTCAGGGTATTGTACATAATACCCGTTGTCCTCAGTTCTAGCTTTTCGCACATCATTTTCCTTGCGAGGATCTGAGTCCCAGTTTGATGGCATCCGAGTTGGACCAGGTGCATGCAGCCGGTCTACTGTCGGACCGCCCGTGAAGGTCGTAACCACGCGACCCCCTTCACAAGTATTATCATATTAACATTTTGAGCCACCTCCCCCCATATCTTTGAAAAATCAACTTGAATTACAACTTAACAAGCAACAACAACTGTTATTGTGAGATAGCAAATGTAAAAATACATGCGGTTTCCGGATACATTGGCCGCCTGCCGGTCATCTGTATTAGCTCTGATAGAAAGTTTGTTGTGGGCCAGACCTGGTGGCTGTAGTGTGCCGGTCTCCAGCGTGTTAAAGAGTCTCCGAACCGTGATTCCTGAGTGGACTTAACCAGGTCGAGAAATGTGTGCGTACCGCATCATTTGGCACTCTCCGGCGTATCATTAGGTCGTCTGTATTTCCTGGCTCCCCTGACTTACTTCCTTTTCGGGCCTTGAGGTCCCCATCGTGCTCTACACTGTGCCGGTTCATCTTGTGATCCTTCTTTGGGGTCAGTGCCAAAGAGATCCGCGAATTTCCTCCTCGGAGCGGAGTGTTATCTTCTTGCATCCGTGTTCAAACGTGAGGGAGAAGGGGTATCCCCACCTATATCTTGTGCCTTGGTCCTTGAGCCATTTAGTTAGAGGGCTGCAGAGGCGTCGCAGGGCCAGGGTGAGCGAAGACAGGTCCTGGAAGATGGTTATTTGGGCTCCCCCGAGGGTGAGGGCGCCACCTGACCTGGCTTTCGCGAGTATCCTCCTTCTATCTTGGTACCTATGAAATCTGGCCAGGACTGACCTCGGGCCCCCTGAAGGGCCACCAGCTCTATGTATTCTTTCTATTGCGGATTCGTCAATATTCTCATCTGCGGTTAGGATTCTGATGATGTCATGTATGGTATGCTTGAGGTCCTCTTCTGTTTCTCCTTCCGGCTCCGGAATTCCGAAGAATCGCAGGTTGTTTCGCCTTTCCCTATTTTCTAAATCGTCTATCTTCAGGCGAATGTCTTCCTCTCTTTTCTCTATATTGCGCATTCGGAGGTCCAGTTGGGTTTCTAGTGTGTCGATCGAGGCTTGGTTGTTCTCGACACCCTCTAGTCTCTCCTCAATGTTATCCACCCTCTGGGTCATGTTGTCAATTTTGCCACCCAGATTGGCGCCCATATTTCTGATTTCGCTCAGGAGGGCGGCTATGTCTCCCTTGGTGGCTGTCGCTCCCGTCTCAGAGGGTTCCACGAACATTGTGCAGTTAATTTCTGGATCAGGATGTGGCAGAGTATAGGCGTATCTGGCTAGCTCACTTTTGGTGCTCATACGGTGTATGGGTACGAGGAGGCACACGCCCCTAAATCGGGGGCACTACCCTCAGCATTTGATGCATTAGACCAGTCCTGGGGTGTGTTGTTTTGAGCAGTGTCCGGTGTGTCTTGGCGAGCAAGGGTGTTATGGTGGGAGGAGGCACATGCCCTGGGACCAAGGGCCCTACCCTCCAACTGTGTCACTCTCTGTTCACGTTGGCTCCAGTCCTCGGCTCTGATGCGGTGTCCGAAGTTTTCCAGCGGTACTGGGGGTCGACTTGTAGGCTCTGTTAAGATTGTGTAGAAGGGGGCTCCGAGGCGGAAAGCCTAGGTCCTAGCAGGGTACAGAGGAGGGCACACGTCCCACGAGTGGGGGCCCAACCCTCTGTGTTGGCTTCGGTGTGGGGGCGAGTTCAGGTCTGCCCTTGCGGATGGAGCAGCGCCGGCCGCGTGTGGAGTCGGGGTCAGGTGCCCCTCCAGGGGAGAGGGCACAATGTTCACGGGACGGGCCCGTGCGTCGCCGGGTGGGAGGTGGGCACTCACCCGTATGATCGTCGGGCCTCGGTCCGTGTAGCGTCTGGGGCTGCCACCGCGTAGGACAGAGCGGAGGGGCAGCAGCCATCGAGGGGAACCGCAGCGCGGCTCAATGG
Organism: Ambystoma mexicanum; assembly: GCF_040938575.1. NCBI lineage: Eukaryota > Metazoa > Chordata > Amphibia > Caudata > Ambystomatidae > Ambystoma > Ambystoma mexicanum. The sequence goes on along the minus strand of NC_090935.1, from coordinate 893,578,520 downwards.
CTCCGCAAGAGGTCGGTGGGTAGAGCTGATAATCCCGGGCTTCTGCAGGTCGCGGGGCTTGATGAGGGTGTTGCGCAGAAGGCCTGGAGGGGGAGGCACGGGCCAGGAGACTTTTCTCGGGGCAGACTTCTCCGATTTCTTCCAGATTTTCGCCCGGAGTGTGGGGGTCCGGTTCCTACAGCCCGGACAGCCATTGTTGCGTGGGTGGGGGGGTCAAAGGTGGGGGCTCAAGTCACTTTTGAGGCCTGCGGGTCGGAGCTCACACAGAGGAGATCCACATCCATGCGCCCCTTGGCGGCCCTAAATGCACCTTTTTTAACCTGTGTAAGCGAGCATCTGGACTCCTTCAGCTGATGAGTATTATTGGATCTCAGTGTTCTGGAGTTTGATTTATTCATGATCACTTCAGAGAGATAAACAGGACTCATATCCATACAGCATTTGTGGGTAATCACCAACTGGCGAAACTCAATCCTTGCTTCAATAGGAAGCCAGTGTAAGTCCTGTCTCGCCTTCGGGACATGATCACGTTGTTTAAGGCCAGCTATAACTCTGCCAACACTATTTTGTATTGCTTGAAGTCTGGCACATTCTGATTTATTAATTCCTATTAATAAGCTGCAACCGTAGTCTATTTTGGAACCAATAAATGCGCTTGCTATTGTCTCACAATTAGTCTTTGAAATAAAAGGTCATACTTGCGCTAACAACTTGATGTGATACACAGAGGCAGAGACTAAATTCTTTACCTGGGCGTTCATAGTGAGAAACTGATCTAAATGTACTCCCAGTGTTTTCACTTTCTTTTTTGGCACAAGTTCACAACCAGCCACCTCAAATGTCCCATATTTTACTTCTAGCTATATAATTTTATTAGAGGTTCCCACATACCTGAAGGACATTATGTACCTCATTCACCTTTTTCACATCCTCTTCATATGAGCCAGAGAGCGGGTGACACATTGGGCGTCATCAGCATAGTTTGTAAAACCAATACTATTCTCATCTAGCCAATTAAAAAGAGGAACTGTACAAAATTTAGAAAGCGATGACGAGAGGCAAGCTCCTTGAGGCACTCCAAATTGTAACAAAACAGGTTCAGCCTCAGCCGATTCGCTGCAAGCCCTACACATTCTATTTCCTAGAAATTAAAGAATCCACTCAGCTGCCTTATCTTAAAAAGCTGCCACTTCTTTCAACCTGGTGATAAGCAGGGAGTAATCCACCAGGTCGAAAGCTGTAGAAAGGTCCAGTAACATCAGCAATGTTGTTTGTCCTTTATCTATACCTTGAACGAGTCTCGACTTCAAGTCCAGAAGTGTCTTTTCACTATTATATCCCTGTCTAAAACCAGACTGCCTCTTATTTAAAATATTATGACAATTGAGATATTATAAAATCTGCCTATAAGCCACACGATCTAGCATTTGTAATAGAAAAGGATTATTTGTAATGGGCCTATAATTAGATGGATCCATAGGGCAGAGGCTGGATTATTTTAGTAGAGGGGTAATCCGTGCACTCTTAATATCCTCAGGAACATAACATGACTTTCCAAAAATGAAGTATTGATGAATTTAAATAATGCCCCTATCAACATGGAGGAATATGCTTTGATGGTTTTTGCAGGGCAAGAGTCCCCGTTATAATTTGTGGGTTTCAATTTATCAATAATATCTAACAGTTCAACTTCGGTTACAGGCTGAAAGTTAAACGAAGTGTCTGAGCATTTCTGTATCAACCTGTATGACCTTGGCTCTGATACCCCTAATATTCTTTTCTTCTCATCTATATTCTGCTTAATCATCTCAAGTTTTCCCAATATGGCTGCTTGAATTAATCAACACCATGCTGTGTCTTTGATAGTTCCATCCTATTTTCTCAGACAAGGATATTCCAATTCTTTTAGAATTTTGAATATTTCTCTTCAGTCATACTGGGCATTCTGAATTCTTGTGTCAAACATAATTCTTTTCACCTTAATGACTTCTTGTTTAAACATCTTAGAGGCCACGTTATAAGCTTCCTTATCCTTACTACCTTTAGAGGATTTACATATATAAAAGTGTTTATTGTTATCCCTTTCAACATTTGAAGGTCCTGCAAAAACCATTTGTTAGTTTTATTTCTTAAAGATACCAATCTCGAATTGAGTGGTGCAAGAACATTTGTAGCTTTCATAGTTGTCTCCTCGATGACTTTTGTAATGTCGTCTACATTATCCAGCTTCTCAACAATTGTCTCCAGCGGTGATAGCCAAACCTCCATAGATACTGGAGAGAGTTTCCTTATGTTCCTCGACGTTACTAAGATTTTTTTGTCTATCTGATCCTTATCTTCTGTTCACATATAATATTAAACTGAACAAAAGAATGATCTGACGAGGGGCATGGAAGTGATCATCACATGATTGGTTGTAATATTGTGGGTAGCCACCCAATCCAATATGTGACCCTTAACATGCGTAGGTACCGGGATCTGCTCGGTGTACCCAAGGTTATTTAGAGATGTCTCAAGTGTTTTTGATGCAAGATCCGCATTATACCCCAGCCATAAGTTTAAACCACCCATTAGCATGACTTTGGAATGGTTTGAGCAATTATATGATATGATATGATATTTTATTTGTATCAAGCTTGTACACAAGTGTTTCAGAGCGTGACTAGGCAAGGGATAGGAACAGGGGAGAACACAACACAACAACGATCTTACTAGGCCCAGGACATTGAGAACGCGCAAGTGCATGGGAAAGGGGAAAGGGAAAAAGTGCATGGAAGGGAGAGAGTGGAAAGTGTGGAGGAGAGGAGAGCAGATACATAATAATAAATAAAACTAAATATACAATGGAGGCAATAAACAGTGGTAGTGCAGCTAGCAAGTGGCAAGTGCTGTGTTTAAGGCAGCAGACTGGTTAAGTCTGATAAGTGCAGAAAAAGCAGAAAAATAGGGGGGCTGTATGGGTACAGATACAGTCCCCAGTGCAAGGGGTGGCCAGGAGGCAGTGCAGGAGGTTGGTAGGATGAGCAGGTACCTGGGCCCACGGGACAGAGGGTGGCCAGGTGCACAGTGCCAAGAGAGAGCAGATAGGCAGGGGAGAGAGGGAGCGAAGGCAGAAGCAAAGAGGAAGGTCTTGAGGTGCTTCAGGAACCAGAGAATGTTCTCCTCAAGTTTTAGAGTGGCAGGGAGGCTGTTCCAGACGGAGGCCCCAGCCGAAGATAGAGATCTACACCCAGCTCGTTTCTTTGAAAAACGATTGACCCGGAGGGAGTTAGAGGTAGAGGAGCGAAGAGCTTGAGAGGGGAGGTATTTGTGGAGGGACAGCTGAAGGTATTTTGGACCCAGGCCCCAGAAGCCTTATGGACAATGCAGAGGGTTTTGAATTTAATCTTTGCATCCACTGGGAACCAATGGAGAGATTTCAGAGCTGGAGAGATACGATCCCAGGGCTTGAGGCCAAGGACAAGCTTTGCTGTCCTGTTCTGGATAAGTTGCAGAGGGCAGAGAGTAGAGGCAGGTAGGTTTTTATTTTATTTTTTTTCTATTGGTTTATTACAAACCTTTAAAATACACTATTTAAAACATTTAGATCAGGAATATTCACAAAGTAACATTCATCTAGATCGACTCAGTTACATCACCTAAAGAGGCGGTGACTCGTTCCAAAAAAAAAGTTAAAGCTATTGTTAACTTCCGATCTGTTTCATCAAACAGAACTTGCCACCAGTCTTCAATTGAAAGGGTCGATCTTGCTTGGATAAAATGACCGAAGTGTTTCATACGTTCATTAATCAAGCTTGGGCATAGCATTACTAAGTGTTTAAGGGTTTCTTCGCTATCATTACATAGTCTACAAAGTGCTTTTGGAGTAGTAGTATTCACCCATAAATTTAGGCGTTCTCGAGTCTGGAAGAGATTCAAGTGAAATTTCATGTACAATTTCCTTCGTTTTTGATCCTGAAATTTTACCAAGTAATTTTGAGTTTTGTTAAGAGCTCTTTTCTGAATCAGGATGTTTTTCATTAAACGATGTTTCAGTTTTTTTTCACCAGTCAAGATCCAGTCCTGGTCCCAAAGTTTCCTTTTAACCAAATTTGGGTTGGACTGTAGAGTTGATAAGTCTGTATCAAGGTCTGTTAACATTTTTCCAGATCGCTCAACCCATAATGAAAAAATAGAACAAGACCCTATTTTTTTAGCAAGATCTAATATCTCATATTGCAAAGATGATGAGGCCATTGAGATTTTGCGATAGATGGAAAGAGTTTGCCAGCACACTTTTGCGTTAAGCGAGATCAAACTGAGTTCGAAGCGGATACAGGCTGTTGGTGTTCCCTTTGGTAAACAAAGGACACGAGACCAGAACAAATTTTCTAGACTGTCCCAAGTTTCATGTGAACATCCCAATGCACATTCCATACCATACAAAAGTGCAGGTGTTGCTTTTTGTTTGTAGAAATTAAGAGCTGGCAACACTGACATTTTACCATATTTTTTATGTAGTGAGGCCGTTTGGATTGCGAGCTTTTTGCATTTCAGTTTTAGGTTTTTCACCCACAGAGCATCGTTTATGTTGGAATTGAAGAGAGTCGCCAAATATTTGATTTCAGGTGTACATACCAACATTTTCTCCCCCAAAAACCACTTACATTTTTCTCTGTTTAATCTGGTTTGTCCTTGCAGATTTTAGATTACAATAATCTCCGATTTAAGGGTGTTCACAACCAATGCATTTTGCTTCATGTAAGTTTCAAGTTCATTAAAGCTATGCTGTAAACCAAACGGTGTTGAGTCCATCAGAATTAGATCGTCAGCATAGATCATATGTCCAATATGAACACCATTAATTCTAGGTGGAAAGGACCTAGCTTTTTTAAAACTTGAATCGACATCAGATATGAAGAGATTGAAGATTATCGCGGCCAGAGGGCAGCCCTGTTTAACCCCGCAGAGCGTTTCAATGGCAGGCGAAAGTCTTCCGCCCTTATCAAGTCTAATGCAAATAATAGTGTTGGTATGCAGATCTTTAATTGCCAGAAACAAACTTATGGGGCAGTTCCATCGCAGCATCTTAGACCATAAAATGTGTCTATCAATACTATCAAAAGCATGTGATAGATCAATTGAAGCGATGTAGATTTTTTCGCCACGCCGCAAAGCATCCATTTTCAAAAGATTGATTAACAAAAGATTCAAACTACATCCCACTCCCTTGGTGAAGCCAGTCTGTCTTGGATCTATATGCTTACTGGATATGATCCACCTCTGTAGATCACGTTGCAAAAGCGTTGCATAAATTTTCCCCACGACATCCAGTAGGGCAATTGGCCAGTACTGATTTGGGTCAGCACGATTGCCTTTTTTAAAAATTGGCACGATGATCGCGCTTTTCCACGATGTTGGTGTTGTAGCAGTTGATGCAATCTTCAAAAAAGGTTGATAGCAAAAATCGGCCCATTCAACAGGGTTTTGTTTCAGATTAAAATTCGTCAGCCCATCTGGGCCTGGTGCACGGGATGAGCTTAAATTGGAGATTATCTATAACATATCTGTTTTATCGAAAGTTAGATCCCACTGTTTCAGATGATCAAAAGCTGGTATTTCTACGTCACCTTTTCTGCCATAAAGCCGGGAAAAGTGGTCTATCGACCTTTCTTCAGAGTCCATGTTTTCCAGCAGCGCGTCCATAGGGGCACTCAAGTTATTGATAAGGCTCCAAAAGTCTCTGGTGTTTTTATTGGCCAATTTGGCCAACATCAGTTCGGCATCCTGTTGTAAAAAATATGCTTGATGGGCCTTTAGCCAATTTCTGTATGATTGTTTAATTTTCTTCTTTGCTTCAAGATACACAGGAATCGATGATCTGGAGATGCGCCGGAGCTCCAGTCTCATTTGGCTTTTTCATCTCAAGATTTCCAAATCAAACGAGTACGTTCGTGAAAAGTGTTGTCGCCGGAACCCACTATTACTTTCTTTATATTGTTTAAATAGATGCTGATATTCAATTTGAGCAGTTTCTGCGGCGACAGCATGGGTAAGGGACCTGGGGCATCATTACACGGATGGCGGAGAACCATGGCGCTACTAGCGCCATGGTTCATGCCGGTAAAATACCGGCACCGCCTTGGCGGAAAGGGGAATTACCGCCCCATTCCAAGGTTGGCGGGGCGGTAATTCCCCCTTCCACCATTGCCCTTCCCCATTCCCATTTTTGCCCCATAGGGCATAATGGGAATGGGGAAGGCGCTAATTACGGTACCGCAAATTGCGGTACCGTAATTAGCTCCCTGGGTCCCTTTGCGGGTTGGTTTTTAACGCCTGCAAAAAGCAGGCGTTAAATCCCCCAACCCGCAAAGGGACTAGTAAGGCGGTAAGGATTTACCGGTACCGGTATTTTACCGGTACCGGTAAATCCTTACCGCCATCCGTGTAATGAGGCCCCTGATCTCAAAGTCTTCAAGTCACAAGCGACTTCTGTTTGATTGAATGGAAATCTTGTGGTTCCAATGTATACATGGTTTAGTGTCAGGTAGATTTAGAAAGAGGCTGTTACAATAGTGCAACCTAGAGAGAACCAGAGCTTGGGAGACAGTGAGCTTCTGAGGGAAGGAGAGGAAAGGCAGAGTAACTCTGAGGAGGTGCAGTAGGAAGTGTGACTTTTTAGAGACCTCAGAGATATGGGTGGAGAAGGAAAGTGTGGAGTCAAAGATGACCCAGAGGTTCTTAACCTCTCAAGTAGGGGTAGGAGGAGGGCCAAGGGAGGCCAGCCAGAGAGTGAGGGAAAAATGGGGATGGTGTGCCGATGAAGAGGATCTCAGTCTTACTGGCATTCAGACAAAGATCATTGGCGGCACACCAATCTTGAATGGCAGTTAGGCAGTCAGAGATGAGAGAGGGAGAGGAGGTGGCCGAGGGCAGCTGGAAAATTAGTTGATTGTCATCAGCGCAGCACTGGAAATTTGGGCAGAAAATGGCAATGCAGTGGGCGAGAGTTGCCAGGTATTGGTTGAAGAGCCAGTGTGAGAGGTTAGACCCCTGGGGAACCCCAAAGGTAGAGAGGAAGATAGATGATAGGAAGGACCCCAGTTGGACCTGGGAGGGTCAATCAGAGAGGTAAGAGGTTAGCCAGGCCAGAGCCTGATCAGTGATCCCAGGTTATCACAGAGACGGTTGAGCAGGATGGTGTGGTTGACCGTGTCGAAGGCAGAAGAGAGATCAAGAAGGATGAGGACAGAGGGAATGTTAGAGTCCAGGTTGAATGATAATAACAAATTGCTTAAGTGAAATGCAAAATCTTTCATAATGGCCGGCGGTCGATAAACCAGGATCAAATTCAAGGTATTTTCAGGATCATTCCTGATCTTTATGTATAGCATCTCACAATCTTGTGTATTCTGGATGTCCACCTCCCATGATTTCAGGTCTGATTTAAAAATAAAGACCGCTCCTCCCCCTCTTCCATTCTCCCTGCCCTGTCGCAAAAAACTGTAGCCTGTGGGAACAGCCATTAGTAAGGTATAACCTGCAGCGCTATGTAACCAAGTTTCAGTCACAGCGCATAGGTATATATTCTGATCCATCATATATGATGCCACATCAGTGCATGTTTCATCAAGGAACAAGTGTTTAGTAAGACAATTTTTGACTCTGAATCGGGACCTGAATCTTTTTCAGCCCCCCGGAATTAACTGTATCGTCCTCATATTTCCCACTAGCCCCATAAGGAAATTGCAAACTATTACTCTCATTCAACTGGATACAATCCAAGACATAAGGTGTAATTTCCACAGCTTTTGTACCCTGGCCCCACTATAAATTCAGCCACCCCAGGCGCCTCCGGGTTATTAACCGTAGGATACCAAAGTTCTGACTGCGGCGGGACAAAACCCTCAACAACACTTAATATCTTCCATGCATTTAGACAAAGGATAAATATTATCAAAGCTAGCAGACAAAGCGGCTTCAGCCATGAATCGTGCTACAATCTCTGCACTCTGGTATGTGCCCTCCAAACTCCCTGTTCTCCTACTAATATGGGACAAAAGGAGATTTTCCATGGCAATATTAATGGCTGCAAGAGGGTGCATGATACTAGGATGACAACCACCCAAATCGTAGTATCGGGCTACAGAATGCCTCCGGGAAGCATCACAGGCTGGCAGAGACCCGGCTTGATGCCACACGCTGGCGCTCACGTGCCTGTTTGCAATTAAGTATCAAAAACGAACTACAATATTCATGGGTAATGTAGTTTTACCACGTTGAACGGCAAACATAGGCTGCACCAGTTCCCCAGAGTCTCAGTTCTCCCAACAAAGAATAAAACAATTCAATGTGGCACAATTAAAACGATAGGCAGACCTAAAATGAGTCTCCGATAGTCTAACTTAATAAAATGCAATTTCTAAAAGTGAAATTTTTAAATCTTAAAACGCTATGAATTCGAAATAGGAGCAGAATACAAAAAACAGTGCTCGCTGTGCTCTGATATTCCTGAAATGGTGGCACAGACTGGGTTTAACGCCATGCGCCGGTGCTCACGCCTTCTCCCATAATGCTAGGTTTGTCTCTGAGTGAAATCTGAAGAGAGGCTCCCCGGAAATGCCCCTCCTCACCCCCATGAACATGACAGCCTGAAGAGTCAAGAGCGCAAGATGCAACTCACTGTTTGGACAGCCACCAGGAGAGTCAGTGACATCCACATATGCAAACAGATATGCACTCAGACAACCATTCAAACCTTATCCAGTCAATGTCTTTATGGATACAGGTGTCACAACACTGATCATGGATCCAAACACTTCACTGGATCAGATTGACGGAATACCGAACATCCATTATGCTGACGTCATTAGTGACAACACAACATAGCAACGTTACTCAAGAACCAAACTCTAACCCATGCACAAAGTTACACAGACACATACGTGCGCACACGAAGAACATGCTTACAAAGTTCTATAGATAGAGGACAGGTACATATACACACTGTCAAAAGCTTTTATTATTTTCCTCATTGGCCAAATGCAGAAACACGGAACGCAAGTCAAGGAAGAGGTGCAGAGCAAGCTGGCAGTAGCTTATTGCAACTAGCCATATGGAACCACAGGATCGTATAAGGAACCTGGAAGGGCCACAATACTACTAACCTATAAGAAGAATAGCACAATATAGACATATAGCAATTATAGCATAACCATAGTAGAGTTACATGAAGCCATATGCCTCAAAACAAAAAGCAAAGCAAAGAAGAATCAGGCTGCACGGAGCACCAAGGCAGGGCTCACAGCCAAGGTCAGAGGCGAGTAGCCCATTCCTACGCTCAGAGACAAGGAGCCATCTGCAGAAAACAGAATAAATCATCACAAATTGCAGACCAGAGAGCTCGATTTCGCTGTCATCGCCCACGTGGTTCGGCCGAGCCAGACAATGGCCATTCACCCACGGTGGGAAGATGAGCAGTTTCCAGCAACACAGTCATGAAGTCAAACATGGATTCTTTAACAACGTTGCACTCTGAACGGCTAAGTGGTAATAATAACGGCTACACTGGGAACACCTAGTCTTTCTCATCACCTTGAGATGCTGCACAGAGCACTGAGAACAGAGCTGGATCTCAGGCCTGGGGAGATCAGCTTCAGCCAATCAGAGAGCACAAATCCAGGGGTGGATGGCATAGGGCAAGGGCCAATGGTAATCCTGCGACCGTGCAACAATGTAATAGTTTCTGGGGAAGGGGCAGGCAAGCCACCTGACATGCGTGGACCAATAGAGTAACCTCTATAGGTGCCGTGTATAGGCACTAGCACCCCAACTATTCAATCATGTACCCTCGTAGGTTTTTGGGAAAGAGCCCCATGTTGTGATGCAGTAACTGAACAGAATTTCCCGGCACGGGCTCAGGAACTATGATTTTGGGAGATTCGCAATGTCCTGTCTGATCCCTGTCTGTTTGTGTAATAAACAACAGTTCCAACTTGCCCTCTGGTATACCTAAGCCAACACATCCATACAGTTTTGGGTCTCATTTATGTAGCTTTCTCCCAGATATCTCAACTGCTTTTTAAGCACTGGGTCTTACCTTTTGAATGCACTGTGATCAGCTACCTTATTGTTAGCACGATATTTAGCAATTTAATAATAGCCTCTTCCTGATCGGCTTTCCAATTCTGTAGCCCAACTGTTCTTTTCCGTTTTTTTTGCCGCCATATCCCAGCTATGTTTAACATATGTTCCTCCTGTCCCTTCTGATCTGGCTTCCCTTAACTTTTCTTTATTCCAGTTGTGAACTGAAAAAGCATGTGTACTATGCATACCATTTACTACAATGACTGTCCCCACTATTGGAATGGATACATGTAATGGAATTTGGGAGACATGGAGGTTCCATGGGAGACAGAGGGGACTGGGCAGGAGAGAGTCCACCTGGATGGATGCTAACACAAGAGCTCTATTTACCACCTTTATCTAAACCTGGAACTTAATAAAAGACGGCTCCTTTTACACTTCACGCCTCCTGCCCCATCCTTTCCTTCAGCGTGACCTACCTGATGTATGAGAATACTACAGCTTAGCCCCCCTGTCCTTAGAGATTCCATAGCCAGGGGTTGCATGGACGCAGCATAAGATTGCCTACTGATTCTTCTATAGACCTTTAGTGCCCCCTCCATCAATGTACCCAGGGGAGTATCTTTGTGTATAGCTTCGATGTGCCCCTTTGTCTTTTAAAGATTGGGGATCTCTGCTATGTGACTACAGATGGACACGCAGATTTTGACCATTCACAGTGTTTAGCAGAGGCTTGCCATTTCTTCTTTGGATATTAATGACTGGTGGCTCTAGACTTTCTATAGGATTTGTGACACCTTGCATTGAGTGTACAATGGTCAGTTGAAGGCCGAGGGTCAGGGAAAACAAACTGGATGGTTGGCTAGTGAGTCCGCTAGATGCACGACTGTTGGGATTTTGCTCCTCCCTAAACAGGCTTGATAGAGTTTCTCAACATATATTCTGAGATGAAATAGGGGTTGCACCATGTGGCGACGGCCACTCTCCAGTTCAAATGCATACCACTCTTCCCTTGTTCATGCAGCTTTATACTGAAATATTGGTTGTCACTGGAGTGTGCATGTCTTTTACCCAGCTTTGCCCTGGAAGCAGAAGGAGAGTGGATGGAGAGTAACTGTGAGCAGTGTTGGTGCTTTCACTGGAGGATGGAGTACACCAGGGTGGAGGGGGTGAGCAAGCAATTCATGGCCTCTACACCTTCATACCTAGTAGTTATGCAAGTTGGTCATGGCCTGTCTCCATGACGTTTCTTGGGACGCTGTGCAATAGCGTCATCCAGTCATACGTGGACTCTGACAAATATTCATGATGAGGATTAGTCTGGCTTCCCCTTCATTGTGTGCTGCAGTTTACACTTTTGGAATACTTCTACCCTTGTCTTTGGAGGCACCACTGGTATGTAGATGAAGTCCGGGGTACCCACCCACTGTGCTGGGGAATCAGGTGCTGGCGTGGGAGTATGCCTTCATTCCGTTAGTGAGTGCTGTCTGTTAGGAAGTTTCTTTACTGGGGGACGCCTGTAAATTGGTATTCCCCGCCGAGCTCAGCTCCTGTAAATGTGAGCTCAGTCATGCCATGTGCCATTTATTTATATAGCGCTTATTTATTTATATAGCGCATAGGCACTCTGTGTTGGAATGTACCTGTCCACAAGAGTGTGGCACAAAAGTGGCCCAGAGTCATGCTTCAATACAGGTAGTGTTGATGTCACTATTGGAATTGCCCTGAGCGAAGCTCTGGTTGGACCATAGGGTCAGAATGGTATCAATGTGATAGTAACATTTCGAATCCCAAAATACTGCTTTTTTTAAACCCCTTTTTACCCCATATATATGCGGGGGGAGACCCCACGCAGCACCCCAAAGCCTCTCCACCTTTTTTATTAACTTAACCCACCCCCCACACACATAGGGTAAAATGGGGTTTTCGAAATTCGGTATTTTGGGTTTCGAAATTATTTAATTCTCTATTTTGGTATGATCCTTCAGAATGTTCTGATCCCTGAGCGACGGAGTTTGAAAATGCCCTGACCTATGGTCTTTCTGCTCCTCCTGTCTACTTGTCCCCCCTCTGCCCCCATCTCCCTGTGCCAGGTCTGTAGCAATGCCAGGCGGGCTACGACTACGGGCGGCAGTAGGGCTGCTGAAGCAGGCATAGCGGTCCACTGAGGGATTGTATTTACAGGTGGTGTGCCTATTGCAGGCCTGCTGCCTCATTCCATTCCCCTGCGTTCTAATTCTACTTCCATGTCTACTACCATATCCATGTATGCTGTGGGTGTCTTTCAAGTCATTATCCCGTGCAATGTCCTATGTGTAGCATTACTGCAAGTGGTGTTTCCACATTTGACAGTGTTTCGCAGTTTCTCTTGCATCCATGTTTCTGCTTGCCTTGAAAATCTGAGGCGCAGATTTTAATTGCGGTAATACCAATTGCTTGATTTACCACATCCTGACAAGATCTAAAAACAAGGACACTTTTCTTCACTTTAGCCAGATCGATAAATGAGGGAAATCATTGTTTGTGGTCTGAGCAAAATGAGCTAAGCCAAACAACCCACCAAAACTCTAGGGTAACTCCCAGCACAAAGAACTCTGCAGTTCTTTTTATATCCGATTATCGTTCTCCCAGACTAGCCATTCTGTCCCGTTTAGTCATCTCGGTCAGCCATTTCCATTCAAAGGCCAACTACGTATCGTGTGGCGCGTATGCATAAACATTTACTCTATAGCCCAGTCTGAATGTTTCACACTTTTGCCAGCATTCACATTTTAGGTTTACTCACGCAATAGCCGCCTGAGCAAACTGAAATGTCAAGTGTTCAAAGCAGCAATGGCCAACAGTCAGACAAGCTTACTCAGTTTCTGAGCTGGAGCTGAGCCCATAACCCAGCTGCTTCCACTGGACGGTACAGCTTGTGAGGAGCCCGGGCCCCACCGGCACTGCAGGCCAGGGAGTCCTGCCACTGTCCCATGTCAGCTGTTCCAAGCATGTGGTTGCTGGGTTCTATGTTTTCAGCCTATTGAGACATTTACGTTCTCTCTGATTTCTAATGCACCGAAATCTCTCTCACCTGCTGTCACGTTCTGACCCACTCACGAAAAAGAACTTGAGTACAGGCCCTAACCCTGACAACCCCAGGCCCTCTGCCCCCACTGCGTGCTCCCACCAAAAGGAATGAGGAGACGCCAAACGCATATGATAGAAGCAACTGGAGACATAGTTCATTTTCAGAGTTAGCTTACGAGCTATCCATGACATTCTGTTCTGGCGACACTTGCCTCTTCTCAAATGTTGCTGTCCCCTTGCTTCCTGGGTCTTGTATCACTTCTGGAGCTCTCTGGTAATTTCTTCATAACTGCCCGCGTCACTTCTGGACTCACCCCTGCACCTTCACCGGGTTACTGGTCCCCCCTTTTCATTGGTCGCAGTTGACGTCCAGAGTGATTCCTTCCGGTTCTTAATGCTCTGTCCAGGATTAGTTCAGTGCTCTCACCTTGACAGGTTCAGTCCTTGAGCAAATACCATCAAACCCTGGGCTGTAGTGTTTTTTGTTGCCATAGGGTAAGGCCCAGTCATGGTGAGTTTAGGGTGCCCACCCCAGGAGGCCGTGTGGCTTCTGACTGACCTATATGGCATCCCGGGCCCCTGTGCAATTCTGTTCTAGAACCTATAACCAAACTCTAGCTTCCCGGGTCCCTGTGCAGTTCTGTTCTAGAACCTATAACCAAACTCTAGTTCCAATTCTTTCCAATTGTAAACCTTCTTTTTTGCTGTTGGGGGGAGGAGGAGTTTCCTTGCCGTTTGCCTGTGAGGAAAAGAATCTTGTCTTTTGCTCTCAATTTATTTTGCACCTGCCGCTGCCTTTTAACATAGGCAGTCGGGTACTGTTCGCCACCCACCCGGAAAGGTATATACAATCACACTGTAGCCCACTTTGGCTAAATAATGGCGGCCAGACCAGCTCTTCTTATTGTGGCCCAACAAGGCCGCAGTTGGTTCTTACACATTTCACAAGATAAATTCAAACCAAAACATGAATATCTTTAATAACTTTAATATCCCCAGACGATGGCCAGCACCTTTCTGTTTATTCTTCCTTCTCATCAGCACGCCCATTTTCCCTTTGATCTCTTTCTTTCCAGTCAGCTCTCTTGTTCTCCTTATCCATTCTTTTTCCAGCATACTTAGGTCTCACTCCCCGAACCTCCGTGAGCCTCATGTTCTGGGATAAACACATTGGCATACGCCCGATAGGCTGCGGGGAGCACAGTTATGCTTACCTTTCCACCAGCACAGGCTTGGTGACCCCCTACTTCCTGTGCCTTCTGCCAGCAGCTCAAGGCGTGCAGGGGGGGGCTCGGACCCTCCGCCATGTTGCGCGTTGGTGCCTGCAGCTCCTTTGTGCGCACGCCATAGGCTTTTCACCACTCCAGGTTGTCTTTAATTAAATCCTTCCTTTGCTTCCCACTCGCCCCCTGCTAACTTCTCCCCCAGTCTGGCTTTTCCCACTTCTCCCCTTCTGTTCTGTTCCTTCCACGCTTGCCCCCCTTCCTTCTGCCCCCAAGGATAAAGGGAGGCCTGGCTCCAGCTACAGGCCACCACCAAAGATGCTAGGCACTCCTAGGGTCCCCTGTGGTCAAAAGTAAAACTAAAGGAGATAAGTTAAGTAGGGAAAAAGAAACATTCAATAAATACAGCCCCCTTGTTCTGTGCAGACCTTTAGGGGTTAGGATAGCACTGCTGTTAGCTCAGCAGTTTTCAAATTATACATTGAGGGAATCTAACAATTTCACTGCTCCTTGCATTCGTTTCATGACATCCTGCGCTTTCCTATACAGTTATGGCTATTTCGAAATATGGCAGCCATGCCAATAAAAATGCCTCAGGCTGGGCTAGACAACCACGCCCTACTGAACTTGCTTCTTTTTATATCGATCAAATAAGAAAATGGCATTATAACCTTTATTTATAGACTATTAAATGTGTGGAGCTTCAACAAAATGAATGCTCAGGTATGAACAACTTTATATTAAAATGAACTGCATGTCACATAAAAGATAAACAGGAATTCCTTAAATGCGATGCATGGCTGTGAGCCAAGAGGTTACGATTTGTTACCTAAAGCAAATTGCTTTCATATTTGTTTAGTAGGTATGTTCTCTCGCCAGTGTGTCTAAAATCCTCGCAGATGCGAGGGAAGAGAGTAGAGTTACACGTCATGGGATGTGACAAAATGGACGCTAGCCAATCCTTCCCCACACCTCTAAAGGCGCGGCAGAAGACACGAGAAGCAGGTTTTCGATGCACTCTTAAGTGTTAGCCCCTGACGAAGTGCGTGAGGAGAGTCAGATGTATTCCTTTTACGCAGGGATTAATAAGCGCACACAGCTGGGCAAGACGGTGAAACCCAATATTTTGAGAAGCGCAGAAGTTAAATTGGGCAGGCCGCTCTCAGGGCCCATAGATACCGGCTGGGCGGGATTATGGCGGATCAGTGTCCAGTTATTTCCAGACGGTTGCCAGGAAAAGTCCTGCCAGATAGCAAAGCCCCCGGTCATGTGTGTGCGCGCGCGGTAAGTGTAGCTCAGCAATAGAAATCAAATGCGTGTTTACAGGAGAACCTGACGACACCACGGGAGGCTCTTCATACTTTAGGGCAGCCATGATTGATCGTCAAGGACAAAAATAATGACGCCCAGGCAGGATTCCAAGTATGATATATCAATCTAGCGGCCACATATTAACGTCAGAGTGTCGCTGTCGGTGAATTTATTGATTCACATTTTGAATGGATGGAAGGAATCAATATAATTTATTGGGACTGCTATTTCAAGGCTATATACAAGACTGTGCTATGCAATCTAGTGGTCGCACCACTCAGAATGACGTAAAAATGTTCCTCTCATGACCACAACTCAGCTTTTCCTCCTGAGGCCCATTGGCAGCTCTTCTTCCCACGACCTCCTTCATGTTTCACTGTCTGCCTCGGGGCCTTTATTAATTGTCCACACGTGAAGTTTTCAAATGTTATCAGACAGCCAACCAAAGTAACGTGATAACATAAACTGACAGAGAGGGCCATAGCCCCTCGTCTTTTGGTTTTATCCCCGGATAGAATCTCAGGAGCTACAACCAAAAGGCTAGCTAGCCCCCAGTCCCAACAGTTCCGACATCAGCGTAGCCCCGGGTCTTTTCCAGACCTAGCAACACCCCTGGTAGGCACCTTAAAAAAACACATACCACGCACACACATAAAATACAGACCAACATCTAGCCACCCTGTTTAATTAGCGGCTGGAGCAGCATGTGTGCTTGCTTTCTGCCTGCATTTCCTCTTAGGGGGCTGCAGCGATTGGTCTCGCGCTTAGAAACTGGTCTCTGGTATTAAGCGCACTATAAAAGAACACTTGTAATTATACTGGCATACGGAGGGTTAATTTCTTTTACTGAATCAGCCGCAGCATGTTCCAGTGGTACATTTCATTGGATAGCAAAGGTGTCTGCGATGTGGCATGTACGCCACAGAGCGCAGTGCTGTCAGCTTAGTGGCTTATGAAACTTGGGAGACTCTTTGATGACTGACAGGTGTGGTGTCCAAGGAGTTTTGGGAAGACTGATGAGCCCGACAGGATTCTCTTGTGTGGAATAGGGTAAAGGGAATGCTGCAAAATAAAATGTGCCAACACCAGCCGTTTTTTTTTATTCCTAAACCCCTGTAGCTCCCCTGTCTTGGATATGGGATGGGGCCCCTCCACACACTCAAGCGGATGCTTCATAATCTGTCTATTTATATCGGTTAATGAATGTCTGTGAGAAGGTCTTTTTGAGATGGTGAATGCCTCAGAAAGAGCTTGGGCATAGCACCTGGAGAGCATTGGTTCTAACTTTCAGCGAGTCTGGCAGTCTTCACTGACGTGTAGAGAACCTCTAGAGCAGGGGTCTCCAAACTTTACGTGAGCAAGCGCTGCTTGTAGTTAATGGCCAATAGGCGGGAGCTACTGGGATGATGTCCATCTGTATGAGAATTTGTATCAAGATTGTTTTGGGGGGCGGTTTGTTTGCTCTTTATATGAAAAAGGAATAACATATGTATTTGCCATGATATTAATAACTTCAAAACATGTTTCATTATTTAGGCAATATGACCCGAGGAGGGTGGGCATTACCGGTTGGATAATGCCCCTAGAGCCATAGTTAGAAGCCCGAACGAGCCCTCCGAAGGTCATATTGCCATTGCCGTTGTACAGGGGTACTAATTGCTCGAGTCAAGTGTTTCTCGAGTCAAGAAACAGCGGTGCAGCCGTTTCTCGACTCGAGAAAAAAAAAGCAAAACAATGGCCGCCATGGAAAGGGAGAAGGGACAACTCGAGAAAAAGTGCAATTAGTACCCCGGTACAACGTGCCGGGGTACTAATGGCAATATGACCGACCATCGGAGGGGTCATGTTATGTAAAATGTTATGTGAAAATGTATGTTATGTAAAAAAAAAACGAAATGGCCATCATGGAAAGGGAGAAGGGACTATTCATAGTCCCTTCTCCCTTTCCATGGTGGCCAGTCGCGAAGGAATCCAGAGCTGCGGCAGTGATTGCGAGCCTTGTCGTTCTGGTAAGGCCTGGGTGAGGACAAATAAGCTTGGTTTTTTCAAGCTCATTGTCCCTCGCCAGAAACTGTGTATTAGTAGCTAGCTCATAACAATTGTCAAGCATATCAGAATCTAGGAAACCAATTGGGGCACTCATTGTGAAGGCTGACACTGCATGCTATCTACCAGTGCTTAGTAATATGGAGTGTAGCTTGAAGCAGCACTCAGATTCTCCCAGACAGGATCAAAGGTTTGATTTCAGGAAGTTAATGTGTGAAAAGGGCGGATTAGCAGAGATAGCCACTCACATTGGCTGATAGTGATGATTAGTTGCCATAGTGTTTGCAACTAACTGCACACCTCACTTGGCAGACATAAATTCAGGACAGTTTTTAAAATCTCTTACAACAGACTCAGCCACGCAAGTCACTGCATCCTTCACAATTGCACCGTCTGTAAAAGTACATTTGTTTTACATCAAATATTTAGCAACTTTTAAGGATGCCTCTATTACAGCATTTGCATTTCAGCCTTTATTTTTCCTACTTTTTACGATCGCAGACAGCTTCAGTTTGGAAAATATTCCTAATTTGCATGTATTATTAAAAATGGGCCTCATTACGAGTTTGCCGGTCCGGAAACAAGGGTGCCAGTAAGCTCACCGCTGTGAGCACCCTTGTTTCCGGAACTGCAAACTACGAGTTTACCTGCCGGGAATGCTGCGCCCGACAAGTCTGATGCTGCCGGGCACAGAGGCCACGGTAGGCAGACTCTTCACGGAAGCACTGGCACCGTTAGCAACGGTGCCGGCACTTCCTTGAACTCATTTCCGTGGAGTCGCACTCGATGGGGAACAAAATTTTACCGCAGCCTGCCTTCCCAGGCCGCCAGACTAGTAATGTACCGGTGGCACCGGGAAGTCAGGTGCCGGTAAAATGTTACGAGTCCGGCAGCAACTGGCTGGAAGCACCGGCAGGGTAACCCCCCAGTCCCGTAATGAGGCACAATGCCTCTCAGTGTTATGCTTTTTCACCGATGTAACTGAGGCAATGTAGATTAAAGAGGCACATTTTATTTTTACACTGGGAGAAAATTAGTAATGTTCCCGCTCTACATGGAAATGGTACATCCTTTGCCTTTTGCCGGATGGTGCATCTGCATCCAGGATTTCAACAAGGGTAGTTCATTTGTTTCTTTTGGGTCTGCATGTGCAAAAACCATCTGAGGAGTATTTAAATCAATGTGTTATGTGTTTTCTTTAAAAAATCAGCATATACCACATTCTGCTTTCAGAAAATAAAATCTAAATCCAATAAACTGTCAGTTTGGAATTTCCCCAATTCATGAAAATTGCTCAAATGACGGGTCACAGAATTCAGCTAAGGAAAAGTAAGCCAAAGGTGGGAGCCCTTACGCAAGCGTTAATTGTAGGGCGAGAACTAAGATTTTGCAGAAGCAGGGTCGGCCTTAGCGGTAGCAGCTCCCTGAGCAAATTGGCGCCCACCCCCCCGCCCCACTCAAGGTGCAGGGGGTTGAAGGAGCGCCAGATTTATTTTCTAACTCCCTGCTCCGGCGCCTGGTAGGGAGTTAATAACTGGAATAGGACGCTTGTGCTAATGCATGAGCGCCCTATTCCAATGAAAACCGCCTCGCTCCTGCGTCGGAGTGGGGAGGTAATCATCTGAACAGGGTGCAGCACCCTATTGTTATTAAATGCGCCCTGCCGCTGCAGGCGCATTTAATAACAAAAGGGTGCCTGCTGCGTCTTCTTCCACCACACCAGCTCGGGGGAGCCCTTGAAAGACTCCCCGGAGCTGGCACGGCAGGGGGCTGATGGCACCCTGGGGGCATGCCGCCCCGAAAAGTCGCCCGGCCCACCCTGCCCTAAGGCCGGCCTTGAGCAGAAGTACACATCTCTTGGTCATCATAGGTTCAAGCCTTGTGGTTTCTCAATCCCTCAGGGAGAGATATTCTACCGTAAACAAGGTTTTAAAAGGGGTTAAAAGTACACTACACCAAAGAATGTAAGAGACCACACACAAAGTAAGCCGAGCCCCAGAATGTTTGCTGTTTCACAAAATTATCTGACATTCAAGAGAAGTACGTTTTGGGGACACATTTCGTCAAAATGCAAGACACGCCTGGGCAGTTGATCTTGCTGTGGCGAAAAACAGATAGAGTGGGGATTTTACTAAATGAGCAGTGACAATAAAGATTACCCCTGCTATCTGCGCAGGGAGTATTCATTCTATTAAAGACTAGGAGGTGAGCGTTACGCTTCAACTTCTTTATTACCACTCTCAGCAGTTTCCACAAAACTATAACAAAACCAACAACTTTTGAAATGTCCAAAGTGACTTTCTTCCTTTTGAACTACCGGTCCCATAGTCTCTGTAGTCCTTAACCCTCCTGCTCAGCATATGGCCACTTCCTGTCCCTGAGCTCCTCCTCTCTTTTACGTGCTCTGACTGTCACTTCAATTCCAAACTTTGTCCCGCCAACTGTGCGAAGACTCTATCCACTGCAAATGGCTTCCCTTAATCCCCAGCTGCTCGCTCATAACTTGCTTAATACATCTCACTCAGCTATTCTTGTGATCCTCTCCTAAAGAAGAATACAAAACAGAACGTAAGGGTGGTGCCTATGTATTGTAATCAACTCATTACCAATCATAACAGTAAGGCATATTATTAACAATACATTTTATTCATAATCATTCAGGGTGGGAAATTAATGCTCGCCTCCTAGTCTTTAATAGAATTAATACTCCTTGCGCAGATAGCAGGGGTAATCTTTATTCTATGGCAAGACTGGAGGTGAGCATTATGCTTGTTCAAAGCTTGCCCAATACTGTCACAGCTATATTCTCAGATGGCTTAAAATAAAATTCTTTAAAGGTACAATCATTAGCCCAGTCTGCTGCTTGCATAATCTCTTGTAAAGGTGCCCCTGCCGTATACGCTTTGGATGCCATGGCTCCTTGTACAGAGTGTGCTCCATACTTTTGTAGGTCGATCCCTGCTGCTTGCATCACTTCCCTAACCCATCTTGCAATGGTAGCTGTCTTTACAGCCTGAAAAGGCTTTCTGCGCGCAATTAATAAGTGTGTGGTGCCCGCAGGCCTGTTCTCCACTGTTCTAGTTTCGTACTCCTTAATACAATTTGCCACGCAGCACTTAATATTACCGATAGTACAGGTAGTGCACTGAAGATGTTCCTGTCTTAGTTCTTCGCACTATCGCGAAAGTTACTCCCTAAAGGCCAAAAAGTCCTCCTAAAGCTCTGATATCTGATACTCTTTTACAGGATATGAGGCAAAGTGACATTGCCAGCTTCCCTGACAACTGTTTGTGAGATAGGTATCTGTCCGTTGGCCAGTTTTCTATCAGCCGCAGAACAGCGGTCACGTCCCATAACATGCTGTACCTGGGTTTGGGTGGAACCTTAAACTTAGCTCCTCTGATGAGTCTAACTACTGCTAGATGTTCTCCTCCTGGCGCTCCGTCTATCAGCAGATGACCCTCTGAGATCGCAGATCTATACACTCCTATGGTGTGGAATGCTTTACCATCTTGCAGGAGCTGCGCTAGGAAGTTCAGTATAGCCACTACAGGTGCTGAAATGGGATGAAAACTTCTCCCCTGGCACAAGCAAGTCCACTTGGCCCAAGCCGCATCATAGCTCCTCCTACTGGATGACGCCCAGGAATCTGCAATGAGTGCTGCAGCTTGCATCGAAATGCCTGGCAGTTCCCATCGCTTCCTGATATTCTGCACGCGATGAGCGGGAGTGTCCCTCTCACTCTCAGAGGATGACACGACCCAGCTGGGTCCGTGAGTAACTGCTCTCCTTCGGGGAGGACTCTCGGCAGATCTATCAAAAGCTCCATCAGGGTCGGGAACCAGACTTGAGACTTCCAAAAGGGCGCTACTACTCCCAGCTCCGCCTTCTCCCTCCGACATTTAGCTAGCGCTTTGCTCAACATCATGAAGGGAGTTCCAGTCTGCTATTACATTCAGTGCTCCCGGCAGGTATTCTGCTGTCAGTGACATCCCCGTTTGTAGGCAAAAATGCCACAGGTCTTTCGCTAGCTCCGCTAGCATCTTGGACCTTGTTCCTCCTATGTGATTTATGTAGCAAACTGCTGAGATGTTGTCCATCTTTAGCAGAACACATGACTTCACTCTGTCTCTTGTGAACGCTTTGATTACAAAAGAGCCTGCTAGGAGCTCCAGGCAGTTTATGTGAAGACTGAGCTCCTCTTCGCTCCACTTGCCCCCTGTCTGCAAATCTCTGCATCTTGCTCCCCAGCCTAGGCGGCTGGCATCTGACTCTATGATCAGGTCCGGTCGGTCTCTGAAAATGGCACGCCCATTCCAGGCGTCCATATTCTGCAACCACCATTCCAGTTCCGAGACGGACTCCGGGTCCAGCGGTATCAATTGATGATATTTCAACCCTTGTTGCAGCTGCCTTATTTTCAATCTTTGCCATGCTCGATAATGTAAGGGACCTGGAAATATGACTTGAATGAAAGCCACTAATAAACCTACGATTCTCGCGAGAACTGCAGGCGTAGTCTGATCTCTCTCTTGATATCTCATAATTTCCTTGGTGGGAGCTCTAGTGTGGCCTTCTTTGTGTCTAACACAAAACCCAGGAAGTCCAGTCTCTGTGCTGGCTTGGTATCTGACTTCTCTGTGTTCACTAGGAATCCTAGAGACTGGATCAGCTCGAGAACCCAGTTCGTCTGATACTCTGGCACTTCCTGACCCTCTGCTAGCAGCAGTAGATCATCTAAATATATTATTAATCTTATCCCTTTCTCTCGGATCGCTGCCGCTACTGGTTTAATCAGTTTGGTGAAAGCCCAGGGCGCAGACGCAAGCCCCAAGGGCATCGTCTTGAATTGCCACAGCTGCTTCCTTCAGCGAAAAGCTAGAAAGGTCCGGAAATGCTCCTGTACTGGGATTGTCAGGTAAGCGTCTTTCGATCTAGTCTTGTCAACCAGTCCCCTTCTCTCAGACAATCTCTGAGCTGGTGGATGCCTTCCATCTTGAAATGATGGTACACCACCCATCCATTCAGATCCTTCAGATTTATCACTGGCCGCACTTTCTCCTTTCTGTGTACGAGAAACGTGTTGCTTATGAAAGTGGGGGCCTCTGTGCACCTCTCTTTGGCTTCCTTCTGTACTAGTAGCGATAGCTTTGCGGTCTAGGCATTCTTGCTCTACTCTTGCTAGACACTGCTGTTGGGGGGCGCGAGGCTGTATCGGTGGCTGAATAAATTCTATCTGCAGACCTCTGACGGTTTGCAAAATCCAGGCATCGCTAGAAAGCACGCGCCAGTTTTCCCAGAACATGCTGGTTCTCCCTCCCACTGGGGGGTCTGCAATCGCCCTTACCTGTTGTAAATCCTTGTCCATGGCTGAACCCCCTTCCTCTGTGTCCTCTGGGGTTACGACCTCTGGCTGGGAAGAAAGCGTCCTGCTGTCTGTTCTCCCAGTATTGTGCCCTCTGGTTGGGGGGCCTTCTTCCTCCTTGCTGCCGACCGGTCGAACAACCCCTGAAACGACCAGTCCCGGCAAAAACTCTACTCGGGAAAATCTTCCTGATGGAAGCTTGAGCTTTCTCTGAGGATGTGTAGGTCCCTACGAAGCAGCCCATCTCTTTCTCGAAAGTCTCTCCGAATAGCAAACCTCCCGCTGCCTCCAGCTTCGTAAGATGCTAGGTCACTGAGCTTTGGGTCTATTTTTAGCAGGAGTCCGCTCCTTCTTTCCGAGGCGATAGCGCAGTTAGCATTTCCCAGTAGGCAAACTGCCAAGGCCTCTGGATCAACTTCTTCTCCAGGGTCTCTTGCTCTTTCTGCGAGATCCATGATCTTAGCGAGAGGGCCAGCTAAATCCAGAACTTTTTCTTGACAGCTCTTCCAAGTTCTGTCTATTCCTTTACGGGGGTCCTTGCTGGTCTTAGATACGAAGGTGAGCATCTTAGGGTCCAGCTCGGGGGTCTCTGCTACCTTTCCGGGTAAGTCTGGATGCAGACATTATGCTCGAAGACGCTGTCTAACCTCCTTGTCTAAGGCTTTCCTCAGCCATACCGTCATATGTTGAGCTACTCTGGGTGACGGCTGCCAGTCGGATGATCTCGGCTTCCGGATGCTGTCCGGATCAAACATATCATCCTGTTCCTCTTCGAGGTGTTTCTCCTTGCGTACTCGCTTGCCTACGCTGGGTTTTTCCCATTCGTCCTCGACTGGCTCTTCGGTGTCTGGGTGAGAGGGGTCTCCCTCTGCTGGCTCCTCTTCCGAGCCTGGGTCAATATCTCCTTCATTCTCTTCCCCGTGAGAGGGGGTTGTGAGGTCTGGCACTGCTCGACGCTGAGGATATGCTTCCTTGAGCTTAGTGAAAGCATCAGCAACCTCTGGGGCCTTATTATTCGCCCCTTCCAAAGGGCCCTGGTGGTCCTCACAGGATTTCCTCTTCTGGGCCTGAGTACTTCCCTTGGACCCTGAGGGTCCGGTGGGCGTGCTGTTTGTCCTTATGGTGCTCTCCTTATTAAGTATAGCTTCTAGAGTCTCAAGCCTGTCTTGTAGGGGTCTCGCCGCTTGAGCCACGGCCTCTACTAGCGAGCTTCCCAGCACCTCCTTGAAGCTGGCAGCTAGGTCTAGTGACTGCTCCTCCTAGCTCCATTCAAACTCAGACATTTTCAGGAGCGTGCTGTGTGCCCAGGTACCTGAGACAGGTGTCTTCGCACGGCCACCGCGCTAGTAGTTGTCTTATGTAAAAGTTCCTCAAATGTCTTTATTACTGGGTTTTTTTCTTTCTCTATGTGGCTGCACCAGACTTTTGGCTTTCTTTGTGCCTGTGATGGCCTTATCCCCAATATCTAGCCTCCTATCCTGCTGTCTGAGGCTCACTGAGATTACCCTGTTTGTGAGGGCTTAAGAACATTCTTGGCTTCTCTCACATCTGCTGGAGGCTTTATGCGCCGTGAGACCAGTCTCTTAATGCTCCGGTCAGAGAGTCTCCGACCTTGATGACGGTACATCGACCCTAACCGCCAGAGTATCCCTGTTGGAGGCGCAGGTGAAGGCGGTGAGCGCCAAGAACGAAGATCTTGAGGGACGCTCCCGGCGAAATAATCTAAGGATTGTTGGCGTCAGAGAACATCAGCCCCCTCAGAGAATGGAAGAATACATAGAGAAGATCTGCACGGACCTGTTCGGGACAGAGATCCTATCGAAACTCTTCGTGGTTGAACGGGCCCACAGAGTCCCCAAAACAAGACCCGTCCCGGGAGCAAACCCTCGACCCATCATTGCAAAATTGCTCAATTACAGGGACCGTGATGCCATTTTGAGAGCCGCCAGGGACAAGGGGGACCTTCAACACGATGGAGACAAGATCAAATTCTTCCCGGATTTCTCCCAGGCAGTCCAGGCGCAAAGGCGTTCATACACTGCAGTGAAACGTAGATTGCAAGAGAATCAGATTCAATACTCCATGCTTTTTCCTGCAAAACTCCGTATACAATACAAAGGCAAAACTCAGTTCTTCAATATGCCTGAGGAGGTCAATGAATACTTAGACCACAATGGCTGCAGATCCGCTCCGAGCGTTGCAAACCCCCAAGGAGGAAACAGACCTAGAAGGGAGCCGCCATAAGGACCCACCCCGCAGCTGTCACAGATTGAAAATTTCCTAGTGCCACCATGGAACAAACTCTCTAGGCGACTGGGAGCCAGCCTCCTCTTGGAGGGCCACTAGCGCCCCTAGCACAGCAATGCTTACTGTTGGGTTTACCGGGGACTGTTTATCACGGGCCAGTGGGAGTTGCCCGTGCACGGGAGGGTGGGTACACCGTGGGCCTGTTGGGGGTTGCCCGCACGAGGGAAAGAGCCAAGAGTCACTATATTGTTTTTGTCCGATCCATTACGTTCAAGCACACAACAACCACAGATCACTGACCCGGAGCCTGCAATCGGCGAGTGGAACCTCTGCACCTTCAAGTACTTCCAGATCCGCATGACAGGGGTGGCATCGCCCCCCTCCCATTTGTCATCACAAGATGGGGTCAATTAAAACCGCCACCTGGAACATTAGAGGCGGCAACCAACCCTCCAAACTCAGGAAAGTCCTCCAGTACTTACGGAGACACAAGATCACTATCGCTATGCTGCAGGAGACGCACCTTACACCATCGGCAGAACAGCACTGGGCCCGCTCATGGGGCTGCCATAGATACTTTTCTTCATACTCCTCGTACGCGAGGGGCGTAGCAATATTGATCGTCAGGAAGGCCGGTTTCAGTTTGATCGGTTCTAAGAAGGACGAAGAAGGCAGGTTTCTACTGGTGAGGGGCCTGCTTGCGGGGAAGGAAATAGTTCTGGTGAACACTTACGCTCCCAATGTCGATGGGCCGAGTAACTTCAACTGGATCATGTCAAACCTGGAAACATACACCTCAGCAACCATCATTTGGGGAGCAGATCTCAACACCCCCCTAAACCCCCATATCGACAAATCGCACGGTCCAAGCAACAGAATCTCCAAGGCCAGTCGCCAAGTTACAGAGATCTGCCAGGCCTTTGAGCTATCCGACATCTGGAGACACTCCCATCCAAACTCCCACGACTACACCTTTCACTCAGCAGTCCATAACACCAGCTCCCGCATTGACTATCTACTGGTGTCATCCCGGAGTCCGTTCAGGTGGGGGCCCTGCCAAATTCTGCCACGATCCCTATCCGACCACTCTATGGTCACACTCGAATTTACGCTATCCGAGATGCCGAAAACCCCCGTGAACTGGAGATTCAAATCAGGTGCGCTCCTAGACCCTACGTTTGCAGATGAACTCCGGCAGGACATTACCACCTTCCTCGAGACGAACCAAGGCTCAGTCGACACACCCGGCACGCTATGGGAAACATTGAAATGCTACGTGAGAGGCGTATGCATGGCTAAAGAAAGTGGCATCCTGAAGCTGATCAGGCAAGAGTTAGCAGACAGTGAACGACGTTTGAAAGACCTGGAAAACAAACAAGTGACATCCCCAGACGCGCAGACCCGAGCCGACCTAAAGATGGAATTAGGAAAATTCCACACAGCAGCCGAACGCGAAATGAAATTCCTGGGCCGCAGACATAAGATCAGGCAATACGGCGAAGGGCAGAAACCCGGGGCGCTCCTGGCCCGCCTCTTGAGACTTGACCAGACACCCCCCCAGGTGGAATGCATCCGTGACATGACCGGAACCTAACCTACTCCAAAGAAGACATTGTGAATACATTTCATAAATTTTACCAAGACCTGTACAGCTCCCGATTCACTAGTAACCCCGA
The DNA here is from genome assembly GCF_040938575.1 of Ambystoma mexicanum. Lineage (NCBI taxonomy): Eukaryota > Metazoa > Chordata > Amphibia > Caudata > Ambystomatidae > Ambystoma > Ambystoma mexicanum. The sequence goes on along the minus strand of NC_090935.1, from coordinate 893,551,518 downwards.
AGAGATCCAGAACTACCTTAATGACACTGAACTTTACTGGGTGATCCATGAACTCCGTGAACCCTTAAATGCGCCCATCACACAGGGAGAAATCACGGAGGCAATAAAATCACTTCCAAACACAAAGGCACCTGGCCCCGACGGTCTCACTGGCGAATTTTATAAGGCACACGCACCCACGCTAGCCCCACTGCTCCTTCAAGTCTATGAAGAGGCCTTAGAACAAGGGATTCTTCCACCCACTCTCCGCGAAGCCAATGTCACTCTCATTCACAAACCCGGCAAACCCCGAGACGATTGTGCCTCCTATAGGCCGATCTCACTGATCAACCTCGATAACAAGATTCTAGCCAAGATCCTAGCGAATCGTCTCCTCCCTCTCATGCCCGCACTGGTTCTAGGTGACCAAGCCGGCTTTATTCCCGACGCAGTACGACATATGGCATCCGCCGACTGTTCGGAGTCATCGCTGCACTCGACCCATCACAGCAGGCCATTGCAGTATTACTAGATGCCGAAAAGGCTTTCGACTCTGTCGAATGGCCATACCTCTTCGCAACACTCACACAAATGGGCCTAGGGAAAACCTTTATCAGGATGGTCTCACTATTATACAATGACCCCCGCTCCTACATCACCCTCGGCTCTACCAGATCTCCCGGTGTTAAACTGGAAAGGGGAACCAGGCAGGGATGCCCCCTGTCGGCCCTCATATTTGCCTTAATTATGGAACCACTCGCCTCCAGGCTAAGGATGCACCGAATTGAGAGAGGCCTCACCCTGGGCCCACACAGACTGATCGTCTCCCTCTACGCGGACGACGTAATGCTGTTGATCAAAGATCCCCAAACAAATCTTAACCCAATCATGCGCGAGGTGATCCGATTTAGTGGCTTCTCTGGTCTCAAAATAAATCACTCTAAATCAGTAATATTCCCGCTAACAACAACCACCCATCAGTTCCGAGACGACCATGGATTTAGTTGGGAAAACACAGGGGTTCGCTACCTCGGCATTCTCATGTCACTTAATCATGATGAGATATTTAAAGATAACTATGGCCAAGCACTCCAAACCCTCCGTGAGCGTATCCAGAGATGGAAGGCGCTTCCCCTAACACTGTGGGGGAGGGTTTCACTGACTAAAATGATGATTCTCCCCAGACTTCTCTATCTGTTTACGAATATACCCCTATTACTCCCACGCTCATTCCTGCAGAAAATTAGAAGCCTCATTCTGGAACTAATCTGGGCGGGCAAACCGGCGAGAGTCGCCTACGCAACTCTGACGTTACCGGTGTCACACGGCGGCCTTGCACTTCCGGACATTGAAAAATACTACTGGGCCGCTCAGGCTCAATTTCTCAGCCATTGGTATGCTTCTGAGTATGTCCGCCCACATGTGCAGGTTGAAAGCGCCCTGGCCTCCCCAGACTTCTTAACAGCTGTGATCTTCAGCAATCTCTCGGTGCCATATGGCACGTTGAACACGGTCCTATCCTCATACGCCGTCTGGAGGAGAATCGCCCGTACTCACGGAATACAGATAAGATATTCCCCGCTACTACCCGCCAAGTTTATCCCCGGTATTCCCCTAACCAACGATCTGGCTGAATAAAACCAACATACATTCCATGGGTGACCTGTTCCCAGACGGCGTATTCATCACCCCACAACAGCTCAGGCAGAGGGGCGGCACCACCTCACTTGACATTTTCCTTTACTTCAGATTGCGTCATACCCTGCAGGCCCGCTTCCCAACATTCCCCAAACAACCACCAACGTGGACCCTGTTGCACAATGCGATCCAGGCTAAGGGAGAGGGAAGATTAGTGTCCATAATCTATAAATCATTGCTTGCTGACTCAAATGTGACCGCCGCTAAGGCACGGCGCAGATGGGAAACGGCCCTTCACACCACAATACCCGAAGACGATTGGACCTACATCCTTCGGCAAACTCAAAAAGTAGCGCTAAACACCCGCTATAAACAGACCCACTTTAATTTTGTGCATCAAACATACTATACTCCCCAAAAGAAACAACATCACCACCCTGAGGCCTCTGACCACTGCGAAAGATGTGGCACTCCCTCCGCCGACTTCGTCCACCTCGCATGGCACTGTCCGGGCATAGCCCGATTCTGGTCCTCAGTTCTACAGCATACGAGCGACATATTGGGTGAGGTGCTAGCCACTGATCCAGTAGTCGCGCTCTTGGGTATGACAAGACACCTGCAAACCCCGGTCCGGAAACTGGCCTCCCTGCTCTTAGTGCTCGCCCGCAGAAGGATAGCCCTGGCATGGGGACGTGGCCCTCTTCCCTTGCTCACCGCATGGAAGGAAGATATCCTTTATTGTCAGGACATGGACACTGAATTCACGCGAACCCTCCCCCTACATGCGCGACCACCCGACATTTGGGGACCCTATATCCAATGTCTACTCACTACCACCGAGGCTACACATCCCCAATCGCAGACTCAGTAATCATAACCCAGACAAAGCTCCAGGTCCCACTATTCATGCGAACACCCGCAGAGCGGATTATTTGATAGAGCAGGTTGTCCGATGACCATATGATTTGCATTAACCGATATGTTTTGTATGTGCTATGAACGTAACGTTTGGCTTTTTCTTTTCTCTCTCTTATGTTTAGTTAACCTGTTACCACAGGTAGTTCACTGTATGTTTATGTTAAAATCTAAAATAAAGTTTAAAAAAAAAAATGCTCCGGTCGATGAGCGTGGGGGGATCTTTATCAATCCGTCTTGCAGCGTGTGTAAGCAGCGTGTGTACTCGGTGTAGTTATATTCCGCGTCGCATTTCAAATGCAACGTGGAAGCTCAGCGTAATGCGCCAAGCTACACCTCCGCAATGGAGGGGGCTCGAGCGCGGGTCCTTTCCCTCTTTCGAATGCTTCATATGATGTGTGGAGTCTGGCCACGCCTCCCCAAAGGTGGGGGCCGGAGTGCTCCGGGTCCCTGCCCTCGCGTGAGGGCTCAACTGTCTCCGAGGCGGACCGAAGTCCCTGGCATGCCGGGCATACGGCACTGGGTGTAGGTCACCGGAGCTCTGGTAAGAATAAACGTACTTATCTTTCCTAAATCGGGATGCAAATTCAGAACACCGGCAGGCGCGTGAATCGTTTAATGTCACTGTAAAGATCGGAGGGGGGATCTGCACTTCCGCTCTCTATATGGTAGAGGGGAGGCACAGAGACCCCTGCCAAGATTCTCTATTATTGAGAGTTGTGGTCGAGCAATCAAGGCCTAGCTTCTCGGGAGGTGATGCAAGCTGGTTCTTAAGTACAGTGTAGTCCCCAAGCACCCACGAAGGAATGTCCACACACTGTATCGGTTAAAACACAGTCTTTATCTAATTAATATTCAAGGTCATAAACATGATCACGATAACTCACTTTGTACTCCGAAAATCAACAATGGTAAATATGTACAAGTCTAAAGTGGTACCACTAACGTTATTAGATCTTATTAAAGTGCATAGGGTCAGAATGACACACAGATCAAAATAAAGAGGAAACCAGCAGTAGAGAGAGGAAGGAAAGCAAGATGGTTGAGCAATAGGCAGAATACTGGTAACTACCGTTAAACACAGCTCTGTGTGGAGATCCCCCACACCTGGGCAACCTGTAGAAGAAAGATACAAGCCCAGTCCATATATTGTTCACACTAGACTTTCCAATAGTTCTGCAACCCCAAAGTACCTGGCGTTGTAGCGTGCCTCGTCGGGGAAATCGACAACCCTTCTTGAGTGTCCTCTTTTTCAGGCAGGAGTCACGGGTCGTCGAACGTCCGACAGAGAACAGGTCGAGCTACGACGGTGAAGTGGCCGCGTCAGTGCTCGTTGACGGGGAAGCGTAAACGTCCTGCCAGGAAGAGGTGTGTGGGGCACCTCAGTGTTGATAGTTCTGGACCGCAAAGAGTTGAAGAACTGTGGCCCAGCAAGGGCGTCGAGTCGTCAGCGTATCTGTGGTCTTTGGGTGTCGGGAAACCCACCGGTGGATGCTCCTCAGCGCGTCGACGGTCAGGCCTTCTCCATCAGGATACGGCGGCGACGATGTGGATGAGAGCATCCTTGGATCAATTAAGTTCTTCTTAGGCAACGAGAGCACGGCGGCTCCAGTCAGCAACGGCGGTCGTCGACAGTGGCGGACAACAGTCCGGGCGCTTCTCCTTGGAGTTCTGCAGCAGACCCCGTATCGGGTCGGCAGCCTGTCGAAGGTCTGTCTACCAGGGAACTTAGGCAAAGATCAGCTGTGCATGATGGTCCCTCGTAGCTCGGGAAGAGGGCGCCTTACTAGGTCCTCTCTGGGTCAGTTCTTGAAGCACAGCAGCTTTCAGATTGCGAAGTAGAGCAACAGCAATTCTTCTCGTCCAGCAGGGCTTCAGGATCAAGCTTCAGTTACTCCAGTTACTCGTCGTAGTGGACTTCAGCTTCTAAACACGATTCCTAGCAGTGAATGGTCCCTAGATATACTGTTGATCTCCCATTCATTCCGCTGGGTCACACTCAAGCATCCAATCACGACTATGGGCATTCATGCAGGCAGGCAGCCAATCAGGCACACAAGGTATTCAGGCCATTCACTTTTCTCCAGACACTCACAACAAGTTATGTGTATTGGGACAAGTACTGAGCCATTCAACACTCCAAGCTGCATTCATACCGGTTTCGGGCAGGGCTGTCTCAACCATTGTGTCAAACAGCAGATACTAGACAGCCCCAACATAGAATGTATATTCGTCACACACTCCATTCACCCAGGTCCCACCCACAGGCGTACCCACAACATACGGTTGTTGAGAAGGCTCCAACCAGTCTGGTTGGCACTTCCCCACACTACCATATACAGAACTTCCACCTAATAGCCAGTTGGGGGAAGGGACAGAGGCAGGGCTTTCCGAGACTTCGGGAAGATCAAGGTAACAGGTGATGGAAGGCAAGAGGCCATGGGGGCCATTTTGCCTCCATCAGGAATCTATTGATTCCCATGACAGGGCCTGGGCATCCCAAAATGGAGGACGCTCAGGGCACCAGTCATTTCAGCACGGAGCTCCCACCAGCCCGTACCCTGCTCTGTGGGTCACACACAGGTGCCCAAAAACATACACTAGGGGCACAGGGTTGTACCCCTACCCATGGGTGCCGTAAGGGTATCCCATGGGTCTGTTCACCAAACCATAATAGAGAGAGCTGCACCGCCAGGAGTCCCACATGAACTCCTGCGCAGAAAACACAACAGAACACATGATAAAAAGGCAGTAAAGGACAAGGATACGGAGGCCCTGTCCCTCCGATGCATTTCCAGCATCACAGTCACTAAGCGCGACACGTGCACACTAACATGTGAATCAACATTAAATAGTACATTATACAGTAAATGAACACCACGTGCTGTGGGGAAATCTCTATCAAACTCTACTTATGCGCTCTCTCTTCCCATATCTATACATTTAGTAGGATAAATCCCCTCTAGTACATTACTCAACAGGAGGGAAAAGAAAACGTTACTTATCTGCTTGAAGAGCAGTAAAAGAAGAGGAGGAGCTCAGGGACAGGATGTTGTCATATGCTGAGCTGGAGTGTTAAGGCTACAGAGACTATGGGACTGGTAGTTCAAAAGGAAGAAAGTCACTTTGGACATTTCAAAAGTTGTTGGTTTTGTTACAGTTTTGTTGAAACTGCTGAGAGTGGTAATAAAGAAGTTGAAGCATAATGCTCTCTTTCAGTCTTGCCATAGAATAGTTCCACTAAATTAAATACTCAACATTTTTAAAGGCGTAAAACAAACATTTCTATAAATTCAATAGTTCAATAATTGACTCTTTATACACTTTGCACTTTATTTGACACGGACAGCATAGTTTGTATTCGGAACCCTGCTTTTCCTGGTCACCGTCCTTATATCATGATCTCTGACTGCATCTTGGAAGCATGCATTCCATTACCATCACTTGTTACCTCTATTTTCTTTAAACCATGGGGGTGCTCTACCCTATAATAGGACACACCTACCAACAATCCCTATGTGTAGTCTACCAAAGGCATATTCCAAATATATGTTCCAGCTCTACCCTGCTGAGGGTGGGCGGGAGGTAGTGGACAACAAATAGTGGGAATAAACCAGTGCATATCACTAGTAGATAGTCAAATGATTCTGTCTGTGTCCCCCTTCTTTTCTGCATCTCAGACATTATGAGGAACTAGACAGGTACCCAGAAACGCTTAGGCTACTCCAATAAAACACAGGAGACCAGCATGCACTGTGCCACCCATGCAAAAGGAAGCATTTGCAGTGCCCTCTTCACTGCAGAGCTCTGCCGGCAGAGCTCTCTACTCAATGCCTAAGAAACGCAACCCGTGCTGTTCAGCAAATGCATGTGTAAAAGCATAGTATACTGTTTATAACACCTCCAACCTCTTCCGATAGATATACATTGCCATCTGCTCATCAGTGGTGTGGAAAGGGACAGCCAACGGAAGAACCATTCAGAAAATAACTTGGAAGCACATGAGCGACAGAAGCAATTTAGGAAGAACAGCTGGATCACGTGGTCAGAGACCTTGCCCACACAGCAGACCACACAGTTCACTCAAACACATGGCTAATGGAACCATCACAAAAACACTTCCTCTGACAGAGGTTCCATATGGGGAATTGGGGTACCTGAAGAACCAGCAGGAGACAGAAGGAAGGACCACAAACCTATTAGGGGGGCAAAGCAATGGGGCAAACACTAAATCATGTGCGAAAAAAGCATGGTGTATACGAGAAAAGGGAAGATGAGAATTATGGAGCCCATCGGCCTCAGGAGATAAAGGGTCCAGAATTATATTCCGAGTTTGGGATCATGGGAACAAACGAGCCGAAGCAAAGCATTCCCCTAGGAAGGAAAATGGTTTGGCCCAGGGGTCCATCGCATCTGCATGTAAACAGAACATGTTTAATGTTATTGTACATAGACATGTTGTAAAGCAGGAAACACTCTGCCCTGTTGAGCTGCCATCAATGTCCACCTCCCGATAGAGACTCCTGATAGAGGCAGCTAATTCCTTTCTGCCCAGTTCCACAACAAGAACTCGAAGGAAGCAAGGTCTGGAGTGGGAGCCCCCCGCCACACACCCTCACCCTCACCCGGTCTCTGTTCACGTAGGCTTTTGCTGATGAGGTTTCGAGTCTGATGTCCTGGGTTTGGTATGCGTGGGTTTGACCTGCATTGCATTTGCACGACCAAAGCACATCTAATGTAAATAGTGGGTGAATTAGCGAAGGTTGGAAGCAGCTACGCACCCCCCTTCCCTGAGTCCTTTCACTCAAGCTTACCCGACCTTAACACTGGCGTTGCCCGCAGCTGTGGGGTATAGGATTATAATAGATGCAGGGGACGACCCCTTTTTGAAATTTGATATGTGGAATTTAAAACTGGAATCTTGTAAACAGTGTATTTCAATAAAATCAAGTAATACTAAAAAAATAATAGATGCCCTTCTGCAAGAATGGGGTACATAATATGTGCATCATTGTTGCTGCTTATGTAATAGGGACTGTATCAAACAGATTTCACTCCAATTCAAACTGCATAATCATTTTTGCACTTAGACAAGAAATGGGAGTCAAAGGACTTGCTGCTTAGTTAGACATGAACCAAACTGATTTATGCTCACACTGAGGGCCCTATTTTTGTTCTCCTGAGTTTTTCCTGAGTCGTGGCTTTGGCCCTGACCCAGGCTAAGGCTACAGTCTATAAAAATTACATTATTAAAAAACATAGGGCCTCATTCCGAGTATGGCGGTAAGGGATAGCGGCCACCGCTAACGAGAGCGGTGGCGGTAATCCCTTACCGCCATACTCCGAGTTCCCTTAGCGCCATGGTGCTTTTAACACCTGCTTTTAGCAGGCGTTAAATACCATGGCGCTAAGGGACCTTGATGTTAATTACGCCACCGTAATTTACGGTGGCGTAATTGACGCCTTCCCCACTCCCATTATGCCCTATGGGGCAAGAATGGGAATGGGGAAGGGTAAATGGGGATTGGGGAATTACCGCCCCGCCAACCTTGGAATGGGGCGGTAATTCCGCCAACCACCAAGGCGCTGCCGGTCCGGGTACGGCGTCAACCAAGGCGTTAATAGCGCCATTGGTTAGCGCCGTACTCGGAATGAGGCCCATAGATTACCATTTAGAAAATAGACATAATATACACCTTTTATTAAATTACATCAAACACATACACCCATAATCTAAATGTCCTCAAAACAGACACCTAAAATCACATCTTGTATCAAATAACTTCCAGAAATACTACCTCTCAAAAATATATACTCTATATACTATCTTCATAACACACTTCGCACCATGCAACATTAACATGCCAGACAGAAACACTCACCCCTAGGGCTTCTTCTCTGCGGCTCCCATCTACCATACACCCTCTACGCATTACAGCTGCTTCTGCTACCCCTGAACCCTACATGTAACCCCAAGTTATTTCCCTATACACGGCACTCAATTGCTTGCCATCATGGTTGGCTGTATATAAATCCCATATATAGAAACTAGTCCACACACGTTACTATACAAACACAACTCAAAGGCCCTCATTACAAGTCAGGCGTTAAGGGGTTAACGGCGCCGTAAAGAGCGTCGGCGCCGTTAAACCCTTACACACACTTTAACGCCTGCTTTTTGCAGGCAGTAAAGTTCAACGGCCTCATTACGACCCAGGCGGTAAATTACCGCCTGGGTCGTACCTTTACCACCATGGCGTAAACTACATTTACGCCATGGTGGTTGGCAGACTTACCGCCCCATTCCGAGGTGAGTGGGGCGGTAAGTCCCCATTAACCCATTTACCCTTCCCCATTCCCATTTTTGCCCCATAGGGCATAATGGGAGTGGGGAAGGCGTTAATTACGCCACCGTAAATTACGGTGGCGTAATTAACTCCATGGTCCCTTAGCGCCATGGATTTTAACACCTGCTAAAAGCAGGTGTTAAAAGCACCATGGCGCTAGGGGACCTCGTAATTGGCGGTAAGGGGTCGGCGCAGCTAACACTGGCGTTAACCCCTTACCGCCAGGGTCGTAATGAGGCCCAAGGTCCCTTAGCGCCATGGATTTTAACACCTGCTAAAAGCAGGTGTTAAAACCTCCATGGCGCTAAGGGACCTCGGAATCAGGCGGTAAGGGTCGGCGCTGTTTACGCCGCCGTAAACCCCTTACCGCCTGGGTCCTAATGAGGCCCAAGGCACTAAGCGACCTTGGTGCTAATTACGGCACCGTAATTTACGGTGCCGTAATTAGCGCCCCATCCCCATTATGCTCTGTGGGGTAAAAATGGGAATGGGGAAGGGCAAATGGTGAATGGGGAATTACCGCCCCACTCACCTTGGAATGGGGCGGTAATTCCGCCATCCACCATGGCGGAATCCGGCATGGACCATGGTGCTAATAGCACCATGGTCCACCGCCTGACTTGTAATGAGGGCCAAAATACTACTAACTCATCAATGGATGAAATAAACAGAAAGTTTAAGTTGTAATGTGTGATTTTTGTATGTTGTAAGTACAAGTGTGTGTGCGTGGGTGCACGTGTGTGTGTTTCATTGGGGCAATTGGAAAACCTAGGTTAAGCAGTTGCTGCAGTCACAGAAAAGGAAAGAATGCATTTGATAGCCAGTGCAGTCACTGAGGTGTGCCGGCTTTGAACTATCATATACTTGGAAGTCACATGAGTTTGCATGTGGTTTTTGCTAGGTGGATTCGTCTTTCTTTTGTATTCTGCGTGGCGATTACATAGTCATAGACATAGTGAACAGACTTGGAGCACTATGCTTCTGTTGTCAAGATGCATGCATATTGAGTTTTGTATATTTAGGTGTATGCCAATTGGAAGTTGCATTTGCATGAGCCTACTCATCCCTTGTAACCAGTGTAGGGCTAACCAGCTGACAACCAGACAGTAAAAAACAATCCTCTGAGGAAAAGGCTTGGTGCACCTCTTGCAAAGATAACAAGCTTTATCTTGTATACAAAAACGAAAATAGTGTCAGCGGGTGTTATGAGCCCGACTGCCACAGAGATCTCTGACACCTCAAAGCAAACACAGCATTTTAAGAGACAATGTTGTCACTGGTGATGCAAGCAGTATACTGGAATCGTTCCCCATCATCATTGGCTACCCCCTATGTGCATATTACCACTTCCCTATAGTACCTCGACTGATTGGCCGCAGTTAATCAACTCCAACCCCCCCCCAACATGTGGTGTTCTGCCCGCCACCTTGAGTCTTGAGTACATGATTGGCAGGAATTTGAACATGTTACCCTCCCCATGGGTCAAATCTTGTGATGTGCACCTGGTTTTCGATATGAGCTCAGGGGATAATTTCAAGGTCAAATTAGCCCTCTGGAATACAGAGGAGCTCTGGGAATCCCAGACACGCAGGTGTCTCTGCCATGCCTCCCCGGAGCACAAACTGGATTTAAAGCTCTCATCCTTGGCACCCCATAGTACAAATTACTGGGAATTGTGCTCCTCACTCCCCCTTGTCAGCTGCCCCTCCCTAGGACTTCACCTGGGCCTTGCCAGGACACCACTAATCAGCCAACTTGTGAGGAATTTAGGAGTTCTGTTTGTGGGCATCTGGCAGTTCGAATAGAATGACCATTCTCCTGGGGGGCGATAGTGCCCTAAATCTGGGATTGGTTGTTTTGGCAGCTCAGGACCTCTGCCCCAACTACCATGAGTATGGACTTCGGAGTTGGGTGCTGCCCTGCCAGTGCTCAGCTATTTGCATTCCTTTCTAGTTTCACAGCCTGCGCCTGCACATGATACAATGAAGGTTTATTTATCAGGCCTGAAGACTTTCTCGTCTAATTCTCTTGCTGGGAAAGAGGGAATGGGAGAAATGTCTCAGGACTGGTTGCCACGATGCTCTGCTGCTTTCACTGCAGCCTGTGGCTGACTAGGCCCTCCTGCTTACTATGGCGGCGATTCAGTCTTTCTCGCATTGGGACTGGGGCTGGCCACTATGTGGGCCATTCTGATTACTACGTAACTATATAACACATGTATCCTCTCTGTATTCAGACTTGGTCAAGCTTCATGATACACTACGCCTTGATGCCGCACACCACCTCTTCTCTCATGTATTTCACACACCACTTACCCCCTTCACCATGCACAATCACTCGCACGTGCATTTAATATATTTGTTGCAGCTTAAATTGCTTGGGGGGGCACAGGAGCTGGACCTGCATCCCAACATCCATCCCTTTAGTTAATCCTACATTAACTAACTCAGCTTCCTCTCTGGCCCTGGCAGTACCTTCCTTAGGCATACATACCCTGCACATGTGACGCAAAGTTTTTCCTCCTCAGGAGTATTCTTCTGGGGTACACGTGAGATAGATACATCCCCCGTCACCTGCTAGGAGAACCCAGTGCTCTGTATAATTCTCTGGGTCAGTTGAGGGTGTGGTTCGAGTCCCTGGGGGGTCAATGGACCTCTCTATTCTAACCATGCAAATTTCTTTGGATCAATTGTTTGATCATGCCCATCTTTTGTACTAGAAGATGCCATACTTGCGCGTATCAAAACCATCATCATCGCACTGTTTGGGAGTGTCCTTACGCTGCATCAGAGTATCATCTGGCATGTTCAAAACATCACCAGCAGGAACTCCACAATAGGGACCAATATCTTCACCACTGCTCCAAGCCAGGTAGGAGCCCACAAAAACATGAAATCGAACCAGTCACCAGCGCCAACTCCCGCTTTGCTTAGTTTGTGCAGCACCCCTATGATGTGTGAGTGGGACCCATTTTCTACATCGTTTGGGGGTACGTATGTGCAACAAGACAGACTTTTGTTTTGCAAATGCCCCCTTCCATGGTCGTAAGCAAGTCCAACACATATCAATTCTGGAGAGTCATCAACCGGATCGTAACATTTCGCTCTTGATTGCATTTAGCCCTTGCTTGGTATCGTTGGCCAACTGGATCATTTCAGATCTGACAATCTGCAGCAATTTGGCGTTGGCTGCAGATTGTACTCCTGGTACCATGAGAGATACAAAAAAGACCCTCTGTCTTTGTATGTAGGTGATATTTCTCTGGAATTTCTTTCAGCAGTTTGGAAGAAGTTCAGATAGGTAAATTGCCCACCTTTTCTGTCTTCTTAATGAGTGCCTTTTCCTTCTCCCTTGCAGGGGCTGGGCTGGGGGTTGCTTCGACTGTCTTGCAACAGGTTTTGATGCAATTGTTAAATGTTCTTCAGGGACCACAAGAATAGCTGACTGCAGTGTTGCCAATGAACATGTTCCTTTCCTTGATGGCGGGAGATGAAAGTACAACAGCGGGCATGGTTCACACTGTGGGTCTTTGTCATTTTCTACACACCTTTCTTCTTCTCTGTCCATCAACACGACTCGCACTCCGTGTCCCTGGGACAAGTTGTGAACCCGACACAGTGGCAGATAACCAAAACACTGGGCATATAGAGATAGTATTTCATGGGGCACAAACATTTTGGGTGCTTCCGACGTGTGGGAAATCAACAAGCAGACATAGCAGATCCCATTTGCATCTGTTTCCCCACTGAACGTATGTGGCTACACCACACGTTAGTAAATTCTGGAATGTGCACATCAGACATTGTATTAAATGCAACCCCTGTGTACTGGTCATATTCTCTTTCTTCATCCACCCCCCTTTTTCTTATGTGTCGCCATTGCCAGTGACACATAACTATAAAATTACTCATGTTCATTGGGCATTCATGAGGCTATCTAGGAGAACATCAGTTTGACCTGTACAATCCCACAAAAAAAGTATCTCCAAATTGTATACAGCCCACTATTTCCCTCTTTTATATGCCTCAACCATATAACTTGGCTTGAGCATGTAAATGGTAAATCCTACAACAAAAACAAAACAAAATCCATTAACATTTTGATTACTGATGCGAAGCTTGTGCCCTATTAGAACCGTTAGTCAACAATACATTTGGAAAAGTGCCCATTATCTTGATAAGTGCAGCAGTTATATTTTACAAACAGTCAATTGTAGCAGCTGCAATCCACAAATGCCAATGGTCTCGTTGATACTGCTGAGTGAGATGAGGTTGTTGTGTTGTGGTAGTACACTTGTCAGACACACAATTAGAAAGACAAAAAATTAACAAGTATTCTAAAAATATACTTGAAGAGAAGGAATAATCACTTATAAGATGTACGACACATACAAGTAAAGTTTCAACGATGACATCAATTACTCTTGTACAGGTGAAGTGGGTAGTGTAAGGGGGACTGTCAGACATCAACCTTAGTTCACTCCAACTGCAGGCAAAGTTCCATATGTAAATCTGGTCTCCTGGGGTTTGTTGAATCGGTGGGGAGCTCGCAGATGCTAGTGTAGCGCTGTTTTCTTCCTCCGATTGCCATGGTGCTATCGGTCGAGAGATACGTTAGTTGATTTCATCAATGCAGTCAGGTACATTTTAAATTAATCCCCCAAGGTAGACATAGCCTTGTGAGCATCAGAGGCGCTTCGCACTTGCGACAGTTGTGTATGCACATGCCGTCCCGCCACTATTGCATAAGGGGAGTGATGATGGCCTTTACAGGGCTGTGTCGGCATACTGAAAACAGCCAGGGGCAAACAGTGGACCCAATTCTTCTTGAAGTTAACACATAGCTTTAATAATGTAGCCTTTAGGAGGCCAATTGATTCGCTCGACAATGCTATTGGCTTGAGGGTGATAGATTGAGCACAATTTGGGCTTGTTTGTTTCTTCATTTAGATCGTGCACCAAACTCTTAATACCTAACAGAGCTGGTATTTCTTTATATGGCTCTTAAAGATTTGGGTGCCATTGTCGTATTTTAATACTTTGGATGCTCCCCAGTGGGGAAACACTTCTCTCACTAGAAATGTGGCCGCAGATTTGGTATCTGTATGTGCATATGGACCAGCCTCCACCCAACGGGAGAAGGAGCACATCACCACAATCAAATAACAGAAGGTGTTGCACCATTCTCCCATGTTGGTGAAACCAACATGAGGGTCACGAAACAGCCCGCTGGAATGACGCAATGTGCCTTGTAGCATCCACAATGTTTGCCCAGTGTTATATGTTTGGCATACAACACAGTTGGAAATTAAAACAATTAACAACTCCTGCAAATTGAGTACACACTAATCCTCCTGTATGTCTGCAGCGATGTTCTGTTTTGACATGTGGGATGGGTGATACAACTGCTCTAATGCAACCAACACCAAGTTGTGGCGCATTACCTCCTTACCAATGTTAGGAAGGGGGGACGATCGTCCCAGAGCACCAAGCGGTTACGGATGAGGCAAAGGCCTGGAAGTGTATGATGATGGCCCTGGGAGGGTACAGGGGGACGAGTGGGGCAGCAGGGGCTATTGTGCAGGGATATAGTGTATGTTGTGGGTTTAGAGCACACTGGGAATCAGGCGCCATCTTAGATAATAGCAGCCATGTTGAAATCGAGGGCTAACACTGCATTGCAGCTGGGACTGCAGGCCTAGGTCACAAACATGGAAATAAGTGTATGTATGCGAGAATAGGTTGTATCATGGGCACTGGTGAGAAAGGACAGAGCTGCAAAGGTTCATAGACCTTTCATTGTCTCATCGATTCTCCGGGGAGATCATAACCTAGGCCTTAATGATCCTAACGACTCCCAACCTGCCTACCTTAATAAAGCCCTATCTACCCTAGGGTTCATTCAGGCTATCATGGAGCCTACTCACAATAAAAGACGCACACTGGACTGGGTTGCCCACCATAATTGCTCCCTCGCGGTCACAGACATTTCTTCTATTCCCTGGTTTGATCATTATTCCATTCCATTTGATCTCAATACCACTAAAGGGTCCCCTAAGCAAGAGACTCCCCTCCCCCTGGCACTCACCAGAAGCTCTCGTCAGCTCACTAAGGAAAAGCTCACACCTTACCTCTTGGTTCCTGCCCTTCAGCCCCCTTTCTCCAGTGACCGGGAATCTCTAGCTAATGCTTTCAAATCTATCCTCACCCAAGCGGTTGACGCCATCACCCCACTCACCCTAAGGAAAGCTAAGTGTACCAAGCACTCTAATGCTTGGTTCTCCAAAAGAGCTTCTTGAGCTACGGTCCAGGAAAAGGACAGCGCTCTCCCACTGGAATGCTAACCCTAATGACTCCTCCAAGTTAGCTTTTAAGATTATCTCCAAAGAATACAAAGCTGCCATAATCAAAGCTAAAGCCACCTCGTTTAACACTGGGATAGCAAATGCCAAATCAAAAGACATTTTTGCTAACTTCAGAGAGTTGGAAACACATACCCCCCCGCCGACCCTTCATAAAGACGAAGACTGGTGTAATAGTATCCAATCTGCTATGTTTGACAAGCTTAACGCTCTTCAAAACAAAATCGTCACCCATCAACAGGCACTTAGCCACCAAATATCTAATCTACACAGTGCACCTCTGGTGACTCCCCTCCCTTCGCCTTCAAGGAAATGAGCGAACAAGAAGTCATCGCCGTCCTTAAATTCATCAAACCCTCCTACTGCAAAGGGGGCGCCTGCCCAACTCAACTCATCAAAGATTGTGCCCCTACCCTTGTCTCTTTCCTTACTGACTTTATCAATGCCTCCTTCCAGTCAGGCCATGTCCCAACTGGCCTCAAGGAAGCATGGGTACGCCCTCTCCTTAAGAAACCCGCACTTGACCGAACTGTCCCACGGAACTACAGACCCTTCACCACGGTCCCATTTCTATTAAAAATCCTCGACAAGGCAGCACATCTGCAAGTCCAAAAATTCCTCGAGGCAAACAACCTTGTCGGACTCAGGCAGTCTGGCTTCTGTCCGGTACCAAAAATGCACTTTTAGACCTTAAAAATCAAATGGACGATTTCAGAGATGCCTGAAAACCTGTTATCCTTCTGCTCCTTGATTTCTCCGCAGCCTTTGACTTGGGGGACCATAATACTCTTTGCCACCATCTCTCTTCAGCTACCAACTTCTCCCCTAAGGCCATATCTTCGATCACCTTGTTCCTCCACGACAGGCATGTCCTCATCCCCCTTTCCGGTGACTACGAGTCCGACATGAAAACCCTCAACTCCATATACTCCACCATCCAATCTAGGATGGCTGAAAACTGGGTATGCCATAACAGTGAAATAC
The DNA here is from genome assembly GCF_040938575.1 of Ambystoma mexicanum. Lineage (NCBI taxonomy): Eukaryota > Metazoa > Chordata > Amphibia > Caudata > Ambystomatidae > Ambystoma > Ambystoma mexicanum. The sequence continues at coordinate 893,535,294 of NC_090935.1, read as the reverse complement.
ACGAACTTCTGCTAATTGGATCACCTGCCACCTTAAAAAAACTGGGCATACAATACAGCTCTTTCACGATTTACAACATGCCAATACCTGTATCTCAAACTGTCAAGACCTTGGGTGTCTACTTGGACTCCAACCTCTCTATGAGCAGTCAGGTCAACACCATTGCATCCACATCAACCTACCATTCTAAACTGCTCAATGCAGCTAGACCCTTTATGTCAGAACAGAATTGCCTCACAATAGCGAGAGCAAAAATTGGGTCTCAGTTGGATTATTCCAATGCCCTCTTTGTAGGAACGTCCTCCAAAAACATCAGTAAACTCCAAACTGTCCAAAATAATGCCCTCAGGGCCGCCACTGGTATTTCCAAGAGGGACCATATTTCTGAGACCAGGAAGCAGGTTCACTGGCTCCCTATTAAAGAGCGGATCATCTTCAAAACCCTCGCCCTGGCGCACATATGCATCGATTACCTGGCCTCCCTCTACTTTTCTCAAAGAATAGCCAAACCTATATCAGTCAGACCCATAAGAACGGTTTACACCAACCGAATCTCCACTCCTAAGACCTGAAGAACTCGCGCAGGAGGGTCCAGCTTCCCTGTCATGGCCGCGACCCATTGTAACACACTACCCCCCACATTAAAAGTATTGAGTCGCATATAGCCTTCCAGAAAGCGATGAAAACTATGCCGTTTGTATAAACAAGCACCACTGGTCCCATTGCTCCCACTTAGGCTACACGTTTTTTACTCTCTATGGGCCTCATTACACAGATGGCGGTAGGGATTTACCGGTACCGGTAAAATACCGGTACCGGTAAATCCTTACCGCCTTACTACGAGGTCCCTTTGCGGGTTGGGGGATTTAACGCCTGCTTTTTGCAGGCGTTAAAATCCAACCCGCTAAGGGACCTCGGAGCTAATTACGGCACCGCAAAATTGCGGTGCCGTAATTAGCGCCTTCCCCATTCCATAGAGCCCTATGGGGCAGAAATGGGAATGGGGAAGGGCAATGGTGGAAGGGGGATTTACCGCCCCTCCAACCTTGGAATGGGGCGGTAAATCCCCTTTCCGCCAAGGCGGTGCCGGTATTTTACCGGCATGAGCCATGGCGCTAATAGCGCCATGGCTCACCGCCTACCGTGTAATGAGGCCCTATGTGATGTAACCTTCATCGTGACTGTATGATATACCAAACCTGCAACTACCTTTGTATGTATATCCTACTAAATTCTCACTATTAGGCTACTCGCTCACTGTAACCATGAGCAAAGTAATCTCCTGTAACTAAGACACTCTCATGCAACAGCGCCTCGATGCCCTTGGGCTGTTAGTGCGCTTTACAAATCAAAATAAATAAATAAATAAATATTACTTGTAACAGGGCGATCGAATCGTTCCTGCACTGTCGCTCATTGGCACTACACACTAATGGTATCCAGTGATAATAGTGAAAACAATTACAGAGAATACAATAACACTGAATAGAAAACAGAGAAAAAAACATCAACATTAAAAAAAATATATAGGGGTGGGTAAGGGGCTAAAAGGGGTGGGGAGGGACTTGGGGAGGGTGTTGCGATGGGGTAAAACACATAGGGAATCAAGGGGTTTGGGGGAGCCTCATAGAAAAAAAGAAAACATTTGATATTTTTATCTCTATTTTCTAGTCACTGCTATTGTCATTCACTGTTTTCTGGTAGGTAAAATCACATAGATCCCACACTAACAAATCATCCACGTAATGAATCATGGTGCTCGGCACGTGTATGTTTCCGAAATCATATAGCACCCTATTAAAGACACTTGGGGACTCACAGTACCCCTGAGGCAGCTTTGTGTGCTGGAATTGCCTCTGCCATGAGTAAACGCTGTGAGGTGTTGGGAATCTGGATTCAATGGGACCAAAAAGAAAGCATTTTTCAAATCAATGACAGTGAAGCGGGTCGCTGTTTCGGGTATGCTGCATAGTATTGTTGCAGGGTTGGGCACAAGCTGAAATTTAGCTTGCACTATATCGTTCAGAGGGCGCAAATCCTAATTCATCTTCCAACTAGATCCCTTTCATTTTTTGATAGGTTATGTAGCCGCGTTGCAAGGAGAGTTAGAGGTTTTAATAATGCTTTGGTGTAAGAGTGTCATTAATTCCCTCTTCTGCTTACTTGGACTGGGGGTACTGTTTTACTAGGGGAAACACTGCACCTGGTTGAAGGGTAATCTGTACTGGAGCCAAGCTCTGCAGGAGCCCTACATTATGGGGATTGGTCATCCACAGAGTGTCTGGTACCTGGCCAAGAACCTCTTGAGCAAAGGATGGGATGCTTTCTGCCCCACACATGGAACATGGGACCTGGCTATATTGTATCATGATCTCACATGGGACACACACTGCTAGCATTATATCACTGTCATCGTCCTTGTCCTCAAATATCTGTCACCTATTTCAATGGTTGGGTTGGTTCTATGCACAGCACCATGCGCAGTTCTCATTGCATCTGTCCCAATCAAAAGAATATGGTCTTTCGCCTCCACCACCCCTTCTAGATCTAGGGTAAGGATTGTTCCTGCAACGTGTTCTTGGGGCTGAGCAGGCCTGAATAAGAATTCAGATGGTATTCAGCAGCACCCATTGACCACTTGTGGGCTTGCGTTCAACAACACGATGACCCCATAAATAAACAGATCCGGGTACACTGGAATCCCTCTGGTTGCTGTCTCACGCCCCAAGGCATGAATAACCACCATTGCTCTTATGTGGCACATTCCTAGGGTGGAACATACCACTCCTCTCTCAGTAAACAGGATAGTCATGTTCAGCTTGCTGATCATGTATTCTCCTAACAGATTGACAGGGGATGTTGTTGAGAACAACAAAAGGACCCATACCACCTTGCCACCAACTTTGATGGGCAATTCAATTGTATATGGAACAGATTTTTACTGTCCAGAGAAGCCCTGCATGTCCATAATCCCACCTGACAAAGGGAAAGGCCCCTCACTGATACATGATTTTGTTGTACCTGTGTCTACCATAAAATGAAAGGTTTATCCCCTATCTCCACGCCCATGAAGGGTTGCTTATCTGGGTTGGCAGTGACTGACAGGACTGGGCACATTAAGGCTCTCTTTGGGCTGTCCTAATCACGGTAGGTGTTCGTCCCCAGGAAGATGAAAGGGTTACCCCCATCACACTGGACCCTTGGTAGCGTGTAACCGTGCCATGGGGAACTGCATTACTGTTAGGTACTTGCGGCGCTCGTGGTGGAGCAGGCTGCACTGCTTAGGTGGCTGGGCCGCTGGGAGATGGTGCTTGCAGCTGCAGAAACTGTGGAGAGGGATCCGTCGGGACTGCGGTTGGTGGCGCATCATACAGAGCTGCTGCAGGTGTGGGGGCATAGAGCTATGGGTATGGAGCTGGTGCCCCTGGGCCATAAAAGAGCTTTTGATTATAGGCAACCACTGGCCTGCTTGTACATTCCCATGAGAAATGCCTAATGCTCCTGCATGTCAAACACTTTCCCATATTCCCCCCACCCCACCCCCCTCAGCGTCACACCCCTGGAGTATCTCGCAATTCCTTACTGACCACGGAAGCCAAATGCAGTTGACACCTCCTTGGTGGGCACAGGCTCCTGATTCTTGTATTCACAGGTAACCTCGAGTCAGCCAACGGGGGTAAGAGGGTTAGGGAGAAGTTTTGGATAGGTAGGGGATGTTAGGTAAACTGGGAAGAGGGTTAGGATTCTTGTGTTGGACAGGTACGGGGAATAAAGGGAAAAATCATACACATCATGAAACACAGTAACGTAATGTGAGGTACCTCCTGAACCTTCTCCTACCAGCAGTACAACATCCTTCTTAATTAGGATATTGCTCCCTAGAACCTGTATCTCACACTGTTCATTCCTAATCCAGCGACCAACATAAGCACATGGTGTTTCTCATGATAACCTCCTGAAAACAGCTGTAGTACACAACATGAAAACCGGACATACAGCAAGAAATCACAGTGTACATTATATATATCGAATAGTACTCCAACTGGTCTTCAGGACACTCCTTATCTTGCCACCCGGCAGAGATGATTTCCATAGGATGCACTTATTAACTTGCATTTATTTATTTTGAAATGTATTTATTGGCATTTGCAGAAGGCATCAGTTGGTCACAGTGACAAAAATGCAATACAGTGTACAGGCAAGACATTGACCATAGAAGTTATAGAACACGTAGCTCACCGTAAACATAAACTAAACCAAACAAAGATTCAACTTCCAGGCATAACAACGAGGTTCTTATACAGGGTGTGGTAAGGACTGAGTTGCATAAAATTGAGATGTGGTAATCAGCGTGGTTGCATGGGCCGGTATGAGATCCAGGTTGATAGAGCTGAGAGAAGGGTACAGGAGGGGTTATAAGGATTTGCTTCTTCACTGAACTGTTCTGGGTCAGCGAGTGAGCTTTCATAGAGGTTTGCCGTCAGAGGGGTGGAACATATTAAAAACAAGTGTTTTCCAGGATTCATAGGGTTCTGCGTGGGCTTCATCTAGGCTTTGTAGTGATAAAGCCCATGCTTTCGTCTCAGCCTCACACCACTGCCCAAATTTAAAATACCACACTTTGCATTGTGGGCCTCTCGTTTGCTTACAGGACATAGCAATGCAGCGCTTCACAAGTATGCAGGCCAAGTCCATAAATCTAGTGACGTGTCTGAGTTTCCCCAGCTTGGGATATGCTCCAAGTAAGTATTCCAGCGGTTTCCAGCTATTCCTAACTAACCCAGCCGCCCTAAAAGCCTGCTCAACACGGGACCAGCGACCCTGCACCTTGGTGCATTTCCAGAACATGTGAATCAAGTCTGCGCTATCTAGCTGACACCAGGGGCAGGATTTAATTTTAGCGAATTGTGCTACCCTACTGGGAGTCATGTATGTGCGGTGAAGCACATTCAATTGAAGCAGTTTAAATCTTATGTTTCGTGACACGTTTCCAGGGAAACTATCAGTCCCATTCATGGTCAGTAATTCCAGTACCCACGTCTGATCTCCAACGTGCTTTCAGGTTGGGGTTCCGAAGGCTGGACCCACCGAATAAGCAGCTGTACAGTCTGGTTACAGGCCTCCAGCCATCCTCTAGCATACACATCAAGGCCAGAAGCACATTCTCCTCTGGTTCAACAGGCCACTCAGGCCATCTACGTTTCGCCATGCCAACCACTTTCATGTAATGCATACATTGGCCTTTAGGTAGACGAGTTTCTTGGGTTAAGCTGACCAGGTCTGTGAACTCTCCCCCCGCCCACCACAAAAATATCATCCCATGTAGAGATGCCCCATACCTCACAGTGGTGGAAAGCAACCAGGTCTTCCCTGGTCCTGCACACATGTGCTGCTATAAGAGCGTTAGATGAGTAGTGGCAGCGTATCAGGAGCAGTTTCAGTGTTTGGGACCAGCTATTCCTGCCAAGCCTCACAAGCAGCGGCAGGGTGTTCATGCAGTTGACCAAAAGCCATAACATCTCCATAAGGCGGACAGGCACCACCAAATGGTGAAGCAATGTTAACTCAGAGCTAGGATCATCCGCCAACCACTTTGAAACAAAGCTTAACTGGGCAGCTAGGTAGTAGAGTTCCAGCCTAGACAATTGTGCTTCACCGTCTTTGTAGGGGAGGGACAGTACATTCAGAGAAAGTCTGTGTCGATGTGGGCCCCATAATAAATCTCTGATTTGTTTGTCAAGTAGGCGGAAGAACTGGGCCCCTATGTAGTAGTCGACATTCGTGAAGCAGTACAGGAACCTGGGGAGAATAATGTTTTTACAATTGCGATTCTGCCCATAACAGACAGTGGGAGCCGGGTCCAGAAGGATATGGCCTTTTTGAGGCCCTCATAACTTTTAGGGTGTTCCTGGCGTGTCTTCAGGGGTGTGTGCAATGTGGATTCCCAGATATTTAAAGGAGCGCACCTCCCACGGGCGACCCAGGTTAAGTAGGGCAGCCTCTGTTATTCCAGAGGCCTGCCAGGGGAAAAAGACAGGATTTCCATCTATTAAAAACAATCCTGGATAGTTCTGCAAAGTTATCCAGCACATCTAGAACCATGGGTAGGTTGTGTTGCGTTCGCACAGGTACAGCAGGACATTGTCAGTATACAGCGATATCAAGTGCCGAGAGCCCCCAATCTGGATGCCCACAGTAAAGTATTCTTGGCGTAAGTATGCTGCCAGGGGCTCCAGAGCCAGTATGCATAACATGGGCGATAACGGGCACCCCTGACGAGTCCCACGCTGTATTTCCCACACTCCTGATATCTGCCTGTCCGTTTTCATGCTGGCGGTTGGGGAGGTATACAGTAAGGTCACCCAGCGAATAAAGCTCTACCCATCCCAAAGCTCTGCAGTGAGGCTAGCAACCACTCCCAGTAGACAGAGTCAAAAGCTTTAATTGCATCCAGAGAAGCCACTACGTAGTGCTCCAGACTGAGAACAGTCTGATCTATAATATGTTGTAGCCTGCGGAGGTTCAGGGTGGTGCTTCAACCCGGCACAAACCCGGGTTGGTCTGAGTGTATCAGAGAGGAAATTACCTTGTATAGCCTGGCTGCCAGTACCATTGTGAGTATTTTCACACCGTAATTTGGTGTAGTTCTCTCCAAACATCTACCAAATCTAGGTCCTTTAAGGTAGCACCCGCGAGAAGGGCACCCGCGAGTGGGGGGGATCTATCAATTGTGGGATCACGTACACAATTAAAGACACCGGCCCAAAGGAAAAAACCCACACACCTTGACACAACATGACCGCTCAGTCCGCATACATGTGATGGGATGTTATGATTGGGCAAATATGAGTTCACAATGCATATTTCTCTGTGTTCAAGGTGGCCCCTTAGTATTACAAACCACCCCTCCTTGTCTCTTTCCACTTCTAGCAGTTGAAATGGTATAGAGTGTCTGTGGGTATGAAAGGTATGAAAGGCGGCGGCACCCCTAGGTCGCCAGAGCCTGCCGGTCCAGTGTAGATCTAATCAGGGTTCCAGGCAGCTGTCGGGGCTTCCCACCATATGCAAGGGTTTCCCACTGTCTTCCAGGCAAGCCCCAGCAGCAGCCCGTAAGTCTCTTCAGTGAATATAGCCTCCAGACAAGGGCTGTATTGTGCAAATGGGCTACTGATGGCGTGGTAGAGCTCAGCTGGGGCCTGGTGATTAGCTCTGGGTTGTTGACGTCAGCCCCGCTCCATGTACCAGTAAAGGAAGAGCGACACAGGGAGGCAGTCGTTCACAGGGCACAGACAACGTAGCGCACCATCCCTCTTTAAGTCAGGGTCGGGGAGCGCTCTGCATGCGGCACGTGCCGCAGTGCCTCAGATCAGGCACAACATCCTTTCCATCGCACCGGGTCTCCTGCACCAGCGTTCCTCCACAGCAAAGATAGTGGGGGGCTGTCAGGGCAACATGGTCGCCTATTGATGATCGAAGGGGCTGCTAAGTCAGGGCTCTTCAAAGATGTGAGGGTGCCTGGTGAGGGCCGTGTCTTCAGGAAGGATCGCTTCTCTTGTTTCAAGGGCCAGGGAGTGCTCCACATGCACCTCACCTGGCAGGGTCCCGAAATAGGCACGGCACCTGTCCAGCCACGCGGTACAGGTACCAGACCCTCGGCCAATGGTTGCCCACGCAATCAGAGCAGCGAGGGATGGTTGTCTCACGGCAGGCACCTAGCCACACCGCACTGTAGGTGGCGGTGTCCCAGGAGATGTTATGGGGACGCCGTGGCTGCCATCTTGTAGGCCACTGTACGTTTCGGGTCAGCGCTCCTTGTGTTCTCCGCTCCAATTCATGTTGGAAAAAGGCTTCTTCAGTTGGTGCAAGTTTCCCCTGCATGCAGGTGTTAAAGATTGCTAGATTGGTAGGTTGCAGCCGCAGCTACAAGGATCTATGTTGGATCTCAGTGGGAGCCTCAGTGAGATCCAACCTCACCGCATAGGCTCAAGCCACGCCTTCCCTTACCAAATTGTAATGTGACTTGAACATGTTCCCTAGCAGTTGACAAGAGCAAGCAGCCACGAATAACGCATTTCGTCCCTCACAATTTTGTTCACATGCCAAAAACGTTCAGAAACTAAATCTCAGCTTTCCACATTTTGCACATACTAGAGTTCATGGGATAGTATTACAGCGTAACGCACGTGGCAGCAAACAAACACACAGTGCCTCCTCTCTCCACGGGATGCACTAATTAGAGTTTGTGACAGTAATAGCGTTGAAATGGTCTTGACATTAGACAGATTCACAGTCTTCCCTGGAGACTCCCTTGACCACCACTGACCATCCGCATGCAATAAACTGAGGCCTTGGGGGGGGGGGGGCCCGATGGCACCTCCCCAGACAATCCAGCTCCAGCGTTGAACAGTCATGCTGCAATCACCATATTCCTGTCTATGCCTCTGTTAGGGACAGAAGAAAAGCTGAGGCTCCTCCAGCTCCATCCACATTGTTCTGCGCTTCTCCTCACCACCGGGGGCCCAGGTCCACTAGATCCACAACCTGCTCTCCTCCGGCCCGTGCCTGCAATGCCAACAATCACCAACAAGCAGCACCGGCCGGGGAGGAGTTTAAATAGCACGTGAAGGCGTGCGCATGCGCACACAATCCAATCCCCATGTCCTCATGGGAAATGTAGTCTTCTGGATCCCTTAGCCCACAGACAGGCCTGCCGAGCTCCCAACAGGCCCCTTTTCCTCACACTCGGCCTCACCCCCCAGAAACCTTATCTCAGTCCTCGGGACCCTGCAAATCCCTGTCTCTCCTGTGGCTAATCTCCCTGGTGCCATCCTGGATATTGTGATTGAAATCCATCATTCCACTCATAGCCCCCTCTCCAAGCAGGTGCCATCCGCACGTCTACCTGGACTGCCCTGTGCTCAATCTGTGCGTTCTGCTATGCAGCTACCACTGCCTGTCCTACTGAAATCTTTGCTAACTTCTTTTGTACCAGCTTCTCTACCTCTCCCTGTACTCTCTGGGCCATTTCCTTTTCCGTCTCCTTCAACCATTTGCAATGATGTATAATTATGGACTGTATCTCCACCCACCCCTTCACCTCATTCCCCACTATTTTGCCACGTATCTTCTACACATCCTTAGGGAGCCCTTTTTTAACCACAAAATAGAAGAATGGGATTGATCGATCCCATGATTTGCCCGTTTCTGCCCTCCACATCGCTTGAGTCTGTAAAATGTATTGGGCGGTGTCCTCATCATCCCTCCCTGTCCACTGCATTATTGATTGGAGGTCAGGTGTGTGCCCACACTAGGGCAATGATGTCATTAAAATGAATCCCATCATAACTGTCATCCTCCAGACACACTCCAGAGTACCCTGCCTTGGCACAAATGTCATCTGCTTGATCCCCTAGTATGGCAACAAATAAACTTTTGTAAGGCTCCCACCGCCAAAGTTATCCCTGCCTTATGCTTCTCAAATGCATACATCCATCCCCCCACTCACCCAGCTGTGAGGGACAGCTGTACCTTTATTAAATTATTCTGGTCCATGTGCGGCCATGGTACATACTGTGCCGTGCCTGGCCCCTTGTGCAATAAGGGCAACTGTGTCCCCACTTTCTTCTTCACGTTCCTTTTCTCCACCTGCTCCCGCTTGGCCACTGCCATGCGCCCATACCGGTCTCTCAAACTGGGCCCGGGCAGGCTCTCCACCCACAGCAATATCGCGGGTGGGGCCTCTTCCTCTTCCACCTTGTCCATAGTGTTGCATTCCTCATCTCCTGGTCCACCTCACATATCCTCCGACCACACCGTCCCATAATCCAAACTTCCTGTCTGCTGTCTTCCCCGCCCTCTGTCATCTTTCTCAAAATGTACGTCCCTAATGGCAGTACTATCAATCCTAAAGAATATGTCTCCTGCCCCCAATTCGTCCACCCCACTAAGTACCTTGTGCCAGTCCATTCTATCCACTCTCAGCCCGGTCAATTCCTCCTGTGTCCTCCTCAACGCGTCCTCTGATTCTTTTTGTGGTTTTCGGTTTAGACCCCCCTGCTCTTGCTCGTGGACAGCTGCAGATACTATGGGTTCGGGAGGTTCTGATACTGTGCATGTGTAGATGGAGGGGATGGCTCTCTAGAGTGACCTAGACTGGGTTTGTGTGTCCCAAGGCTGCGTGTGTTGAGTAGCATCCTAGCAGGGTCTGTTGTGGTTTTGGTGGTGACTGTACTATTGGCACCATTACTGACAGGGCAGGGGGTTTGGGAGTGGACAGGGGTGGGCGTGGTCTAGGTAGGAGCACACGATAATGGCAGTCAGGCCAATTTCTTTGCATGGCCTGGTGGCATATCCTCTAAATCCTCTAGCATCTTCCACAGTTCCAAAACTTCTTTTCTATTCCTGAACTTTTTCCCCTTGTACATTGTTGCCAAAAATGTGTACATGTCACCTAGAATCTCGTTATTATTGGTTCCCTGTTCTGGCTAAGGTTTGAACATCCCTCCCCTTGTCTCAGTGCCCCACTTGCGGTGGTACTTCAAAATCCTCTCCTGGTACAATGGTAAGGCTGTGCACATATATTCTATTGGGGAAGCCGGCTCCATTTTAGACATCCTTGTCAAATAGTTATTAAAAAAAAAACAGACAACAGGACAACTAGGCAGTTAAAAACAATCCTCTAAGGAAAAAAGGCTTGGTGCACCTCTTGCAAAGAAAACAAGGTTTATTTCGCATACAAAAATGAAAATAGTGTCAGCGGGTGTTATGTGCCCACCTCCACAGAGATCTCTGGCACTTCAAAGCAAACACAGCATTTTAAAAGATAATGGGGCTCATTACAAGTTTGGCGGTAGCCTTGCCAGTAAAACCGTCAGGCTGCCACCAAACTTGCAATTTTTTTCCGGCACCCGTGAATGGGCAATTCCCGGGTCATTACGGCTCAGCCGGACTCGGTATTTGTCCATTCGCAGCCGCCGGAACAAATTACTCCCCATTCCCATTGAGCCCAATAGGGGTCAATGGGAATGGGGGGGGGGTCGGATGCACCGGCACCATTGAGAATGGTGCCGGTGCATCCGACATGCTCTGCTCGGTGGTGCCGTTATGGCCGCCAGGACAGACCTGGCGGCCGTAATGGCACCCGCGAGCAGAACTCGTAGTTTGCTGGTGTGGGAACTGCAGTACCGGCAAGCTTACTGGTACCGTAGTTCCCAGACCGGCAAACTTGTAATGACCCCCAATGGCCCTCATTATAAGGTTGACGGGAACACGCCGGTGCTACTGGCTTATTGCCGGCAACCCTGTATTACCTTTATTGCCACCTGACATCCCGGTGCTATTGGTATATCACAGGCAGCAGCGGTACGGTAAGTTCCCATTACCATGGAGTCCCATAGGCCATCCATAGCAGCCTGCTACCCCTAGATAACACTCCCCTTTCCGTTCTTTCAGACTCCCCCATTTTGTATTTTTAGTATTTACATAGTACACAGAATGGACTGAACTGCATCTAGGCGCAGTTATACAAATGACCGTATGCATCGATATTTCAGACAGGAAAATAAATCAAATCTTTCTCATAATTTCTCTATGTATTTAAAAAGATGAGTTTTGAGTGATTTACGAAATGATGTCCATAGGTCGAGTTCTAGGAAAGCATGTGGCCAGGTTAAAGTATCTTCATCATCTGTTTCATATCTTATTTATCACCGCACTGATTAGAAGTCTTTGTTTGGGTTATTTTGTCTCAGGGCCTATTTTGTTGTTCTGGTGGCAAAGATTATGTGCCTCCTTATGAGTTAAGCAGAAAATCGGCGGATTTACTGTTACCACCATGCATCGGCTCAGATTTTCTGCTGAATTACAACCTGGTGGGCGTGTGCACACACCAATGGCCGTAACGGCAAATCCACCTCACAGAGTTACCACTGAAAACTCTGTGGTATGACGTAAATCTCTCCAGAAAATGCAGAATTAGAGTTATCGCCTTGGCGGTCCGCAGAAATTCCACCTCTGGTAATTCCGTGTAAGCGGAAATTCATCATCCCTACAAAAGGAAGTTGCACGGCGGCCATTTTGAAAAACACAATCCATCCAATATCTTGAGACAGGGGTGCCATCTAGAAACCCAGCTAACATGTCCACAGGAAAGGGCAAATGCAGGGTGCCCGATATGAGGCAGCAAAAGCCGAAATTCAGCAAGCAGGAGCTCACAGTGTTGGCAGGGCTCAGATGAGCTACATGGGCCATCTCACCAGAAGGCCAGCCAACAGTGCAAAAACCACAAATGGGCAGAACTCATGGACAAGGTGGTGGCTGTAGGGCATGTCCAACATGACGCAGAGGACATGAAGAAGAGGCGGAATGACCTCTATGCTAGAGTCAAGACTCTCATCTACAATCAGTGCCGGGAGACCGCTGCCACTCGAGGTGGCACAGTAGCACCCCTGCTACTGACACAGTGGGAAGAGATGGTCAGTGAGATACTGCACATTGCCCGGATTGAGGGGGTGGGCACAGCAGAGCTAGCAGCCAGCAGCTGAGCTGAATCTGGTGAGTACCACAATGCCACATGCAACGATGACTGCGCAACCCTGCAGGCAGAAAGCAATCACCATTCATGTGAGGCAGCAGGCCCCATTGACAGCAACCGGTGACCATCGGACCCCCTCACATGACACCCATGCACAGCCAACATAGCCACCATGCAACCACTCAACTTGTCCCTGCCCAAGGATGCACAATAGTTGCATTGTGAAAACTAGGCCTTTTTCTCCCCCTTTCAGGAGTCTCAAAACGTGGGTGGTTTCTCCCCGTGTTGTTACAATCATGCACTGTATCAGTATTTAAAAAATTGCATTGTGAAAACTAGGCCTTTCTCTCCCCCTTTCAGGAGTCTCAAACTTAGGTGTGTCTTCTCCCTATTGCTCAACTTGCTTGCCTCTTGCTGTCTTGTCTGCCTATTCTAGTGTCCCTCGCTAGTGTCTCCTCCTCTCCTTCCACCCCCTCCTCTCCCATCTACTCTATGGTGCTCTCTGTCTCTCCTATCTTTTCTAATTGCTTCTCTATTGACTATCCTGCTCTCCTCGCTAAATCTGGTAGGAAGAAGTTTAAAAAGGACATCATGGTCTCCAACCCAGGCCGCCCTATCGCTGATACCTACACCAGTGCCTCCTCCAAGGAAACTCTCACCGACATTCTCTTTGTCGTGCCTTCACCTGACTTATGGACCCTTCATATGGTCTCTGTTCTCTCTCCTTTCTCCTCTTCTCCCATTAATGGTGGCACCCGTTGGGACACCCTCCTGGCCTCCTTCCATTCCTCTAAGGTCATCATTAATGTCTACTCTAATGGGACCGTCTTGGTCCAAGGCCCTCAGGCCAACCTTTACCTCTTTGATAGACACTTCCCGCGCTTCATCAACTTCATTTCTTCTGCCGCTGTCCCCTCTCCCCTTTCCTGGGCTACCTTGCCTTCCCACTCCCCCTCCTCCCCCTCTTGGGCTCCTTCTACACCTCCACCGGGCGTACCTCTGATCTATACCCCTGCCCGGAAGTACTTCAAGGATGGCAACCTTCTCCACATTGCCACTCTTAACTCTTGCTTTGCTGTCAAACACTCCTCTGATATCTGCCGCCTTCTGGGAGAACTTGACCTCCATGTCCTCGGTCTTACCGAGACATGGTTCACGGCCAGCTCTGTCACCAGCTTTGACACGCTCCTACCTGACAGCTACAAGATCCTCTTCGCACCCAGGTCCTACCGATCTAGTGGGGGGCTAGCCCTGATCTTCTCCAAGTTGATTCCTGCCTCTGTCACTCCTACGCAGGCCTACTCCTCTTTTGAATGCCTCGTCTGCAGGCTCTCTCTCTCTCCCCTAGCCATTCCCTTACTGTGGCTACTATCTATCGGCCACCTGGTCAGATCTCCTCCTTCCTCTCTGAGTGGACTGATCTCTCCTCCTCACTCCTGGCCACAACTACTCAACTCATCCTTCTTGGAGACTTCATCCTACACCTGGATGCCTCCTGTCCTCCCTCTGGACTCTTGCGCAACCTCTGCGACTCTCTCTCACTCACTATTCTCCCCTCTGGCCCGACTCACTCTGCAGGGCACACTCTGGATGTTCTGATCTCCTCAGACCTTCCCCTTTCTGTCCCTCTCACCACTCCTCTCTCCTGGAGTGACCACTTTCTCCTTTCCTCCCATCTCACCCTCTCTACCCCTCAGGCCAAGCCACCTACATCACTGCCACCCACCTTCTTGGTCATCCGAGCCATGAAGCACGTGTCAGATGAGGCTTTCGCCGCCACCTTCTCAGCCCCTGTCCCCCTTTGGCTGACTCGCACCCTGACACAGCCCTCTCCACCCTCCACTCTGCTATATCTGATACTCTTGATATCCTTGCCCCTGTCATGAGAATCCGCCTGAAGCCCAAAGCCAAGTGTAACTCCTGGTACGACTCAGACCTTGTCACCCTAAAACGCAAGTGCAGGGTGGCCGAGAGGAAATGGCATGCTTCATGTACATCCTCTGACAAACTAGCCTGCCACCTGCTCCAAAGGCAATACCGGCTCTCTGTTCTCACCAAGAAGAGAGCTCATATCCAAGCCCGTGTCTCTGCGACATCTAACAACTAGGCTGAACTCTTTAAAATCTGCAAGGAACTGGCCAATCCTGCTGCAGTCTCTACCTCTCCTGTCCCTTCCCAGGCCCTCTGCACGGCACCGGCTTCTTACTTCATCTCTAAAACTCAGGACATCCTGTCCTCACTCTCCACCTATCCCCTCCCTCCCCATACTCCCTGCTCTTTCTCTGGCCCTTCTGCGGCCACCTCCTCTCCCTCCTTCTCTGCCTTTCCCCTTTTCTCTGCAGATGAGGTTTCTAGACAAGTCCGATCTATGAAAGTCTCGTCGAAAAAGGTTCACCCCTGTTCCCCCATAACTATCAAGGACCACATGAACTCCCTGGCTCCTGCCCTGGCTGAATTCTGCAATCACTTCTTCGCCACTGGAGTCTTCCCATCCCCCCTGAAGCACTCCTTTGTGCACCCTCTTCTTAAGAAACCCTCTGCCGACCCCTCCTGCCTGGCTAACTACCGCCCCATCTCCATCACTCCCTTCCTGGGCAAGCTCCTGGACAAACTGGCCATCTCCCAGCTTAATCTCCACACTGAATCTGTTGGTTGTCTTCATGACCATCAGTCTGGCTTCAGAGCTGCCAGAAGGGTGGAAACTGCTCTCCTGAACATCCGTGAAGACCTACTCTCCAACCTTGACTCTAACACCCCCTGTGTCCTCATCTTGCTTGATCTCTCTTCTGCCTTTGACACTGTCAACCATGCCATCCTGCTCAACTGTCTCCGTGATAACCTGGGTATCACTGGTCAGGCTCTGGTTTGGCTGACTTCTTTCATCTCTGATCGACCCTCCCAGGTCCAACTTGGGTCCTTCTTCTCTGTTATCTTTTTCTCTACCTGTGGTGTCCCCCAGGGGTCTAACCTCTCTCCCTGGCTGTTCAACCAATACCTGGCACTCCTTGCCCACAACATCGCTGCTCTCTGACCCAACTTTTAGTGCTATGCGGATGACACCCAACTCATTCTCGGGCTACCCTGGGCCTCCTCCTCTCCTTCCCAGATCTCTGACTGTCTGTCTGCTATCCAGGAGTGATGTGCCACCAATGACCTCTGCCTTAATGCCAGTAAGACAGAGATTCTCCTCATCGGCACACTCGCTCCCTCCTTCCCTGCAGCTCTCTGGCTGGCCTCTCTTGGCCCTCTTCCTGCTCCCACCTGCAAGGCTAAAAACCTTGGGGTCATCTTCGACTCTACACTCTCCTTCTCTCCACACATTTCAGACGTCTCTAAGAAGTCACACTATCAGCTGCAGTAAGACTGAGATCCTCCTCATCGGCACATCATCCCCATTTTTCCCTCACTCTCTGGCCGGCTTCCCTTGGCCCTCCTCCTACCCCTACCTGCGAGGCTAAGAACCTCTGGGTCATCTTTGACTCCACACTTTCCTTCTCCACCCATATCTCTGAGGTCTCTAAAAAGTCAAACTTCCTACTGCACCTCCTCAGAGGTATTCTTCCTTTCCTCTCCTTCCCCTAGAAGCGCATTGTCTCCAGAGCTCTGGTTCTCTCTAGGCTGGACTATTGCAACAGCTTCTTTCTAAATCTGCCTGCTTCTACTCTCCGCCCGCTGCAACATATCCAGAACAGGACTGTAAGACTTGTCCTTGGCCTCAAACCCAGGGATCGTATCTCTCCAGGACTGAAATCTCTGCACTGGCTCCCAGTGGCTGCGAGGATTAAGTTCAAAACCCTCTGCCTCATCCACAAGGCCTTCTGGGGCCTGCGGCCTCAATACCTTCAACTCTCTCTTCCTAAATATCTTCCTTCTCGATCTCTTCGCTCATCCGCCTCCAACTCCCTCAGGGTCAGTCGCTTCTCCAAGCAACGAGTTGGGGGGAGATCTCTTTCCTCAGCTGGGGCCTCCCTCTGGAACAGCCTCCCTGCCTCCCTTAAACTGGAGGAGAACCATCTCCGGTTCCGGAAGCTCCTCAAAACCTTTCTCTTTGCTTCTGTTTTTTCTCCTTCCCTCCTCTGCTGACCTCCTAGTTGTAACTGGAACTGCACTGGCTACCTGGACATCCTCCGATCTCGGGACCAGGTCCTCCCCCGCCAGCGTTTCACACCTGCACTGCCCATCTGGCAACCCCCGCACTTGGGGACTGTCTCTGTATCCCTACAGTCCCCCTCCCAGCCCTTGACACCTGATGTCTGCACTTACCCATGCACCTGCCACATGCTGGCCGCTACTTACTTATTGTTATCATCTTAGCCATGTACTGCACTGTCCCCGGCCCCTTCCCACGCACTTGCGTGATCTGAATGACACCTGGCCTAGTAGGATCGCTGTCCGTCCTCCCTTTGTTCCCCTCCCTTGCCTCGTTGCGCCTTGAAACACTTGTGTGTAGGCACTTTATACATGCCATATCATATCATACCATAGTTGCGTTGCAGCCACATGCCCTTGGGCTACCATGACTCATGTACAGACACATTGAGGAGTACACATCTGACAACATGACCACTTCACCCACACACAACCAAATGCACTACAACCACCTGACTACACCACCAGATAATTGCCACCAACAGTTCAGATGCACCACTGTACAGGACAGTCTATGCCCCAACTAATCCCTTTGATGCACCTTCAAATCTAGCAGGCCAACCCACACCTGACTGTCCATACACAATTTATGCCATGTACACAGTGGCCGACAGATAATGCCAGCCCCCCAAGAGGCACAACACACATTGATGACAATGCACAAGTGACAGTGAATGTTGTTTTCCAAAGCACATCAGCAACAACGTGGTAACACACATGCCAATTTGTCCCAACAGGAACCCAAGACAGCCAGGAAATGTCCCGAGGGTGGACCATCCAGGACACCAGCAACAACCACTGGCAGCAGGCAGCCAGGCCAAGGGAGTTCAGTGAGTGAGAGTGTGCCACCCAAGAAGAGGCACCAGTCCACCAGGCCACCGACAGACACTCCTGCCATCCAGACGGACAATCCCACAGGGCCAACACAGACCCCAGATGTGCAATCTGTGCCACCAAAAAGATGCCAAGACAGTGCTACATCAGGCCTGACAGCGGACGCATAGGTGGGTCAGGGTGAGGATGACAGCCAGCAATCAAAGCAGGACACTGCAGGTAAGGAAGTAGAGCAGTATGAGGGTGCCTCCCCTGCACCCAGCCACCTACATTCCCCATCTGCAATTTTTCACCTGAGTCCTCCCCCTGCACATCCTCTCACCACTGCACACACCACAATCCGAGCGTGATGTCTGCAGTGCCCTGCGCAATGTGGAGGACTCACCAGACAATCAGGCCACGGATGCTCAGCGTCATGCCCAGCAGGAGGAACATGTACAAATGCTAACACCACCGCCAGTGCCTGCCCCCACACTACAGACCATCTGGGACCGTCTGCACAGCAACACTTGGGGCATGCCGAATCCATGCGTGACTGCATTTAGGGGTCCTCGAGACGGTTGTCGCGGTCAATCGACCGTCTATGCAGGAGCATAGTCACATGCAATGCAAGCCTGTGTTTCCCCAGCCAGAGGGTCCGGGAGATGTCTGAACAAATGTCCTCGTCACATGAGACCATGGCCAGAACCATACATCTGAGCCTGGAACATCTACGGGGGAGCATGCAGGGGAGCTCACAGTCTGCTACCCCTACTGAGGGATCAATGCAGAGCACCTCGCCATCAGACAAGGGGGATAAGCGCTAATGCTAATGTTAACCGTTGGTGGGGGAGGAGGGCGGTAGTTGTAGGGGGTGAGGGTGGGGGATGGTAGCTGTTGTAGGGGTGGGGGAGGGTGGTGGTGGTTGTTGGTGGGGGTGAGGGAAATAGTTGTAGTAGGGGATGTTGTTGCCTTATTGCCAGTATTAACCACACTTCAATCTTCTTCATGTTTGTATTATCAATTTAATGCAATTCAGACAGATGCATTAATTGCATGTATGGGTGTCATGTCTCTGGAGTAAAAAATAATGTTCTATTGGCTCCTGGCAGACCACCTGTCCTTCCCTTGATTCCACACATAGGGCTTGGGGTGCCCGGTCCACTCCTCCAGCCTCTTCCTCGTCAGAGCTAAGGGGGTCATTGTCCTCATCTGCTGGCATTGTGCCATTCCTGCATATGCACATGTTGTACAGCATGGTGCAGACCACTATGATTTTCCCTACTTTTTTGGGGCTGTACATCAGTGCAACCCGTGTGATGTAGGCACGTGAACCAGGATTTCAGAAGACCAAATGTCCTCTCAATGCAAGAGTGTGTTCTCCTCTCTGCATCATTGTAGGCCATCTCCTGTGGTGTGGCAGGGTTTCGCTCAGGGGCCATTAGCCATGGCAACTGCAGGTATCCAGCGTCACCCGCAAGACATGAATGGACTGTGTGAGACATGGCGGTGTGTTGTCTGTGGTTCAAGTGCATGGTCATGACGTGCATACTCCTATGTGCATGTCTCGGTGGATGGGCAGAGGGCACCTTTGTGTGCATCTGGGTTGTTGGGGCATGGTCAACATGGCTTCCTTGCAGTTATATGCATTGGGGGAGTCAGCAGTCATGTGTAGTCTGTCAATGATGTGGCATTGGTCAGCTATTATGTGGCACTACGCCATGTCGGGTACATGGATATGCCTACATGGTTTGTATGTTGACATGATTGCGTGGTGCTGCCTAGCATGACTGGATACCCTGATTCATCACATGTGTCAAGTCTGTGTCCTGGTGTCGGTCAGTCAGGATACCTAGCCTATTCTGGGTGTCATTGTTGTTGCATCATGGTACTTGTGGTTCATTCACTTCACTACTACTGATGTGCCCCATGTGCATGTAAGTGCTTTTGCCTGTCAGGTCTGAGTGCTACACACCCACGAGCCAGCTGTGCTGTCCTCTGTGCCTCTCCATGTACGCAGGCAGGTTGCTGTTGCGCAGATTCATTACATCATGTGTCGCACTAGGATATCGGACACAACAGTGACTGTTGGTGATATCGGCCTTACAGGTCATCTGCACATTCATAGAGTTGTATTGTTTCTGGTTGTGGTATGCCTGTTCAGTTGCCTAGGGTGGTACCAACGCCACATGGGGCAGTTCAATGCCACAAGTGTTTTGGGCAAATGTGCGATTATGTAGAACCTTGCCTTTTCTGCATGCACCTGTGCCTGGGTTATGGGCATGGAGATGTGCTGGTGTGCATGCATCATTAGGGCATCCAGTTCTTGGTCCAGCACCGTTGAAAATGTGGGCTGAGACATACTGTGCAGTGCCTCTACTGTGTGCTGGAAGGCACCTGTGCCACAGAAATGTAGGATGGACCCAAGCTTCAGCAGGGGGAATGCTGTTCGGATGGTAATGGCACTCTGCAGTTGTGCCTGTGTCAGGGTGAGCAGGTCGGCGATTGCTGGACAGTCCAGTCTGTATGAGGTGACTAGTTGCCTGTCCATGAGTGTCCATGGGGATGGTCGGACACATGTGATTGGTGCCCTCCACTGCATGCATCTCCTATGCCTTGGTTGCACCTGTCTCATTCCCTGCAGTGGTCCGGTATGCTGCTGTTGCTCAATGTAGAGTAGCAGTTTGTGGAGCCCATAATATACATCTGCTTGTGGCTGCATGTTTCTTAGATGTGTGTTGGGGGGTGGGTGTGGGCCTTTTATACTCCACCTGAGTGGATCTGGTGCATCTGGGCCTTGCTTTGTGACACCTGTTTGCATTTACCTCCACCTTTTTGGTGGTGGTAATTCTGATGTGTTTTTCGTGGAATTCTGACTGATTTTTGGAGGCAAGTATGCTGTTTTTGACCTGTAATATGACAGTAATGGGTTTTTGTTTTTTGAAGGTAATTCTGCCCACAGAAATTAATGTTGGACTTACCGCTGGAGGTGATTCCGCCGGTGGTAACTCCACCTGAGATGTTACCGCCAACGTTTCTGTAAGTCATAATGTGGCCTAGCAGTAAAGTAGGTGGTAACAGAGTTACCACCAACTTTACCACTTACCACCAAACTCGTAATGAGGCCCATCTTCATGTAATCCGAATAATTCTGCCACTGGGACTTAAGTGGACTCTGCATGGAGCTATAAGTGTACTCTTGTTTTCGCATATACTCGCAAGTCCTGGTGAACACAGGTACTTGTTACACATACTCCTGGGACTTAGGACCTCATCGTGGGTTGGGCCTCATCACAAGTTGGGCGATAGCCTGGCTGGGATTCTGCCCAACCCAATTTGCGTTACCGCCAACCTGTCTGGCGGTATTACCACCGGATCACAGGTTGAGCACTAACTGTAACTCCCCATTCCCCATTGGGTCCTTTAGACCCAATGGGGAATTTTCAGCGCAATTACTATGTGGTAATACCGCCGGCGCTAATGGTGATGAAAAACCTGATGGTAAACAAGCCAGACTCGAGATTGAGCGGACCCTTAAACACTGTTACTGCTGCATTTAAGGGATACCGCCCAACTCGTGATGAGGTGCTAAGTCTTTTGGGGATTTCTAATTAGTTTGGAAAGTGGACTGCTGGCTTTCCAAATCTAATAACGACTGAGTGCTTCCATGGTGCTTAAGAGTAACTGGTGCCTGATAAACTCTTGAATTTTTCTGGGCAATGGCGACTTGTGGTTTGATGGTTTCTTCTCCGCCTTCATCTAGATCATACCACTTTTCTTCTGATCCCTTGTCCACAGGTAACAACCCTATTTCCATGACTTCTTCTTACAGGTTTTTTGACACTGACAGGATATGTCTGGGTTGTCCACAGGAGTGGGGCAATGGTTTTGGGGCCACGTCTTTTGATTTTGGGTTCAGAGGAGTGTGGGCTGGGGTAGGAATTTGGGACTGTAAATTCCCATGGGATGGGTCATCACAGGGGAAGGGGCATTTATATTGGGTCAGGGGAAGGTCGAATGCTGGTATTCCCATCCCTTCTTCTAGGCTTCAGTGGTTATCATCGGCCTACTAGTTGGTTATTTTTTTACTAGAAACAACTGTTATCTATAATCTTGAGGTGGGCGGTGGCAGCTTTTATAACTTCTTTCAGGAAAGGGGCCTATAGTTTTCTAGTTTTCTGAATGAATGGTCTTACGGTGATGGAAAGGGAATGGTGCACTGCTCCAGTGTCAAACCTTTAATGACCCCTTCCCAGTTTCGGTTTCCTGGCCACTTACAGATCATATCCTCTATATGACAGGCTAGTTGACGGGTGATACATTAGGCTTTAATTGGTCCCCCCTAAGCTTTTTTCAAAAGTACTTGCCATTGCAGCTATGTCTCTCTAATAAAGAGTTTCTTGGGACTGTGTAAGATGTCTGACCGCCAGAATGTATGGCTTGGTAAGCTGCCTGCATGTCTTTAAGTAATAGTAGGCGTAGAAAGCTCAGAAAGCCGGTCTTCTGTTCTGAGGACTATTCCAAGGTGGTAATGACCCATTCACATTTGGAAAGGAAGACAGGAAAATCCTCACTTTCCTGGTTCGGTGATAGTAGTCTTGCAGGTAGTCCTGGTCCTCTTTTCTTGGTAATAACTCTAGAGTATCTTTTCAGAGTTTCCACGTGTTTCCTCTTAGTAGCTGCCTGCCCTGCAATTAGGTGGCCTAACAGGCTTTCCAAAATGGCACCTTAGTGATTCCCTCTATTTCTGCAGCTGGTCTGTTTCCCATTAGATCTATAAAATAAAGTCCTTGGAATCTGAATCCTCACATTCCTAACCATTCCCTAATTCTTCCAGTTATGGAGTTATTGTTGTCATTAAAGCCCCTCTTCTGTTTAGAGCCCATCTTCTTTTAGAGTCCCTCTTCCATTTCCATGACAGGCTCTGTGGGCCGTGGACGGGGATATGGAGGACCAGTGAGGTGAAGGTAAGTGGGTCCAAGTGCCAGCGGTCTGGGGAAGTGGCAGGCAGCCAAGTTAGTAGAAAGGGTGGATGTACCCATCTCTCAGCTTACTCCAAACACAGCCTCAGATCGTTAAGAGTCAGCCTCGGTCTGAAACAACCTGATTGGCTGCTAGTCGTGCTGAGGATGGTAATGTCTGTTCTAGACTGATCACATGTGGTTTTACAGATGCGTGAAATGCCTGCATTTCTGTAGATTGTATGTCCAGGGGAAGACTTGACTTACAAGTGTGCTTACATTCGTTCCTGACATTAGACTGCTGAACATCCTCAGCAGTAACGCCAGAGGGGTGCCATTGTGCAGTGGTATTTGGAATGGCCTCACTATATGAATATTATTCTATTTTCAACCTCGTGCTTGGATGTACTGGAACTCAGCTTGACCATGGTATAGTGTTTCTTTGAAAAGGACGAGTGAACAATCCTTGCTATATGTAGTGCCATATTCATAGCCATACGAGAAACATGGTCCCCATCAGTAATGATGTCAAGTTTGAATGGAATTTACAATGTTAATGCAGTTCCCATCCATCTGGATGGACAATCCTACATCCTATCTGGGTGGTACAAAAGTGTCAATAATGAAATAGCCACAATTTTTACCTCATCGCCAAATTCTGACTTTGAGTGTAAATTGAGAGAGGTTCTATTGGAACCTCTCTCAGAATACAGGATTTATTTCTAAGAGACAGTGGACTTGATTATGTGGTTGCCCATATTTCCATGATACTCTGAGTGGTGGGTAGGCAGTGTTAATCCTCATTCATGGAGTCCATAGCACTCCATTGGGCATATGGAGCAATAGTTATGGGTGGTAATTCTGCCCATGGTAAATACTATTTTTTGGCAGTAATGTTGAGTAATGTTGAGCAAAGTGCTGGATGTTTTTTCTCCACCTTACACCCAAAGTCAGAATTTGGCGATGAGGTAAAAATTGTGGTTATTCCGCTAATGCCACTTTTTTACAACACAACCAAACTTGTAATAGGACAAGCATCTGAAAAATGAAATTGTACATAAATGACTATGCAGCAGTGCTTAATTTACTGACAGCACTACAGTTTGACACTGAATCTCAGAATGTAGGCACAATGGACATATCCCACAATTCAAGACACTACGTACAATAGAGAACATGCTACTGCACAGGAATAGCTATTAAAAGGTAACTACTGTTCTGATACTGCAGCTGGATGAGATTGATCAACTTTGCTCACTATGCACATTTATTTATACAGATCTCAGGCACCATGATGGGGGCTGTATTTGCTCTAAGTTTGGCAATTTGTATGAAGCCCAGTTTGAGAATGATGTCATATATGCGGGCATAGACCCTTTCTTGGGTAACACTATCCTGTGGGTAAGGGACATCGATGATTTAAGCCTCATATGGAAAAGAACAGAAGTAATCATACAGAAATTCTGTATGTATCCCACATGTTTTTTCCTTCCTGGTTACTTGCCACTATCACTGTGTTAGACTTCTGTACACACAACTAAACCCAAAACCACCTGCAGCAGGGAATATATTAATCTTATAGAATAGAATTGTGCACAGGAGGTGGCTACATCATTATGGCCTTAGCGTGCACAGGAAATTATAATCATCACTTGAAGGAAACGCTTTAAAAAGAACACCCAATAGAGCAGCACATCACAAACCTTATAAACTGTAATGGAGGTTAGCCCCCAAATAAAAAGAACACAGCACAAATACAAAGATATTCATATTTTTTTATGACTCCCATTATGGAAGGTATTTCTCTTTTGCATCACTTCAAAATAATATCAGGAACATACACCAAGATCTGCAGTTGTTCTTCAGCACCTCAAATCAACACCCCAAAGTTCCACAATAACATATTGGTTAACTTGACCAGCGCTGCAGTAATCTCTCACATCCACCTCTCATTTTAAGGGCTCGAAGGGAGCGCCTGAGATTTGATTGCCTGAGTAATGCTACCCTGGTCATCACTTACGTCATCAAACAGTATTAAGCAGAGGAAAACGATCTCCATAAGTTAACCATTGGCAGCACTAAATGTGATACTTATTCACCCCTCACCTATCCCCTGGCGACATCTCAACATGAGATCCTGGGACAGGACAAGTGAATCACACAACCCTTATTATACACAATTTACATTAACAATGAACATATTCCAAGATCAGCTGCATGCTGTCAGGGTCTATACCTATCCTAAAGTCACTCATAGAACCCCATCCAGATACCGGTATGCTGGCTTATTTCTCATTCCTCAGAGGTACACACTCTTTCAGTCATGCTCCTTACTTGTAGTAGTTGAACATTCGTAAGGTAGGTAAGGCACGCTCCCCACTCATCCTCTGCTAGTGCTCAGGTGATGTACAACACTTCCCACATGTGTCCAGGGCAGACTCATGGCTCTTTTGTGTGCATAGTGATACTCACCACTGCCAACCACATGGTACACATACTTTGTTACTGCATTATTCTTAACAGCGTTCATTTAGCTCCCTCACAGAAATTGCACCAAAGGGGCGCACTCATTCTGAAAATCCTGAACAGGAATTCTGTGTGCTCAGCGTGAGTTGTCCTCTGTGCAAGGTGCCTGGGAGGCACACAGATCAAGTGAGTGCACGACTGGCTCATTGCCATCTCAGGCTTTAGGACTGCCATGGTTCTTCCATAGTTGTAGGCACCGAGGAGCAGATGACACAGACCGTTCATGGGCCCACAAGAGAAGGTACCCCAAATCATGCACCCTGCATCCTGGCCACATCAGATGCAGGCGGCTTACATGTCTCTTTTAACCCAAGCTGCAATAGGAGTGGGCTGGCTCAAGACTTTGGGTGAACAGGTGCCCAATGACCCACAATGGATCGCAAATGGTGGTGGTTGCCATGGTGCTAGAGCAGTCCGTGGGATCAGATAGAGGGCTGAGTACATCCTGGTTTCCGCTCGGACAGGGAACCAACACCAGAGCGGATTATAGCTGCTGCAGGGCACTGAATGCTCTGACTTTCTTCTCATACCTTCTTTGTCAGGTACCTGAACTGTGCAGCCGCCTAAATGGGGCTGGTGGTGGGCTGACACCCTCAAATTGGACTGCCAAAAACAGCACCCCTGACTATTTTGTACATCTCCCCGTTGCCTCAACTGTCCAGATCCAACCATCCTTCAGGCAAGTTCCATTGCTAACAGCGACTGGGAGGTGCTGAACTACTTGTCCACAAGCCATTGCATTGAAATGACTGCTCACTTGGAGCAAACCAAAGACAGCCATCTCATGGCTGATAATTGCAATCGCACAAAGAAAATAACATCTCCAGCTAGTTATTCATATTTTTCTTCTGCAGTTGAGCACTAAACCTGACATTAACAATAGCTTACAATACACATACACTATGGTTAAACATTTTTAAATAAAACATATCCATTAATTAAACAAATGGGGTGTGTGTATTTTTCATCCCTTATTTTATAGATGGTGATCAGAAACCCTGGGGAATATAGTGCTTAATTCACCGTGGGGTTACATATACTTGTCTGAACAATTAGAATTGCATCTAAAGTTCTCACACAAGCACAACTAACATAGTGTCTATTTGTTGGTTTTACCAATCATCGTGCATGGAAACACTTTCAGTATCACCATCTACAAGAAAATAAGTGACAGCAACTAATATTCAGAAGATATCCCCCCAAGCTCTGAGGGAAAATGTGCCCTTACAGCAACCCCTAAGGTACTGTTCATACTGTTATACCTTTGAGGAATTTGGCAAGCAAGCACACAATATTGTGCAGTGGTAGAGAGGGCTAAGGTTCACAGCAAAGATCTTGAAGGTCAGCTTGTTGAATTTTCTCAATACCACAACAAGGCCTCAGGTCTTACCATCTGTGCAATTTCCTGGCCCAACCCACAAGAAGATCTAGGAGACATTATGTCCCAAGAAGACAGGACTCCTTTCTCTGAAAAGACAAGCCCAGAGAGGCAGGGGGTAAATCGGTATATAGCTGGCCCTGCCGGTCAGCCGATTAGGCAAAAGGTAGGAGAAAAACAGCAAGTGTCTCTCCCAAAGCTGCAAGGAAAAACCCAAGGGATTAGACAAATTACAAACAAGTACTAATAAGTAAACACTCTCCTGATACTCCCGCACAATTATCGAAGGAAGAGAGAATAAACTCAGGAACCAAGGAATGTAGAAATATGGACTATGAATAATTGAAGAAGCATTGGAAAAATTCAGGAAACAATTTCCTATTTTTTTCCCATGCAAGTCAGGTGATTACAATGGGATGGTTGACTGTGTCAAATGCTGGTAATTGGTCCAAGAGGATCAAAGCATTGTCATGGACTGCTTATTCGCCAGAGCTAAGAAGACATTTTGTGGAACGTTTGTCTCTGGCTTTCTACCAGTCCACGCCCACCCCCCTTACAATTGGCTACAGTAGTCAGGTGTGTCTCTGCCTTGCTGCTGGCAGCCATTTTCACTTGCCTTCTGGAGTGCAATCTCGAAGGATCTCCTAAGGAAACCACTTGGGAAGCAGCCTTAGGGGCTGTTTGATGCTCAGTGATACATTAATTGTAATCCGTTTTTGGCCTGTTTCATGTGCTCCTGTGGAGGGGTTTGAGTGTTTTTTCAATCGTTTTTTACCAGTGTGTGCTATTCTGATGAAGTTTCTCTTGTATTTCTGTGGCTTCTCACCCTGTTCTTCTGAGCTAGCCTGCATCTAGAGTGTGCAGTCCCTGGGGTGTAGTCCTTTGTTTGTCACTGGCTTGCTCCCAGTCCCCGCCCTCCCCCCTTGCAATTGGCTAGAATAGTCAGGCGTGTCTCTGCCTTGCTCCTGGCAGCTATTTAAGAATACAACATCCTCTCCAGACACTCACCTCTCCTATCACTATGCTCACTCTCTACTCTACACCAACACACAATAGTGTGCAGCTACACCCCTCAATCAATTTCGGCCTAGCTGCTCACATATGAGCAATACCCCATGAACACCTCAACATCCTGCTAGAACACAGCTGTACCCACGAAAAAATCGGCCTAGCTGCACATATATACATCCTACGCAGGCCTAATGCCAGAATGCAGTCTCAGAGACAAACCACAAGACTGCACACATTCAACTGATCTCTCAATACCACCACACCTAATGTTTACCGTCATGCAATCACATCAGCTGCTCACATAATGAGTGTACCCAAGCAGCCGAGCGCGTTCAACCCACAAGCGCTTTGGGGTCATACCAATGATATATAGAGTGCCATATAAATGCCAAGTAACATAATATAACATATAGAGTACCCAGAATAATGTTGGATTAAATGTCAGTCTACAACTGAATGTTTGCTACCTGTTCAGATTTCCTGGTAACAAAAGGATGGACAACGGATGAGAATTTCAAACGGAATTTAAAGTGAGGAATATTTGTCATTAGGTGAGGTGACCACAGGTCTCCTGAGATTTTTGAGGCAGAATTTGCAAATGCGAAGAATTATTAAGGTGGCTTTTACCTGTGACTTTCTAAAGTTTCTCGGCTGGGTAAATATCAGAAGTACAATCCGAGCTGCAACAAAGGTGCTAAAATGTGGAATTAACACAAGAACCCTCTGCCTTTATGTAAAAAACGTGAGACAACAGCGCCTGGCGTTGGGATGCAGGTCCACTCCTGTGTCCCCCAAGCGCTTTAGGCTGCAAAAAATATATTAAACACCTGTGGGAGTGAATGTGCACGGTGGTGGGGGTAAAGAGGTTGTGAAATACGTGGAAGAGGTGACGTGCGGCGTAGTGTATCATGCACCTTGACCAAGCCTGAACACAGAGAGGATGCATGTGTTATTTAGTAACGTAGTAATCAGAATGACCCACTTAGTAGCCAGCCCCAGTCCAGATGCGAGAAAGACTGCAGCGCCTCCATATTAGGAGTCAGGCCGAGTCAGCCACAGGCCGCGGTGAAAGCAGCAGCGCATCATGGCACTGAGTCCTGAGACATTTCTCCCATCCCCGTTTCCAGCAAGAGAATTAGACAGGAAGGCCTTCAGAACCGGTAGATAAACCTTTACTGTATCATGTAAGAGGTCTGCGAAACTAGAAAGGAATGCGAATGGCCGAGCACTGTCAGGGCTGCGCCCGTCCCCGAAGGCCATACCCTTGGAGGTCGGGGCAGAGATCCTAAGATACCAGAACAACCCATCCTAGATGGACCATGTTGTTTTGGAGTAGATTAGCTGTGGCCAATCGGTCGAGTTACTATAGGGGACTTGTAGTATTTACATACAGGGTAGCCAATGATGGGGAACGAATAGCGTATACTGCTTGCATCACCAGTGATGACATTGGACCTCAATATAAGTGAGCCAGTCTGGAACCACAGGTGCTGGTAACAAGTTACCGGCACCTTTTCTGGACACTTGGAGTCTGCCGGTAGGGGCACTGAACTACCGGCAGGCCAGACCTGCTGGGAGTTCAGGCCCCTACCGGCAGGTTTTTCACTGAAGCACTGACACCGTTACTAACGGTGCTGGTGCTTCAGGGTTCCCATCCCCATGGAGTCCTATGGGGGGATCCTGAAAGAATGGAAAGGGGAGGGTTTTGAGTCACCTGACCTATGCATACTCTTATGTGCGGGTAGCCAGCTGCTACGGATGGGCTCGGTCTGGGCGCTTCCCAATATACCTCCCCAAGGGTGGTTGAGGTGGGTACTCGTTGGCCCGCTACTGGCCCTAAAGTGACATTCCCTCACTCAGGGGACTTTAGAGGGAGGAGAACTGTGAGATCCATAGCAAACCAGAGAGAGGACAGAGACTTTCGGCAAGGCAGGGGATACATCGTCTGGGCAAGGCATTTATGAATTCCCCGGTTCGCAAACCCACACTGACCACCGAGTTCAAGAAAATGCAGGAAACGTGTTACCTGGAAGAACACAGCTTGAAGACATGCTATGCGATCTCTGGCCTCCACTGGCATGGAGCTGCCAGTGGAGGGCAGAGATCAAGATGAATTCGCACAACCCTGTGCAGCGATTTCCAAGATAGAGTTGAATGCCAGTTGGGCCTTAAAATCCTTGCCTGTCCCACAGGAAAGCAATAAGATGCATCACAAAGCAAGCCACTCACCTAAAGAGATTAACAATTCCCAAATTTGTAGTTTTAGAGAACAGTTTAGGGAATAACCAATCCGAGATGATATATAAACTACATTAGGGAATAGCCAAAGGAAGCAGCTGGCAGAGGCCATACCCATCCTGAGAGAGGATAAAAGGAAGCAGAAAACCTCTGAAGCGGGGACAAACACTGAGTAGGAGGTGGATTCTGCTCATGCTCCCATCGGGCCATTGGACACAGCATGAGAAGAAGCCCTGGAGGCAGCAGATGTGCCTACTCGAGGTCCCTTGTTCAAAGGGGAGATCCAGGAGGAAGGATGTGTCTGAAGTGAGGCTGTGAAAGATTGGGAGAGTCTGTCAAAACCTTGGCCTGAAAGAGTCCCAGACACCTCATCATGGAAAACGAGACTGGTCAGGATGTTTGAAAAGGTGCTATGTTGAAGGGAACCGAAAGGTGCACTGTAAAACGCCTTTTACCTTTGACCCAACAGGGCCAGAGGCAGGTACCTGTAGCAAGAGGGTTGCCAAGAAGATATTTTGCCTGACAAGAACCCTGGTGAGGGGGGAGAAATACCCATCCAAGTGTGCTGAGCCCAAGGTCCATGAGGAACCAGTCCTGAATAACGAAAAGGGAACTTAAAGTCCAGGATGGCCCAAAGAAGAAAACAGGTGAATCTATAGTTCCCACTGGACCCTCTTTGAGAACCCACAACTGTACCTGAGGTCCAAAAAGTACCAATCAGTAAACTTAAAGCTATACCTGACTTCCAGGGTGGATGAGCCAATAAAAGTACACAGTGAATCGGAAGTCCAGGAAGGACCAGTCGAGAAAATCCAAAGCTGATCCTTAAATGCAGGACTGGTCTTGTCAATAACCAGATGCGAATTGAAGTCCCGGTGGGACACCTTTTTGAAATCGAACTGTACCCAAGGTCCAAGTGACACCCGAGAATATGAAGAGAAAATCCAAGTGACCTGGAGACAAAACAGGTTGGTGCCAGGTCCATCCAGGAGGCTGGTCCAAATCTCAACAGTAAGAAGGTCGAGAGAGACAACGTTGAAAAAGCTTGAGACAAGAAGCAACCACCACCAGCTAGCTCCCTGTAGATCTGGACAATGCAGAGGCATCCAAAAGCTCAATGACCAGGAAATTTAAATTGAGCGCGAGGTTTTGAAAAAGCTGGGGAAAGCTGAGGGGAGAGACAGGAACGACCAGACTCATAGTACCTTCTCCAAAAGCATAACAAGAGCCTACTCCGAATGATTGTTTTGTGGTTAAGTGAGGGTTGGACCTTGTGAACATTTGTGTTGGTCCATCCCTTGGAACTTTTGGTTACATAGATTAGGGTTGGCAGGAGGCTAAGGATTGCTCATGATTAGGTTTGAACTTTTGTTTGTCATCCTTCTGGAAAGACTTTTGGCCCGATTATAAATATGACGGTTAAACGTCCAGTATTTTAGAATACTGAATGTTTTACCATGCTACAAAACTATGAGCTCCGTTACCAGAATGGTTGTTTAACACCAGCCTTTTTGGGAAGGTAATTAACTTCGCACAAAAGCATTACCCCATGTGGTAATTACTTCATGGTTTAAATACCACAGGCAGTAATAAGCAAATCCCAAGTAGTCCCATGGAACTCCAAAATTGGGAATAATTTAAGAGTTTGCATGACTCAGAATCATTCAGACCCATATAATTACCACATTTTTACAGTATGTGGTAATGGAATTACTGTTTAACGGTATTTCCAGGGAAATACCACCAAACCTCAAATCAGGCCCTTTGTGTTGTAGCGTAGGGCGCCTTGGAAGAATAGGATGTTTTGTTTAAGTTATCCAAAGGAGAAAAAATTAGAGATGCTTGATTCCATCAGGAGCCCCACTTCCTCTTGCCCCAACTATTTACTGTTTCTTTAGATAAACCTTTATTAGTCTAAATCTTATAGCCCTACCGTAAGAGTTGTAGGTGTTAACCCAACCCCTACTTTGAAAACCTTTCATAAAACTTGAAAGTCTGTTTGCCTTTTCTTATGTATCATTGCTCGGCCTACCACAGGCCCTACACAGGTTTATGGCGAGTCACGTCATTAGCTGTACCTCATAACTTAGTTATGAAGAACTGAAACAAATCTTTTGTTTCTTGTAGGGGAGTACAGCGCCACATGAAGATGAACAGTGTGAAAACTAGGCATAAAATATAAATAAATACATATACAGTATGCTTTTGATTATAGTGAGGCATGAGTAATATGCCAAGCTACCTGTCTTGATCAATGTTGAGAGCAACTATTCAGTTCAAACCAGTTGACACACTCTCAGCTTGGTATCGTTTATATGTTTTGACCCTCACCAAAGGTTCTTTAATGTCTTTTTTATTGACATCTCCTATGCTCATGTACTGATAATAAATTGTCTAAGAACCCAGTGGATTGCCTCTTAAATTATGTTTTCCTTTGTTTGTTCGTTTCAATTTGTTTTTTGAGATGAAGGGTTCATGACACTGAGTGGATCTTTGCTGGGAACTGTGTAGCTCGGCGCATAATAAATAGAAAATTGCAGAAGCAAATGGCAAAACATTTCACTAGGGAAACACATATGCCTCTTCAATAAGTGGGGCATTACCCAAGGAGGGCCAGCCTGGCCCCGCGAGGTATAGTATCAAACACTTCCCACCAGACAGCATCTTCCAAACTCCAGTCATTCCCCCCTCTTTTCCTCACTTCTCATCATCCCTTTCCCACTCACACTCCTTATTTTATATAATGATAATGATGTGTTATTTACATAGCGCCTTAATCCAAAGCGCTTTACAGAGCACATATTTACATACAATATCACCCAACCGAAATTGGTATTCATTTATCAAACTCGGAAGGATGAAAGGCTGAGTTGGCCTTGCCGGGATTCGAACCTGCGACCTGCAGATCACGGCAGCAAGCTCTCAACCCGCTGAGCTATCTTACCGGCAAGCAAGGGGGCGCTATGAAGTCAGAATGTTCAAACGATAATACTGATCATTTAACACACACACGTGCAATTTAGTTGGTAGGTTAGTGAGTTATAAGGTAATTTAGCAGCGTGTGGGGAGAGCAACCAGTCAGGAGGCTAAGAACGTGGGCTGATACTACCGTTTCAGCCGCATTCCAAGCAGCCTGACGGCTGGTCCGCTTGCCACTTTCCCCCCATCATCCACTCCCTTTTCCCAAATCCCTCCCTCCCCACTTACCTCAAGGGGGGAGGGAACAGGGGAGAAAAACAACAGTCATTCAGAGCCCTTGAGTTTCTGAACAATACAATTCTGCACAGGCAGAGTAAGTGCATAAAGTATAGTTAACAGTGTAGATAACAGCAAATAGGTCTGACGACGATTCTGCAGTTTTTCCAAGTGCATTTAGCCGCCACCATACAAGCAGGGGAGACAGGGAGGATGGATAGTCAACCTTCAAAAGGCATGATACCTTCAGATAGTGCAAGTGCAAAGACTGTACAGGGAAGAGTGGGAGGGAACGTTTGCACGGGGTGCAGCATTGGGGGGTAAGTGCACCCAGTCAGTCAGAAGCTGGGGTAGTGCTGAGGGGATGCCACACTCATGGATCCTTGGCCAAGTGCAGTAGTGATGAGGCAAGTGCAGGTCCAGAGGCAAGTGCAAGAGGACTGGCAAGGGTGCCGGGTGAGACACCAAGTGGCCAGTCAGCAGGGCTGTGTGAAAGGGGAGGGGAAGAGGAAGGTTGGCAGGGTAGAGGAGAGAGAAGGAAGAGGAGAAAAGGAAGGTCTTAAGGAGTTTCTGGAACTTAAGGAGATCAGGCTCAAGACGGAGGGCGGCAGGCAAGCTATTCCAGAGGGAGGCCCCTGCTGAGGATAAAGATCTCCCTCCAAATCTCTGCTTGGAGAACCAGCACACTAGCAGAAGGTTGGAGGTAGATAAGCGGAGGGCCCGGAAAGAACAGTATTTAGATAGGAATCGTTGCAGATAGGTAAGTGCCAGTATAGTATTTTCGCTGCAAAGCGACCCATTCACAGAAAGAAAATACTTTAAATTAGCCCTGTCCCAGCACATGGGACAGGTGCTAATAGCATCAACCACCCGTTCCAAGGGCTGGAATGGGTGGTAACGTCCCGGGGCCCTCATTAAACAGCCTTGCTATGCTCGGGCCTTTAACTCAGGCCCCAGGCCATTACCACCCGTTCTAGCCCTTGGAGTGAATATGTTTTGCTCTATAAAACCCTAACCTTTGTTAACACTTAATAGCACTAAAACTACAAAAGCTGAATTTTCCTTTATCCACTTCAAGCTATTTTTATTTTCTCCAGTGAATTTTCGGTAAAAAAAGATGGCACATGAAAGACACATCAGCCAACATTTTGGAGCTGCATTCTACTTCTGCTTATAAACTTTATCTGAGTGCAATTTCAAAGTGATTTCAGTAAGTAGGTACATCTCTTTATTCTCTCAGTCAAACGACGGGCATTACAATTGCAGCAAAACATATCCCTCATTTAAAATATACACTGGCCACTATAAATAGCCCAGACCGGCAGAGTTATCACAGCTTCTGTGGCCAACAGCTTTCGTTAGTAGTTCACCCAGGCATGCGCAGCGGCCCCTCCACTCATCACAGAGGCCAACCGGCATTCTGTCATGCGGTACTAATGTTCTAAGGCTCTCCGCGCAGGCCCTTAAAGGCCCTGTCACTGAAAAATGTGATTTAAAAAAACACATTTCTATCCATTTTTGAAGAATAGAAATGGAAGTGAGAAAGCAGCAGTTTATACCTCTGCTGTTACACTTAAAAAGAATTTGCATGATAGGGTCAAAGTGTTCCTATTCCAAGCTGTACATGAATTCGGGCTGTGCTTTAAAATGTGCAGCAACATCCCCTGCTTTGTACAAAGAGGTCAAAAAGACTATTTGAATGTGTACATATGAGATGCGCCCATTCAGCTGTTCTTAGTGGATTGGGCTGCTCCTTTTTTGGGTGCAAGTGCTGAAAGGTGCTAGTGTATTTCATTACTTATGTCCCTAAACGTTTTGAGAACGTGGCCCTTTGTGACTTTTTCGGAAAAACTGCAGATTTTGTGCTTTATTTTTATTTTTTTAAAGGCAGTTTTCATAGCATTTTGCTCAATAGTGAAATCGTGATAAGCTGGAGGTCTGTTTAGAAGAAGTGGCATTGCACAAGTAAGGGAATGAGGAGCCACAAGAGGAAAATGAACTTTTGCACGATCATGAGGACACACAACTCGGCCCTGGTGTTACTCCTCTTGAAGGAACTAGCACTGAACACATTCCAAGAGACCTCCAAGATAAGTGGAAATGATGAAAGTTGCAAATAAGCAGGAAGGCACATGTAAAGCTAAGTAAGTGTGAACTATATCAATATCTTTTTCGTTAGTTAGATGTGTGGTGCATAGTCCTTCCTCTCTGTCGGTGACTGACGAGATCGTGTGACTTCACAAGAGGCATGGTAGGAAGCTAGAGGAAGGTGTGTGCGGCAGAGAAGGCGGGAAGGGTTTGGAGCAGAAACTACTCTAGTATTTTCGCTGCAAAGCGACCCATTCACAGAAAGAAAATACTTTAAATTAGCCCTGTCCCAGCACATGGGACAGGTGCTAATAGCATCAACCACCCGTTCCAAGGGCTGGAATGGGTGGTAACGTCCCGGGGCCCTCATTAAACAGCCTTGCTATGCTCGGGCCTTTAACTCAGGCCCCAGGCCATTACCACCCGTTCCAGCCCTTGGAGTGAATATGTTTTGCTCTATAAAACCCTAACCTTTGTTAACACTTAATAGCACTAAAACTACAAAAGCTGAATTTTCCTTTATCCACTTCAAGCTATTTTTATTTTCTCCAGTGAATTTTCGGTAAAAAAAGATGGCACATGAAAGACACATCAGCCAACATTTTGGAGCTGCATTCTACTTCTGCTTATAAACTTTATCTGAGTGCAATTTCAAAGTGATTTCAGTAAGTAGGTACATCTCTTTATTCTCTCAGTCAAACGACGGGCATTACAATTGCAGCAAAACATATCCCTCATTTAAAATATACACTGGCCACTATAAATAGCCCAGACCGGCAGAGTTATCACAGCTTCTGTGGCCAACAGCTTTCGTTAGTAGTTCACCCAGGCATGCGCAGCGGCCCCTCCACTCATCACAGAGGCCAACCGGCATTCTGTCATGCGGTACTAATGTTCTAAGGCTCTCCGCGCAGGCCCTTAAAGGCCCTGTCACTGAAAAATGTGATTTAAAAAAACACATTTCTATCCATTTTTGAAGAATAGAAATGGAAGTGAGAAAGCAGCAGTTTATACCTCTGCTGTTACACTTAAAAAGAATTTGCATGATAGGGTCAAAGTGTTCCTATTCCAAGCTGTACATGAATTCGGGCTGTGCTTTAAAATGTGCAGCAACATCCCCTGCTTTGTACAAAGAGGTCAAAAAGACTATTTGAATGTGTACATATGAGATGCGCCCATTCAGCTGTTCTTAGTGGATTGGGCTGCTCCTTTTTTGGGTGCAAGTGCTGAAAGGTGCTAGTGTATTTCATTACTTATGTCCCTAAACGTTTTGAGAACGTGGCCCTTTGTGACTTTTTCGGAAAAACTGCAGATTTTGTGCTTTATTTTTATTTTTTTAAAGGCAGTTTTCATAGCATTTTGCTCAATAGTGAAATCGTGATAAGCTGGAGGTCTGTTTAGAAGAAGTGGCATTGCACAAGTAAGGGAATGAGGAGCCACAAGAGGAAAATGAACTTTTGCACGATCATGAGGACACACAACTCGGCCCTGGTGTTACTCCTCTTGAAGGAACTAGCACTGAACACATTCCAAGAGACCTCCAAGATAAGTGGAAATGATGAAAGTTGCAAATAAGCAGGAAGGCACATGTAAAGCTAAGTAAGTGTGAACTATATCAATATCTTTTTCGTTAGTTAGATGTGTGGTGCATAGTCCTTCCTCTCTGTCGGTGACTGACGAGATCGTGTGACTTCACAAGAGGCATGGTAGGAAGCTAGAGGAAGGTGTGTGCGGCAGAGAAGGCGGGAAGGGTTTGGAGCAGAAACTACTCTGCTGCGCTCCTTATCATATGTAAATACTTGCTGTTTTTGCCCTATGCGGTCTCACACTAAGCTGGTAATAAAACGACGTGCATAAGCAGATACAAGTCTCATGTGAGAGCGTTCCTTGTTAGTGCTTATCTATGATACTTACCTCCTGAAGGGCAATACCACAGACTGCCTTTACCCTTTCAGGTTCAACCACACACTGTTCAGAGAGTGTGTTGTTGCAGAAATGTTAAATTTGTGGTGATCAGCACTGTGGTGTTGTGGTGGTGTTGAGTTCGGCCATGTCACCAGGGATGTCATTTCACCAAAATGCCAGGGGTAGCGGAAGTGACATCACATGACCCTTGACCTCTGATGACATCACAGGAAGTGATGTCCTTTGACCCCACCCCTAAGTGATATCACAGGAAGCGATGGAAGTGGCATCATATAGCATTGTTCCTAAGTATACTACGAAAAATATGGTTACGATATCAGTGCAATGTGATATACATTTCATACAAAAATGGATCGCCATATGTATCTTTCAAATCAGTGTGTATAGGCCCATATTACGAAATGAAATGCAAGCAGACATCCATGGTCAAATGATAATGTTGTCTTATTATGTAGCACCTACGCTTAAGCGCTTTGTATAGAACAAATATACATAAAATATCACCCAACCTGGGATGGTACTCATTTATAGGCCTCAGAAGGATGAAAGGCTGAGTTGAGGTGTTTAAGAACAGTCTATATCCGTTACTCACCCCCTGAAGTGTGCCTGAAATAAACCTTTAATCAGTCTAGCAATTATTGTATAGAATTCCAGAAAGACATATGATTTGTAATTCCTATTCTTTCTTATTTAGGGTTACTGCTGAAATTGTTAGACTTGTGGAACCCCGTTTTTTTTAAGAGGCCTGAACAAGAAAGTCAGACACTCCAGAAGCAAAGAGCCACATGGCGCAGGTCACAGGAGCTTGCATTTAAAAAAAAAGAAAATGTTTTTTTTCCAGGGTTAGCTAGGGAGACCTCAGGGGTCGCAGTGCGACCTCTGGTGACCCCTAAATGACGTCCCTGCGTGCCACGTGATAGGGGAGACAAGGGAAGTGACGACAAGGAAGGCTGGGGGGGTTGCAGGGGCAGGAGTTGAGAGGGGTTGGCAGTTGGAGTAACGGTATGGTAGAATAAAGTTTGCCGTTCATACCACTCCTGGTTTCCGCTCCTCATTTACATCTGGATAGGGTTGGGGAGCTGTGTGAGGGTCAGCGCTGGCAAGTGCATGCTGTCGTCCTGTGAGGGACATTAAACTGCTGATGAAGGTGGGCGGCCTCACACATAATCGCAATCCTGACTCTAGGATCAGGTGGGCAGGCACACACAGTGTTGCGTCAGTGCCCGAGGGACAGAGCAGCCTGCTCACACCCTGCATGTTGAAAGCAACTCGACATACTGGTGTTGGCTGGGAAGGAGTCACGTGAGGGCGCACAACAAAGAAGGCGTGGCCTACCCTGTGAGATGGCTGGATGAGTGCACAGCTGTGCCGAATTTTCATCCCCATTGTCCCCGGGGGCGGTACCACCACGTGACACAACTGGGGAAGGACACTATCTAAAGAAAAATAATATATAGAAAAGAGACATGCTACAATCACGCTGCCAGTCTAGCAAGAACCATCTGGTGGCCTCTTGTCCAAACACCATATACCACACTCGAGGTGAGGAACAGCAGGGAGCCCCAACATTTCGGGGGAGGAAGACATTCTCACTGCTCCCATCATCCCACCTGCAAATTTGCTGTACTGACTACAGGACAGCCTGGTCACCCAACTGCCCAGGCACTTTGACCTCTCTGAGACCAGAAGTTTAGGCCCAAGGTGGAAGCGATGGGTGAGGGATTTCAAAGTGTACATGAAGGCCATAGGACCACTAGATGAGGAAAGGAAGCACAGCCTGCTCACCCTCTACATTGGACCAAATGTGAGAGACATAGTGGACGAACTACCCAGCGGGTCCACTGATACCTCCACCAATCTGAAAACAGCACTCGCTGATTATTTCACGCTCCGCACCAATGTGGATTACGAACCCCACGTATTCCATACAACAAAGAAAATCAAGGGCGAATCCATGGACAGGTATGTGATGCGCCTGCACATCCGGCTCAAATACTGTGACTTCAACAGCTACTCGAATAATGAGGCGTTGAGGTCACAGATCATTGCAGGATGCGAATGTGTAGACTTTAGAAAATGGCTACTCCAGAAACCGCGATCACTAGAAGAGATTCTTCGCGCAGCAAGATCAGACACAGCGTTAGCACTCCAGGTGGAAGGCCTCAATTACATCAAACATTTCTCAAGGAAAATCAGAGATTGTCCACAAAATGGATGCTATGCCACCACACAAAGGCAATGGGGAACCATTCTGCTATCACAGCGGCTACAAATTTCCCCACAAAGGCACCTGCCCTGCCATTGGCCAGCAATGCTTAGCCTGCGGGGAGCACATCCATTTCAAGGCCGTATGCCGCCTGTACCGCAGCCAAGCATGCAGCAAAGGGGGCAATGGCAGGCCAACACAAAGCAGGTACAAGCCGACACAAAGTCCCCCAAGGGCTGCAAGCCAATACTAGGAGCCACCCCATCAGAGACACAGAGAGAGGGGGGGGAAGAGGGACATACACCAGAAAGAATGCCAGCAGAATGGCGCTTAAGCAAGAAAACAAGCTTGAAGCCCAAAGAGCAGTCCATAAGGCACGGCCGCTACTTGGTAGAACAATCACAGACGGACAGCAGGTACAGTGCTTCATCGGAGAAGACTCGCGAAGGAGAGAGCGCAGGCGCGATGAACCAAAACGAAAGGGCTACCTTAATGCACTGTGGAACACCACAGCAACTGAACGAAGTCCATTTCTACTCCACCAAGTGAACAACCAGGCAGCTGAATTCTTAGTCGACACTAGAGCCACGGTAAATGTCATCAGCAAGGAAGTGTACGACAACCTTCCCCAGGCTCCACGACTCCGACCTGCAGAAGTGAACATTTATCCCTATGGGTCGAAAACACAGTTGTCATGCAAAGGATACTTCATGGCACACTGTAAATACAAAACCCAGGAAAAAAGGATACCCATGCATGTGTTGGCAGCCGCAACAGACAGCAGATGCATACTAACCTTCAAGGCTGCAATAGACATGGGTCTCATACACATACTTTACCGACTCATGGCCCACAAATACATCGACCCGTCAACCAAAATAGAACAACTCTTCCCCACCCTAATCAAAGTTCTGGGCAAACTTAAAAATCACCAGATCAGACTACACATAGATACAAAGATACCTATCATAGCCCAACACTACCGGGGCATCCCAGTTAACATTCAAAGGCAAATGGAGGAAGAGCTGCACAGACTGCTGGCCGCAGACATTATCGAACCGGCAAAGGGACCCACTCCATGGGTATCCCCAATTGTTCCTGTCCCCAAAAGAGACTCACAAGACATCAGGCTATGTGTGGACATCCGGTGACCTAACAAAGCCATTCTGAGAGAACATCAGGCCGGCGAATAACGGACATGGTCCACCTACCGAATGGTGCCACTGTACTTTCAAAACTAGACCTAAACAAAGGCTACCACCAGCCAGAACTGAGTGAGGAATCCGGGTACATAACATGTGTTACTCATCTAGGGCTCTACCGTTATGAGTGGCTCAGTTTTGGAGTCTCTTCAGCTCCTGAAATATTCAAGGCCGAAATACACAACATCATCAAACATATTCCCAACTGCCTAAATTATAGCAACAACATCTGGTGTTTTGGAAAGATCAAGAACAGCGTGATAACACCCTAACAAAAGTATGCATGGCCCTGGAATAAGCACACGTTACCTTCAACAGGGACAAGTGTGAGTTCAGGAAGCACACGCTCCGGTTCTTTGGTCACGTATTCTCGGCTGAGTGCATGACACCAGACCCCGAGAAGGTAGCTGCTCTCACAGAGGCAGATCCACCCACCAATGTGTCGGACCTACAGGTTTTCTTAGGGCTTGCCAGCTATTGTACCTGGAACATAAAATACTTTGCATCGGTGAGTGAGCCACTGAGAGCCCTAACGAAACAACATGCAACGTTTGAATGGTCAGAAATGTGCCAACAGGCATTTGAAATCATTCGACAATGGATAGCAGACACCAAAAACATGGCATACTTCAACACCGCGAGAGAGACTGAGTTGGTGGTGGACACCAGCCCTGTACGTTTTGGAGCCATACTCACACTAATTGACCCAGTGGAGGGTAGGAAGCGTCATGTCATCTCATATGCCAGTAGGAGCCTCTCAAGAACAGAACAGGCCTACTCGCAAGCGGAAAAAGAAGGACTAGCAGTGGTATGGGTGTGCACGCACTTTCACTTATTTCTCTATGGGAAACCATTTACTGTAGTCACGGACCATCAGGCATTGCTGTTCCTATACAGCAACCGCCAGGTGAAATTGCCCCCCAGAATTGTGAGGTGGGGCCTAAGACTCTAAGACTACAGCTTCTGCGTCATTCACTACCCAGGAAAGGAGGACAATCCAGCCGACTTTCTGTCTAAGCATCCACCCGCAATAGCGAATCAATATATACATTAAGTAATTTTTAACAAGATTGGGGTCTTGGAATATCCACTTATGAGTGTCCTGCGCCTGGAGTGATGTCGTCTGCCGTGTGATGGTACAGAGACTACCCCTTGCTCCGTATTGTAAATTCAATTAAAAGAAAGGCAAAGCCTTCTTCACATACTAGGCAGCACCATTAATAAGTAGTCAACACGAGGTGAAGTCATAGTAAACATGTATTTTTATGCCCTTTGTGAGACACGTGTTTCAGCAATTTCTTTGCCTTTTTCAGTCAGGGCTACAAACATTTAGGAGTCATAAAGAAATATAATGGCAACATAAATGGTGGTTGTGCAAAATACAAATAAAAACCAAAAAATGTAAGTAAGTTGCATCAGAAAATTCCATTTGTACAATTTGTTAGTAAATATACATTGGCACCACAGAGATTTGGGAGGGGGAAGAAAGGGTGGATGTTTTAGGGAAAAAGAGGAGAAAAGCAAAATAAAAGGGAGAAATAAAAAGAACACAAATTATACATATTAGTCATAAGTAGAAAGGTATTAATTGGTTGTCTTAATTTTAGTGTGCAGTCGTTTAAGGTAGAGGTGTAGTCCTTACCTCATGGATGTATCTTGTCTGTTAAGTTTCCAATTCAAGTGGTTGCCCTATTAACGGGTTAAATCCCACCCACGGAAAGTATATTTATCAAATAAGGTCATATAAACAAGTACACGTTGTTACTGCAGTTCGTTTTGTTAATTAGTAATGTTTGCAACTAGTGGTTTTAAAGCATTCCCATAGTTCAGTCTCCTCTTCTATAGGTATTAGTTTTACTTAAAAGGTACTTACTGGAGTGAAATCCAATAGTTAATGATAAGTGTCGTAATTAGTCTCTGCGCATTGATAAACACAAACATCATTTACGCTAGGAGACATGTACCTCATGTCTATAAAAGTAACAGTTCCCCTGCAATGGTTGTTAGTTGACATAAGGCTGTTCCAAATGACAAATGCTCGAATGCGAGCATCAGCGCCGTGTTTTAATGATGTGAATAATGCGCACGTATCACTATTAATGCTCTGAGTTGTGCAGATGTCAGCCGCGTACGGCCTAGGGCTTACATGGAAACTATCTGAAGTCTCTCCAAGCGTCGTCAATGATACAATGTGAATGCGATAAGATTTTGTGTTGTGCTACGGTTGCCATGGCAACCGTAGTCCCTTGTCGCTGCCAGTGGCCGCTACTCAAAATGGGCGCCATGTTTTGAGCTCCAAATTAGCATATTGTGGGTTTCAAAAGCCCTTCCTTACTGTAAATAGTTCGATGCGAGTAATAGCTAATCTATATACAGTTAAATTTAATTATGAACAAATCAGTTGAATTAATTAAACACCTTAACGGATGTTACATACTCATAATTATAAGACATCAATGATTGTGATTATTGAGTGATGGTTAGTATACATACCGTCATCTATTTTGGAAATTCTCTAGTTTGCCGTACTGTCTTTGTGAAAAGTATGAAAACAATTTGTAAATTAGTGTCAGTTGATCACACACAACTACTAATATGGATAGTAGCTAAATCTGCCGGGCTAGAAAAGTAACAAAGTCTGTTTTTTGTTTCTAAGCGAATCCTGCTTGGGTGTTGTTAATAGGTGTTCTAAATGAGATAACACGGATAATTAATAGGCTTAGGCAATTGTGTGAGGGCCAATTCGACTAAGTTAGGTCTTATAGTCAAAGACGGCTGTTGGTTGGTACCCTGAATGGTGAGTATATTGATCAGTCTGCCTATTTATTTGCATGCATCAACGTTATACTTTGGGAAAAGTAGAAAGATATAAAAAAACATAAAAAACAGACAATTAATTAACGAATTGTCATAAATATGTGATGTACATTCCAATCAAGATTCATCACACTTTCTTAACCTATTTGGTCAGATTCCATATCAAGAATATGTTAACGGAGGGGGTTCGTTTACAGAAAACCCCCCATCTCGTTATCAGAGTTCAGGCCGACAATGGTAGACCTGAATCTACAGATGATTTGCGCATCTTGTTGCCTCAAACGTAGTTCTCTATTTCCTCCACGTCTGCCAAGGTATACTTTTTTTAGTCCAATGAATTTGATGCCACGTTTGTCATCCATTTGGTGATATGTTTGCCAGTGGACCGCTAATGGCAATGTTCCATCTTGGCTGCCCACTAGGGAAAGATGTTTGCGTATTCTAATCCTCAATTCACGGGTAGTGCAACTGTAGCGCAACACAACATCTTAGCGCGTTCACATCGTATCATTGCCGACGCTTGGAGAGACTTCAGATATTTTCCAGGTAAGCACTAAGCCGTAAGCAGCCAACATCTGCACAACTCAGTGCATTAATAGTGATACGTGTGCATTATGCACATCATTAAAACACGGCGCGATGCTTGCATTCAAGCATTTGTCATTTTACTTTGGAACAGCCTTATTTCAACTAACCACTACTGCAGGAGAACTGTTACTTTTACAGACATGAGATACATGTCTCCTAGCGTAAATGATGTTTGTGTTTATCAATGCGCAGAGACTAATTACGACACTTATCATTAACTATTGTATTTCACTCCAGTAAGTACCTTTTAGAAGAGGAGACTGAACTATGGGAATGCTTTAAAGCCACTAGTTGCAAACATTACTAATTAACAAAACGAACTGCAGTAACAACGTGTACTTGTTTATATGACCTTATTTGATAAATATACTTTCCGTAGGTGGGATTTAACCCGTTAGTAGGGCAACCACTTGAATTGCAAACTTAACAGACAAGATACATCCATTAGGTAAAGACTACACCTCTACCTTAAACCACTGCACACTAAAATGAAGACAACCAATTAATACCTTTCTACTTATGACTAATATGTATAATTTGTGTTCTTTTTATTTCTCCCATTTTTTTGCTTTGCTCCTCTTTTTCCCTAAAGCATCCACCCCTTCTCCCCCCTCCCAAATCTCTGTGGTGCCAAAACGTATATTTACTAAAAAATTGTACAAATGGAATTTTCTGATGCAATTTACTTCAATTTTTTGATTTTTATTTGTATTTTGCACAACCACCATTTATGTTGCCATTATATTTCTTTATGACTCATACATGTTTGTAGCCCTGATTTAAAAAGGCAAAGAAATTGCCGAAACAGGTGTCTCATAAAGGGCAAAAAATACATGTTTACTATAACTTCATCTTGTGTTGACTACTTATTAATGGCGCTGCCTAGTATGTAAAGAAGGCTTTGCCTTTCTTTTAATTCAATATATACATTACGTCATACAATCAGTTGCCCCAACAGGAGTAGACCTGACCCGCTTTGTGCAGGAGACTGAAAATGATCAACCTATCCAGATCATTTTCAAGTGCATTGAATCAGGCCGATGGAAACATGCCACACAGATGGGAGAGTACACAAGTGCAGACACACGCCAGGACCTCAGGAGCCTGATGGCAGTAAGGGAGGAGCTGGCCAGGTCAGAAAACTGACTACTACTCCAGGGCACCAAGCTCGTCA
Organism: Ambystoma mexicanum; assembly: GCF_040938575.1. Taxonomy (NCBI): domain Eukaryota; kingdom Metazoa; phylum Chordata; class Amphibia; order Caudata; family Ambystomatidae; genus Ambystoma; species Ambystoma mexicanum. The sequence goes on along the minus strand of NC_090935.1, from coordinate 893,490,490 downwards.
TCCCTAGGACGCTGCAAATGAAGGTTCTTGAACTCGCACACAAAGGACACAGGGGAATCGAATCCACCAAGAGAATGCTACGGCAGAAGGTCTGATTGTCGCAGTTGGACATGCAAGTGGAAATGCTCCTCAAACAATGTGCCTCATGCGCGATTATTGGGCCACGGACCCGACCAGAAGCTTTACACATGACAGACTTACCTGAAAGGGTATGGGATGAGATAGCAATTGACTTCTTCGGACCCATTGAAGGAGGAGAGTATATACTGGTGGCCATGGATGAGTACTCGAGGTTCCCGGAATGTGCAGTTAGTACCCTCCACAGCAGCATACCACACTATACCGGCACTGGATAGAATGTTTGCTGCTTATGGAATACCGAGAGTAGTCAAGTTAGACAATGGGCCTACTTTCACAGGCCAAGACTTCAAAGCCTTTGCAGAATATATGGGGTTCACACACTGATGGATCACTCCACTGTGGCCGCAGGACAACGGGACCGTTGAAAGATTCATGAGCAACATAAAAAGAAAGGTTCAGATCGCATGTCTGACGGGAGAACCCATAGAAATGATATTATATCACCTTTTGCGGGACTATAGAAATACTCCTCACAGTACTATTGCAAAGGCACCGTCAGAGGTGATGTTTGGGAGGAGCTTCGCACACGGATACCTCATGTTGAGGGCCCAGGAGAAGAATATGAAAAGGACTCTGAGATGAGGAGACAACACAGGGATGCCAAGGAAAACATGAAGGTGCGAGCTGATGGGGTTAGGAAGGCTTGTGAAAATGATCTAGAATTAGTGGATACGGTGATAGTGTGCCAACCCCAGACCCACAAGCACACGGCTGCTTTCGACAGTGAACCATTGATGGTCACCCAGGTGAAGGGATCCATCATCACGGCGGAAGGTGAATGGAGGAGAATCGCTTGAAATTCATTGAATTTCAAGAGAATGCCTGGAATTATCGTGACACAAACCGAAGAGGAGGACTCTGATCCACGGGAGAGGGATACTCCCTATGAAGGCGATGGACAGGACTCCAGTGGAGAACAGGATGCAACGCCTCTGCTGAGAAGTCCAATGAAGCCACAGGTGAATGACACCGGAAGACCTAGAAGGGCCAGAATGCGAACACAGAGACTCATAGAAGAGATGGACTGAAGTAATGTTTTGTTAAGAAAGGGGGGGTTGTAGTGTTGTTGGCTTCGGCCATGTCACGTGATAGGGGAGACAAGGGAAGTGACAACAAGGAAGGGTGGGGGCGGAAGGGGCGGGGGTTGAGAGGGGTTGGCAGTTGGAGTAACGGTATGGTAGAATAAAGTTCACCGTTCATACCGCTCCTGGTTTCCACCCCTCATTTACACCCTCGCAGGGTTGGGAAGCCGTGTGGGGGTCAGCTCTGGCAAGCGCATGCTGTCATCCAGTGAGGGGCATTAAAAGCACATGCTATCTCATACAAGGACTGGTGGGAGATGTTTTCATCCTTCCATGGATGAGCTCAGTTGGCATCAGGACCATGAGTCATTAAAGGGCCATGGTCATTTGGACCCCATCCCCACATCACCAAAGAGACACCTCAAAACAAATGGCAAATACCTGTATGGTATTGATGGAAGGGCTATGTACCAGAACTCAACAGTTGTATCAACGGTATGCCTGCTGAGGGCAATAGCCTGGTCATCTCTGCCCTCCCTAACCCCACTGAGCCCACACACACACTGCACACAAACACAGACACCCAGTTACACATGGAATCTGGGTAAGATGTTCTGTGAGCTGCCCACCGGTAGTGTAAACTGTAGAGGAATGGCTGATTACTAGAAATTAAAGGGGCTTGCACACTGGCTGCTGTCAACAAAAGCTGGGTGTACTACCGAAGGTGAGACAGGTTCCGGGATCCACAACTGGATCAGGAACTCTCAGGGTCCCCTTAACAATGGAGATTGCTGGCGCTGACTTCAAATAGAAGCTCAAATCCAGTTCAAAGTTCTTTGCAATACACAAGGAATTTGGCCAAAGGGACCCAACAGTTCTTCAAAGTTTGAATTGTAAACCTATCCTGGCCAAATCAGGGGGACCAGCTAAAATCAAACTGGTGGCCATAGGCAGATTCAGAAGACAGAGCTGTGAAGGGCAAACAATTGTAATTCAAAATCTGACTCTGTGCAAATCTGAATTCGATTTGGATGGTCAGTAAACACCTTAAACCCATGTCTGTTAACTAGACTTTTTACTGCTTGACACCATGACATTTCCTCCTCCCAAACTCTTTTTTGCAATCTCAAAACGTTGGAAACACACACCCTGAAACAGATTTACGGTGGCGTGAGTGGGCTATAATTCCACTCTTAACACAGACAGATGAACTGAATACAAATTGGCAAACATCTACAATCCTATTTCTTGCTGCTCAGTCAGCAGATGGTAAGGAGAAAGCCTTGTGGACGTTTTTTCATCTCTGAATTACTTACAATTTCAAAAGGAATTTTAAAATGTGTTTTACCTGATTCAGAGACTTAAGTACTGATAATTTCTGTTGCTATTGTTAGCCATATCTAAGTAATCACTGCATAGCTGTTAAATGACATTGCATTAAGTTTTCAGGCAGAATGTGAGAGACCAGGAGGTGAGCCCAATAAAGCGACACCTGTCTGACTTTCCACCAGGACTGAGTCAACCAGAGCAGGGGGTCACTTTCCACTCCACACTTACTGTCACATGGGAGTGCCAGGGAAGGCAAGGTCTTTTTCTACGGCTTTTTGAGAGATCCTATGTTTTTCATATTTGTCTTTACTGAATAATAAGGATGTCATTTCAAACAGGAATTACTTACATAAGATATGCTTACAGAAGATAGAGGCAAACCATTGGTAGGATGCATTTGCAATATCAAATCGTTATAGGCTGATAGTGTCTAGAGGAAACCCTCCACGCTCACACCAGACAAAACACAACCCACTAGGGAAAAAAGGCTCAGCACACCTCTTGCAAGGAGAACACTGTTTATTGTCAAAAAGACAAGTATGCAATAGCAAAGAAATCTGCTGCCACGAAGCGCTCTGACGAAATCAATATGGACGATAGCTGATAAAGGAAAAAAGCATCACAACTGACGTACATCACATAGGTTACAAATCCACATAGTTGGTTGGTGTGACACTATACATAGACGGCCTGCTCCATTGGGGGTGCCAGGTGATTGGTCCCAGCTTCTCCTGTCTGTCCTCTTCAATGTGGGGTTCCTCTTAGCACGTCATAGGGTGCACAGCTCTTAATTGGCAATTAAAAGTACAAATCATAGCATGCCCTATCCGTGGCCCAATGTGCACCTGGTACTGCAGACATGGGCGCAGAGCATACTTTCGAGGTCACGCTATCTTACAAACCCCAGCTGGATCGCAGATGCGTCAACCCCGTTCCAGTTCTTCCCGCCCCAGGCTTAGATTTCTTTACTTTGCCACCCTAGCACCACACAGCTCAAATCACAGATGCCTAGCGTACTTGTCTATGATCTTTCTGATAGATTGGTGATCTAACAGCTTTATGGTCAGTGGTCTGGGACTGACCTGCACTCTCGAATGTTAGGGTCTTGGGACAAGGGCATCTGGACACTATAACTTGGGGTTTGGGCTGGGGGAGGTCAGAGTCTCATGGGATAACTGCTCACAGAGAGCTCTCAGCCCCCTCATGGCCTTGTAGGGCACATTCTTTCTGAGTTACATGTGCTATCAGTGTGAGACAATGAGAGGTTTTGAATCCCTGTGGATTTGGCCTTCCCCACTGCTACCCAAGCTGGAACCAGCTTCTGCATTCACACACGTATTTCTATGTTTCATGTTTGGTCCTACTGCCCTGGCTGCAGCACAGTGCCAGACCTCGATTTCAAGATGGCTGCTGTTTTCTAACATGGCCTTTCACCTTCTAGTGCAATCTACACCCTGTACAATTCTACCTACAATGCTGCTTCTATTGACACCCGCCTTCCTCCCTACAACCTCCCCAAATATCTACAACACACTGTTAGGCCTCTGCCGCATTCGGAAGCTCTTGGGGGCCTGGGACGATCGCCTCCGCTTCCCAACATTCCCCCGTTTCGTTAATCCCACAATAACAAACTGCCATGTTAGCCTCCATTGATCCCGCTTCCCCATTTTCTCCCTTTCCACTCTCTCTGCTTCCAAATATGGCAATGTTCCTTCTTTGGGCACCCATGCTTTACACATGGATTGTAAACTTTCCCCTGCTTGTGCATACTGTTCTGGGATACATGTCATATATATATACACCCCGTCCCCTTCTAGGTCGACCCAGTGTTCTACGTAATTCTCTGGGTCTGGTGGGAGAGTTGCGATGGTACCTGCGGGGTGAAGGCGTGGCTCTAATCTAACCATGCAGGGTTTGTCAGGGTCATCTTTTTGTGCTGCACTGTCTTTTTTCTTTTTTTTTTTTTCTTTTGTTGTAAAACTGCAGTTCAATACGTGTATCAAACCTTTGTTACATAGCACTAACTCAAAAATTTAGCTAAAGTGCTCCATTCGAAGCTAAATTAGACTACTCGGCTCCCCGCTGTTAGTAAGGACAGAGCTCTTTTTCTTTTTCTCTTTAAGATTTTGTCCATCATTCCTCACGCATAAATGAAGTCTTGGTTCACTTCTTCAGGTTTGGTCTGTGCTCAGTATCGCATCTAGGAAGTTGATTATGCTGCATGTGAGCTTAATATTTCTCCCAGCCGAGACAGTTTCCCACCACTCATCTGCATCGTACAGGATGGTTTATAAGAGAGCAGGTGTAACTCTCGGGGAATGGTAAGCTGAGTACAAGCTGTTATTAAATGTTTTAGTGTCTCCACTTCGCCTGAGTTGCAAAATCTGCATTTATTTGAAGAAATGGTTTTAGATCGGCGTCGCCATAATGATTCTCTGGTGTTCAGGGCGTTCAGTCTGAATTTCAGGAATTGGTTCCTGTGGTAACGTGAGGGACAGGTTGTGAGATACTTCGGTAAGGAATGTAATTTCAGCATACTCGTCGAGTCTGGGAATGTGGATTTAAGAGTTGCTCGGTGCTCGTAAGTTGATATCCAATCCCAGGATTCAAGTTTTATTTTTGCGTGGTGTGGGCGATCAATCAGCTCGTCAGTAGATATATTGGCGGCATCCATAATGGTTTTTATTTCAGACTTCCATGTTTGAAGTAAGCTCGAGTGTGGATGTTCGTTATCATTTACGAAGATTTTATATGCTGGGATTTGTGATCCGAGCAACATTTTCCTCAGAAGCGATAAGGATTGCCATAATATTGTCATATAGATTGAGTTCTGTGTCAGTTCATATCTCAGAGCCGCCATTGAGATATATTTGGGAAGTCCTAATGCTCGTCTCCAGAACCTCCCTTCAAGCTGTTGCCACAGGGAATGGTTGAGATTCCACCCTGTCGCTCAACCAAAGGTTATGGTGGGGATGAACTTCTGCAGGTAGAATGAAATTAATGGCGCTATTGAACATTTTCCAAAGTCTTTATTAATTTTCGCTCCTTGTAGACCTAGTTTAGTTGCTCTTTCCAAAAGGTCGGTTGACCATGCAGATTCGCAAAGGGAGTTGTTAACCATGATGCCCAGGTATCGAATCGAAGTTACGATACTTAGGTTTTCTTTTCCAATAGCCCATTTGAAATTTTGGTCTTTCCTTGATACACTTTTTCCAATACACATGATCTTCGTTTTTCCTGTGTTTAGTTGTAGGTCATTGGCTATTAGATATTCATTTAAACTGAGCAATAGATATTGCAGGCCAATCTGAGTTAGATCAATTAGCACGATGTCATCGGCATATAAAAGGAATTTAATGGAAGTTCCATTTATCTTTGGAGATTCCAGCCAATTCGGTAGATCAGAGATTAATAATTTGAATAATTCAGCGGCAAGTGGACATCCTTGCTTGACACCTTTGTGCGTGGGAATTGGCTCTGTCAGTACGCCTTGTGAATTCACTTTCACTTGTATTGTAGTGTTAGTATGCAGAGCTATGAGGGGGTCAAGAATTTGAGCTGGACAGTGCCACCCTCGTAGTTTGGACCAGAGTTTTTCGCGATTTATTGCATCAAACGCTTGTCTGAGGTCGACAAATGCGAAAAAGATTTTTTTCTTCGCTTTTAGGGCTTCTAATTTTAGAATGGTTAGTAGGGTGAGGTTTGCGTCAACACCTACTTATTCGACAAAGCCTGTTTGTCGACAGTCTGTTTGATTTTCCTTGGCTGCCCATGCCGTCAGCTTCAGTCGAAGAAACGATCCGAATATTTTTCCCATCGTGACCAGCAAAGCAATGGGCCGATAGTTCGAAGGTTCGTCTCGGCTACCCTTCTTGTAGATTGGCACCACTATAGCTTTGGACCATGAAGCAGGCGTTTGTCTTGACGTTGAGATTTGACGAAACAGGCTTTCCATAAATTCGGCCCAATGATGCCTATGTTTTTTTAGCGTGATGTTCGAAATTTGGTCTGGACCAGCTGCTCTTGAGTTCTTTAGTTTTTGAATGGCCAGTACTAGATCTTCATGGGAAGGAGTTATATCCCAAGCTTTAAAAGAGATGGAAGAAAGAACTTGTGGGTCTTGGAGCGGCTGTTCATATACCTTTGTAAAGTAGTCGACCCACTTCTAGCTCGAAATTTCATTTGATATGTTTGAGATTGTTTTTGTAATTCCTTTATTTAATAGAGCCCATATTTCGCACATGTTTTTGGTGACTATTAACTTTAACATAGTTTCAGCTCTGTCTTGTTCAATTATCATCGAGTGAGATTTAAGCCAATTTCTGTATGCCTGACGTCGATCTTTTAAGTCCTTTTGTATGTCTTTTTGATCATATTGGGACTTTCTTATCAGACGTAGATCTTTCCTCAGTACTTTTTTTGCTGCAGCGATTTCATTACTGAATAGATGTTTTGGGCTGTGGCCATATAATCTTGAATTAGAATGTTTTGGCGAGAACGCGGTGAACATCGGAGCATATTCAACATCATTTGAATCAGCAAGATTTAAAGCTAGATTCAAGATTTGCGGGCCATTGGTTTTAAGCCTATTTCCGGCAGCATTTATTGACAGTGGTAGATTGTATGTCTCGGGATGAGGGTAGATTTCATGATCTAGTGATAGACATAGCATGTCATGATCGCTTTCGGACTTCGGGACGACCTCGAGTGACACGACCCTTTCGAATAGATTTCGAGAGGCCCAAATGTAGTCTAAGGTGTTTCTACATTGGAGTCGCTTCCAAGTTGTCTTGCAGGGTTGATCACCTTTAGTGTTGCCGTTTACCATCTGACAGTTACGTGAGGCAAGGGCTCGAGACCAAAATTGACCTTGTTCAGGTACATCAGACTCAGGTATCTGGTTGTTTTCCATGGTCTGAGGATTGAATCGAAACCAGCTGCAATTCAAATCGCCGCATACAATCACTGCTAAGTTGGTGTACTTGAGGAAGGCGTCGTCAATTAAGGTTGTTATCTTATCAATGAAATCTGGGGTGGAGATCATTGCTGGATTCCAGTAACAGTTGATTACAAGTAGGTGACTGTGTGTCTTGGAGTTCGTCAAGTCAGATCGAATAATCGTGCACTGCACAAATGGATTCGGGTTGACTGCAACAATGGGGGTCATCCAATTATACATTTTCACCATAGTTATTAAGCCTGAGTAAGGACGACCTTTAGAGTTTTTTTTGGCCGGGTATAAAAAAATACTGTATCCATCTCGGGAGGGCGCTTCACGAAGCCATGTTTCTTGAAGGCAGATTATGAAGACATCGTCTCGAGGTTCTGTAAAGTTGTTGAACAAATGCGTAAAGCCACGGGTGTTCCAGGATATCAGAGTAAGCTTCATCCGAGTCACTCATTGTTAATGGTTTTGGTCGTTTCTTCTATTAGCAACAGGTCTGCCGCCATCACTTCCGGCTAAGCGGTCCAAGTCGTTTCGTGATCTATGCGGAAATGCTAAAGATTTCCGTAGGGACATCCGGCAGGTGGTACTTTCGGAATTATTTGTATTTGTCTTCCTGGTCGAAATTCCTTTTTGATTTATCGAGTCAGGTTCCAAGGTGATGTCAAATCCAAAGACCAGCAGCTCTTCGACTGCTTGTAATAAGATGTTTTTCACAGCACGCGAAGTTATGTGTAGCAGCACTTGGTCTGTAGATTTTTCCGTTGCGTACTCAACGATTTTTATGTCGTCGGTCGTTATTGTCCGGAGTTGAGGGACACAGGCGAATAATTTTAAAACATTAGCTCTGTTTAAATTTAATTCGTGTTCATCCGCATGAATGTTCTGGAGTCGGAGTTTCCATGAAGTTGTTGCACGTTTTGAGGTAGTATCGCCAGGTAGTAGTGCGAAAGTGAACATCAGTTTTCCTCTGATTCAATGTTAGCTTAGGGTTTAGTTTTGAGCTGACAGGTGAGAACGATACCTTTGCGACAGTTGAGTTTTCCTTTATTGAAGCTTCACAAGAGCGTCGTTTGCACAGGTTTTCATTCAGAGGAATTGACTTCGCTGCCAATTTGTCGAAAGCATTTGTCTGAGTAGCTTCATAGGAGGAAGCGTTGTGTGTTTCGCTTCCAATTGTATATGTAGATAAGTTACATAGGTCTGCAGAACTTACATCGGCCGAGCTAGACAGACTCTGGATGTCCGAGTCTATGCGTCGGCGTTTTTTCCGATTGTTTAGATAGAACTTTGTTCTGACCTTTTGGTTGGGGAGACCGTTGAATTTGTGAAGAGCTTGCTTGTGAATGGCCAGTTTTTTGCTCAAACAAACCCGTTTTTTTTGGGGTAGTCAGGATTCTTATGAATTGTTTTACATTCTGACGTGTACTTTTTTGTAGCGGTTCGTTGTGGCCAATGTCGGTATGTTTCTTTTTGACGAGATTAAGACCCTTCTTGGTCGTTTTGGTTGTGGCAAAAGTTTTGGCTGGGCCACTGAATATATTGAAAGTGGTCGGTTGCAAACTTACTTGACCAGGTGGTTCCACGGAAGTCTCAGTCAGAAGGGGAGCACCATTTTCTGAAGGGCCAGCGATGTCCGTATGTCTTGCTGAGTCACAGGGGAGCTCAGATTCAGATTGGACCAATTGGATGGGAGCTGAAACGCTAGTATCAGGTTTTAAGGAGGAGCAGACGTTGGTAGCCGCAAGATTTGTCTCGTTTGGCAGTTGATCGTCGCCGTTCGGAACTGATGAATTGCTTTTTGTACTTGAAGGCGTCGCATACACTTGAGTATTAAGATTAGCATTTTTCCTCATCCATTTCACAGCGTCTAGCAGACCGTCTGTAAGTGTATCGTTTTGGCAGTGATGTCTTGCAGCCAAGTCGCCTAAGCGTTCTTGCCATCTTGTTGACTTGTCAGCATTTTTTTCCATTTGTATTTGAAGAAAGTTTGTGAAGAGATCGATTTTGTCTATTTTTTGAGCCAGGATCTGCATCATCGCTCCTTGGTCGGATATTTGGGTTTGTAGGGCTTCATATTGTTTAGTAAAAGGTGCCAACGCGACTGCGGATGCCGCGAGAACATTGTTATGAATTTGCGTGATAGCTTCGATTGAGATGCTTGCCTGGAAAATATTTGCAGATGTTGCATCTTGTTCATTTGAAGATGAGATTGAACAATCCAAATGAAACTTGGATTTGATGGGCGAAAGAGTTCGTGGTAGATTAGACGGCGGAAATTCACCATGAGGAGACTTGTTTAGAGAGAATGGGGAGCTTGCCTGGGCCAATTGGTGGTCTTGGGCTTTTGGGAGATTTGACTTTAGCTCTGCAATTCTTTGTAAACGTCTTGCCCTGGCAAAAGAACTGGATTCCAAGTCAGATGGCTTGTTTAGTACTGTTGGCAGGGGCAAATTTGGGGAATGTCCGCTCAAAGCTCTTGTAGCGACTGATTCCTCTGGCGCTTGACACGTGTAGCTACTACGGTTATCATGGACCGAGAGCTCAGGTGTGTAATTCGGGGTGGAATTATTGACACACTCTTTTACTGGCCGTCCTCTTAGAAGCGTTGATGGACCGTGGATTTTTTCGATGATTTGTTCACTTTGAGGGCACGCGTGATTGTGCTCTGTTGGCCGCTCAGCGGTGGTTGCTGCCAAATAAAGCGAAGGCAGAGAGGTTAGGTGGCTGGACGTAGGTCTTAAAGAATGTAGGCTTTGTGACAAGCTTTTTGGGAGAGGCACTGCAGTTGATTTCAGTTGTACAGACGGTGCTGTTTGTGCACAGTTTAAAGAACATTGCATTGCCTCATTGTTTGGCAGGTTTAGAAGTTCGTCGTCACTCACCGGAAAGGAAGAGGCGACGTGATTGATGTGGCACAAAGGTTGTATTGGTTGAATAGGTTGGGCTGCCGGAGCATCAGGCACTGGAGGAGCTGGGTGAATCGAGAGATCATGTATTGTGTCCAGAGAAGCAGCGGCCGCAGCAGCACTCGACAGAAGGCACGTTGGCACAGCAGAAAGCGAGCTGACAGTCTGGACTGCCGGATCTTCTCCAGCGTTGTTAGTCGATTGGAGAATCAGCGGAGGATTGACAGAGATAGGATGGAGGACTTCAATCACTGGGGGCTCTAGGGCATCACCGTTGGAGGTATCTAGCAACTCCCTTCTCAACGATGGTACAGAACCCCCATACCTTCCCTGGTGGATTTGATCCACAAGTAGGTGTACTGCCGAAGTCGTCTCTGAAGTTGTGAGCGGGATGCAGTCATTAGAACAGGAACGGATGAGTGGTTGCACTTCGTTTGGACATTCACGACTCAAAACTTCAGGACGTGAATTAGGTTTATGGCAAACAGGCGGCTGCTCCGAGTGTTCTAAGTGAGCATTTGATAGAGCTGTAGGTAGGGTAAGCGATGCTAGCAGAGCTCGACTAGCAGTTTTGCTTACCTTTGTTCCGTCGGTGTTGGAGCGTTTTCTTGCGAGTCTGAGGCCCTTCTGGTGTTAGCGTCATCGAGGCTGGATGACAGCAGGGCTGAGATTAAACGGCTGTGGGTCGGGAGCTCCCGGGCGCGGACTGGTGCAGACTGGACTCGTCGCCGGACTCCGCGCTCCGCGCCGGCAAGACCTTTTTAAAGGTAAGCGGAGTAGAAACAGGACTGGACTGACTCGAAGTGCAGCTCCTCGCAAGAACAGAGAATAGAGACTGGTGCAGACTGGACTCATCGCCGGACTCCGCGCCGCCAAGACCTTTTTAAAGGTAAGCGGAGTAGAAACAGGACTGGACTGACTCGAAGTGCAGCTCCTCGCAAGAACAGAGAATAGAGACTGGTGCAGACTGGACTCGTCGCCGGACTGTCTTTTGTACTGCGAGGTACACCATGTACCCCAATTGAAACCATCATAATTGCACAGCTAGGCATTGCTTTAGCATTGAGGTCCCACCTGGCAGGTGCAGAAGATCACCAACATGAACATGATCACTGGTACCAGCAGTTTAACGATCACCCACATCCACAATGGTGCCCAAGAAAAAGGTTTGTCGAACCTGTCGCTTCTCCGCCAGCCTCTGTTTGCGTCAGGGTGCCAAGAGGGTGCCAAGAGTGTGAAGGACCTCTATTATGTGCATGAGGGACACGTTGTCAGCATCATTTGGAGGCACGTATGTGCAACATGAATCGCCAATCTTTTTGCAGACCCTGCCTTCCATAGCTGTAAGCAAGTCCAGTACAGAGTCATCAACCTGATGTTACGCTCACCTGGCTCCCACAGGGGCATCGATCTGAACTGAACAGCTGCGGTCTCCACCAATGTGATGCCTAGTGCCGAGATGACAGACTGGACTGGCCCACCTAGCTTCGTTTGCTTGGCCCGTAGGAGTATTCTTCTGATGGTTTGGAAAGGTGAGCTCTCCATCCTGCATTGAGCGCAGGGGCGCGTAGATAACTAGTTGCTTCACTGGTTCGAAGGAATAGGTGAGTTCCAGAACAATATTGACTCTGAGATTTCCGGCAAGATGCTGTAGGTATATAGTTCGTAAGAGTTCCAATGTCTGACCTTCACTCTTGTCCGATTCCTTGCAGTTTGCAGCTTGACCCTAGCGAAGAGTTCCTCGTGGCAACCGGTAACATTCAGGTAAGGATTTGTATTATCCAACACAGTTCGATAAAATAATGTCAGTATGTAACCTGTTGTCTTCTCCCTTAATCAGGTGCTGGGAGAAATTATGAAATCTCGGGGAATAATGCCTCCGTCGGTGAAATTAGGTAAATCTATTGTGGTGAGGAGGATTCCCCTTGTTTGTCCCTTTGTTTCACCTTGCTGTCCTTTTGTTTCCCCTTAGGGGCCGGGGTACGGCGAAGATGCGGTGGAGGCTGCGCCAACCCGTGAAGATGAATAGTACCCCCGGCGGTAAAATCAGGTAAGTCTATGGGGGGTAACTAATATTGCCTCTGTTTATTCCTTTGGCTCACCTTGCTGGTCTTGTGTTCCCCTTAGGTGCCGGAGTGCAGCGGGAACATGTAGAAGGATGCGGTGAATAGTGAAGATGCTGCGAAGGCCGGTGAGTTCAGCGCGGCGCTGCAGCAGGCGAGGCGACGCGCATAAAATAACTTCTTTCTTCCAGCTCGAAGGCGCAGTGGATCGGGAATTCAGGTAAGGATCAAAGGTATTGCTCTTGTTCTAACCTTTTCTCCTTCTTTCTCCCTTTTTCTAGGAGCTCCAGACTCGAGGCGGGCGTGGCAGAAGACTGGATGCAGACTTGTAGGCACGGTGAGCGGCGCTGCTGGATGCAGAATAACACGAAGCGTGTGCTGCTCTTCGGGCGTGGTTTAAATAGCCTCCAAAGTAGTCCCAGGTAAGTATTCCTCCCCGACCCCACCCGAGTTAAAAATAGTCCCTAGGTAAAGTAGTCCCTTCCAAGCCTCTTTTGGCTTGGAGCTCTGCAGCATGGTCTGCATCAGGTAAGTTTGCAGCATGGTCTGCATCAGGTAAGTTTTAATCTATGAGCCTGGCGCCTATGGTGCCAAGACTGACTCTCCATATGAGCCTGGCGCCATAGATGCCAGGACTGCACCCAAATGGCCCCTAGCAGGGGTTGTTGGGCTTGCTTGGAATAACTTGATGCCTGCTTCCGGGGCTGCTGGACTTGATCTGGATCCCCGGGGGTAGGCATCATGACAGCACTCCCCCCCCCAAGGCCCCTCCTAAAGTCGTTCTTCCCCGTGGTTTTGGTTTGTCTGGGAAATCTCGGTGGAATTTTTTCACCAATCGGGGTGCATGAATGTGGTCACTAGGTTCCCATGACCTTTCCTGTGGTCCGTAACCTTTCCAGTCGATTAAATAAAAAAGCTTTGGCTTCACCAGCTTGGAGTCCAGGATGTTCTTAACCTCAAATTCGGGTTCCCCGTCTATAAGGATGGGGTCTGGAGGCTTGGTTAGTCTTGTCCCTGGGTGCACTGGTTTCAAAAGTGACACATGAAAGACGGGGCAAATTCGCATATTAGCAGGTAAGTCCAACTTGACGGCCACTGGGTTGATAATGGCCTTAATAGAGTAAGCTCCCAAATATCTGGGGTTAAAGGTCCGTGTTCGCTTTAGAGGTATGTGTTTTGTGGCCAACCATACTTGGTCCCCTATCTGGTATTGTGGAGTATCACTTCTATGCCGATCAGCATTTTTCTTGTATTTTTCTTTCGCTTGTTTTAATTGTGCAGTTGGTTCCTTAAAGGCTTGTGTAATCGTAGCGTGTAGATGGTCCACTGCAGGCATTTCTAAGTGTTGGGGTGAGTCAAGATCTGAGGTTCGAGGATGGTGCACATATAAGGTATAAAAGGGGCTTTGTCCAGTTCCAGAATGTACTGAATTATTGTATGCATATTCGGCGATCCAAAGAATGTCTTTCCAATTACTCTCAGTCTGATGTAACAAACAACGCAGGTATTGTTCAAGAGTCTGGTTGGTCCTCTCCGTTTGACCATCGGTTTGGGGGTAGTGACTGGTCGATAACCTCACATCGATTTGCGCCAATTGACAACATTTCCTCCAAAAAATATGAAATGAATTGACTGCCGCGGTCAGAGAGCAATACAGACGGAAATCCATGTATGCGAAAAATGTTTTCGAGGAACTCCTTGGCCAGGATTGAAGCTGAAGGTAACCCCATTAAAGGAATAAAGTGGGTCATCTTGGAAAAAAGATCCACAATAACTAGAATGGTGTTAAAACCATTGCATGGAGGTAGATCAGTAATAAAGTCTAACGATAAGGTGTGCCATGGTGTAGGCGGAATGTCCAAAGGTTGTAAGAGTCCAGCTGGTTTTCTCTTCTGACTTTTGTTTTGGGCGCAAATGCCACAAGACATTACAAATGATTTAATATCCTTTCGCCAGGTGGGCCACCAGAATTGTTTCTTAATTTTAGCTTCAGTCTTTGCGATACCTGGGTGCCCCTCCATTAGGGTGTCATGATAATGGGAAATGACTAGCTCTTGTAGTTCCTTGTGTGGCAGAAATAGCCGCCCTTGGTAATAAGGCAGGTCATTGGTGACAGAGTAGTCCGGGCCTTTCTTTACCCAGTCCTGCAGGGCTGTGGAATCAAAGACTTGCTGGATCTTTACCTGAATGTCCTCTAGTGTCTATAGAGTAGGCATGCCAAGAATCCTTTGTTCGGAAATTATAGGTACTGGTTCTGGGTTCACTTCTGCCTCTCTCATCCCTATTCGGGGTAAGGCGTCTGCTTTACCGTTCTTGTAGCCTGGTCAATAGGTTATCACGAAATCGAACTCGGCAAAGAATAATGCCCATCGGAGTTGGCATGACGATTGGGCCTTGGCTGTCTTTAAATACTGCAAGTTCCGGTGATCGGTGATCACAGTAATGGTATGCCTGGCACCGAGAAGATAGTGCCGCCAAGCCTTGAAGGCGGATTTACCTTGTCGGTAACAGCATAGTTTAACTCGGTGCCAAGAACTTTCTGGACCAAAATGCTACTGGGTGAAGCTGGCCAGTTTCAGGGTCCTTTTGGGACAGGACAGCTCCCATGGCTAATCTGGATGCATCAGTTTCCACTATGTATGGAAGTTCAGGGCGTGGGTGCTTTAGTACAGGTGCAGACGTGAATTTCGCTTTCAGCTCTTGGAAGGCATTTTCAGCTTCTTCAGTCCACATAAAGCGTTTGTTTTTTCACAAGAGTGCTGTCATGGGATGTACAACATGTGAGAAATCTGGGATGAATCTGCAGTAGAAATTGGCAAAGCCGAGCATGCTTTGTACTCCTTTAACTGAACTCGGTGATGGCCACTTAAGAATTGCGTCCACCTTTCGTGAGTCCATTCGGACTCCTTTTGGACTCAGTATAAACCCAAGGAATTCAACTTCCGTGGCATGAAAAACGCATTTTTCCAGTTTTGCATATAGTTTGTGCTGGCGCAATTTCTCAAGGACTGCTCAGACGTGCTTCACATGGTCAGATTCTGAAGAGGAGTACACTAGAATATCATCGATATATACGACAACACAAACGTCAATGAGTTCACGAAGGACATTGTTCATGAAGTATTGGAAGGCTGCTGGTGCATTGCACAACCCGAAGGGCGTCACCTGGTATTCGAATAACCCGTACTTAGTGCGAAAAGCAGTCTTCCATTCGTCACCCTCTTTCACACGTACCAGATGGTATGCCCCCCGGAGATCCAACTTAGTGTATATGCAGGCGTCCTTTACTTGGTCTAGTAATTCGGGGATCAGAGGCAATGGGTATCCATTCTTAACAGTGATCTGGTTCAATGCGCGGTAGTCTATGCACGTTCTGAGGTCACCTTCCTTTTTGGGCACGAAGAACAAAGCTGAAGATGCAGGGGACTTGGATGGGCGAATGAAGCCATTAGCAAGGTACTGGTCTAGGTATTGCCGTAGGTGAAGGTTATCAGGTTCCGTAAGGGCGTTGTCAGGGGTAAGACTGGCCTTGGGCCCAGTACTGTTGGGACTGTGGGGCCTGGGACCATGAAGAAACCCGGATCCAAAGGGTTTCCGTACTTTAAAGGGCTGTTGTGCCCTTTCTGCAGACAGATCCAGCGTTCTGCCCGCCGGAACTACAATTCCCAGCAGGCTTCGCGGGCCCGCGAGCCAATGGGAAGCCGCGCTGGGTGTGGCACGCGACGAACGCGCATGCGCAAGCCCCGAGGCACGGGGCTTGTGCTCGAGACGCCGAGGAGAGAGGACGTGAGCCCAGCAGCTCCCCGGAATCCATACGCGAGGGGCCAAGAGCCACAGGAACCACGATCCGGCCCCTCGCACACACAAGATAAGTGCCGCTCACCCCAGGGAGAGTCAGGGATCCTAGGGGAAGCGCAGGGGGCATATCCCGACCCCTTCCAGAGCCCCTGCGGATCACGCAAAAGCTAAGTGGGCGGATTCACGGGAAAGTCGTGTTTGTTAAAGTGCATGGTTTCGAGTGCATTCATCTCTTGGGGAAAGCGCCGGAAGGGCGCGTGAGATTGAAGCACTAGCTTGGGGAACCCGGTCTGAGGAAAGACCGCGTTCTGACACCCGGTCTGACACCCGGTCTGAGGGAAGACCGTGTTTTTGGGCAAAAGATAAGCCTCGTGCGGCAGCGCACCCTAAAGTTCCTGGATTGTTTATTCCAAAAGCTGAACGCGTGTTGAGAGAGTTTGCATGAAAGTGTGAGATCAGCAGAACGTTTGACAAACGCTAATGCTTGTCCTTTGTTTTCTTTTAGTTTGAACCCGATGCAAACCTGAATCTTGGACTGCAAGGACGTGGCACAGGACTTGACAGTCTTGCAGGACTGGACGTTAAGGACTAAAGCAAAGCTAAGTGTGCTCGTACATGAGACTGTGTTCATGAAACTGTAAAGGGCTAATGTCAACAATTGTTTGTTGCTACCTTGATATGTTGTTATAAGGCTCGAAAGAGCACCTTCAGGTTGGTTCAAGTGGTCTGGTGAGGGTGGCAGCACCTTTACATGTAGAGGTGTTACGGCAGCTCCACCAGCCAGTTTGAGGAAAGTGTGCAGGCATCGTTTACCCTAAAATCCCCAGTCCTATCCATAACTTCTTCCCAACCCTCTATCCGGTAATCCTAAAATCCCTTTACCTATCCAACCATCGAGACCCTAACCCTCCTTCCCCGCTCTGGTTGAGGAGGCCTGTGTTAAGCTCTGTCTTGCAGGCACTGAAACCATTGAGGGGGTGGTTGGTACTGCGTCGCTCCTGCGCCTAGGACCTGAGCATCTCTGACAGAAGCACAAGCCCACGTATATTCAGGCGCCTGAGTGGTGTAGCCAACCCCCATCATCGTTATGGAAGAGATCGCCAAGGTTTTGCAGGACCTGCAAAGCGAACTAGCGGCGTCCAGACAGGACTATGCCACATTGTCAGCGCAGGTACGAAGTCTGGCCGCGCAAACAGCACCATTGCCGGGTCACGCACCAGTACAGGTGCAAGTCACCCCAGAGCCTCTGATTCCTCTGGCTCCACCCGAGCGTTATGCAGGAGACCCGCAGAAATTCTCTACCTTTATTACGCAATGCCGCCTCCATTTCCTTACGAAATCGGCAGCGTTCCGATCCAATCAGTCTAGGACTGCTTTTGTTATCTCCTATCTCACAGGAGATGCAGCAGCATGGGCAAATCCCTTAGTCCAAAAAGACAATACTATCCTTTATGATTGGGACGAGTTTCTCAGTGAATTTGAGAAAATATTTAATCGCAGGGCTGCTACCCTGTGTAAGGATCGGGAATTGCTGACATTGAGGCAGGGAAATAAGGAACTAGTGACATATGTCACTCAGTTCAATCGGTTGATAGCCGAAGCCGAATGGCCACGCGAAAAATGCATGTCCCTATTTTATCAGGGATTGAGGGATGATTTGAAAGATCTTATTGCCCAAGTTGACCCCCAACCCCGAGAATGCTCGGATATGATTGATCTGGCTATGCGATTGGATCATCGTCAAGCGGAGCGACGGGGGGATAGGAGGAAAGGAGAGTCACGTCCAGCAGCAAGGTTTGACCAATTTAAAGGGGCACGAGGGTCAATGGACAAGTCCGATGGAGATGAGCCGATGCAAATTGGGTCGGTTCGTGGTCCCCTATCAAAGGAAGAAAAAGAACGAAGGAGAAAGGATGGTGTATGCATGTACTGTGGGAAGTCCGGACACTTTGTTCGTGAATGCCCCACAAAGCCCAAGACTCAGGGAAACGCCTCGGCTCGTCGGTAGTGGGGGTCACCCGGTCGAGCCTGACTGATTGCAGGGCCCCGATAGAAGGTAGTCCCAATTTTGCCCCACACATTTCGGTAAGGGGGTGTCTTGGTTTTCAGGGTATATCAAAGGAGGTCACCATGTTGATTGACTCGGGGGCAACGGGTAATTTTATAGATATCCAGTTTGCGGCCAGGTTGGGTATCCCTATCCAGCAAAAGGCAAAACCTGAGCCCGTACGCGCGGTAGATGGTACACCTCTATGCTCGGGACCCATCACACATAACACTCGTTTAGTGACCCTGAATTGTGGTATTGGGCATTGGGAATACATTACCTTCGACTTAATTGCTGCCCCGCAGTTCGGCCTTATCTTAGGGTTACCTTGGTTGAGAAAACATGATCCTCTGGTTTGTTGGACTTCCGGTTTGATAAAGTTTAGCTCTCCTTATTGTCGGGAGCATTGTAAACAGCCGGTGGCTGCGACCTGTCAACTCGCAGGCATTACCGATGTTCTACCCGAAGCGCGCTTAGAAGAACTACCCACAGAGTATTCGGACTTTGTAGACGTCTTCAATAAGAAAGCCGCTGAAACTCTGCCCCCACATCGGCCATTCGATTGCCGGATCGATTTAGAGCCAGGGGCAACGTTACCGTGCAGCCGCATATACGCCTTGACCGAGGCTGAAAACAAACACCTTCAGGAGTATATTACAGCCAACTTGCAAAATGGCTTTATTAGACACTCTAATTCCCCAGTGTCTTCTCCCTTGTTCTTCGTACCGAAGAAGTCCGGAGAACTCAGGACTTGCATAGATTACCGCGGGGTGAATCGGATAACCATCAAAAACCGTTACCCGCTTCCGCTCATCCCCGTCCTTCTAGATCAGGTTAGGGATGCGGTTATCTATACTAAGCTGGATCTTCGTGGGGCTTACCATCTTGTGCGGGTGCGCGAAGGTGACGAGTGGAAAACCGCCTTCCGAACAAAATTCGGATTATACGAATATCAGGTTATGCCATTTGGTCTCTGTAACGCACCTGCTGCCTTCCAGCATTTCCTAGATGAGGTTCTTCGGGAATATTTGGACGTATGTGCCGTCGTGTACATCGATGACATCCTCATTTATTCCCATAGCCTAGAAGATCACGTTCAGCATGTACGCGCTGTTTTACAAAAGTTAAGGGAAAACCATTTATATGCCAAACTCGAGAAATGTGAGTTCCACCGTACTACCGTGGAATTCTTGGGGTACTACCTTACTCCGACAGGCGTACAAATGGATGCAAAAAAGGTGAAGGCCATTCTAGATTGGCCCCCGCCAGCCAATGTCAAAGACATACAATCCTTTTTAGGATTTGCAAACTTCTACAGACGGTTCGTCCAGAATTTCTCTGAGCTGGTTACTCCAATCACGAGACTTCTTCGCAAGGGCTGCCCGTTTATTTGGGACGCCTTGGCTGAGCAGGGATTTCAACGGCTCAAGAAGGCCTTTACCGATGCACCGGTATTGAAACATCCGGACTTGTCCCAGCCATTTGTGGTGGAAACGGACGCTTCCAGCCATGCGCTGGGAGCTGTTCTGTCCCAACGTGATCCTCAGACGGGGCTCTTACACCCAGTAGCCTATTATTCAAGAAAGCTGCTCCCAGCAGAAGTCAACTACATCATTGCAGACAGGGAACTATTGGCCATAAAGGCAGCCTTTGGCGAATGGCGGCACTACTTGATGGGGGCACGTCACACAGTGACGGTTATTACCGACCATCGCAATCTTCAGTTTATTAGGACTGCCAAGACCTTGAGTCCACGTCAATTGCGTTGGGCCCAGTATTTCGCAGAATTTGATTTTATAATCACATACAGACCTGGAACGAACAATCGTAAAGCTGACGTTTTGTCCCGCTATCCAGATAAGGTCTCTGAGGAAGTAAAAATCGTGTCTCAGCCAATAGTCCCTCCAGTGCAAATACTGGGTTTAGCTACCAACATCTTTGAGAGCATCCAAAAGGAACTTTCCGTGCATGATCTCCACCAATGGTGCAAGCAGGACCCTCAGCACACCATTTTGGATGGACTCCCATATCATGGGCAATCATTGTACTTGCCTACACCCCAGCTACAAAAACAGGCGATGTCATGGTGCCACGATTCCTCCCTAGCGGGTCATCCCGGTAAGGCAAAGACTTTAGAATTGGTGGGGAGACATTTTTGGTGGCCAAAGTGGCGGCTTGATGTCCAGCAATACGTACGACAGTGTGCAATATGTGCTCGGAACAAAGCCGATCACCAGAAACCAGCAGGCCTCCTACGTCCCCTGCCAACACCAACTACTCCTTGGCATACAGTTACCATGGATCTAATAGTTGAATTTCCACAAGTGCAGGGCTTTACCTCCATACTGGTGGTAGTGGATGCCTTTTCTAAAATGGCTCATTTTATCCCCTGCAAAGGGGTTCCAACAGCTAAAGAAATCGCCGAACTATTCCTGCAAAACGTGGTTCGGCTTCATGGCCTTCCATGCCGTATAATCACAGATAGGGGTCCACAGTTCACCTCCAGGTTCTGGCGCGAATTTTGTAACATCATTGGTATGGAAATCCGGTTATCCTCGGGATATCATCCCGAGACGGACGGTCAAACCGAACGTGTGAACCAGGGGCTTGAGCAGTTCCTGCGTTGCTTAGCCGCAGGACGGGAGACAACATGGGTTCAACATACTTGGCTAGCAGAAATGGCATGTAATAATGCTGTTCATTCTTCCACAAAACGATCCCCGTTCTTCTGCTTGTATGGAAGACATCCACGGATTTTACCTTCATCCGTCCCAACAGCAGAAACGGCACTGCCTACGATAGCAGGACAACGGATCGGAATAGAGCAGGTTTGGAAGGAGGTGCAGGATAATCTCATAAAAGCCAAAAAAGTGTACAAAACTTATGCCGATAAACATCGACGTGCTAGCCCTGTATATCATAAAAACGATTTGGTATGGTTGTCCACTCGTAACTTACGATTAGAGGGATCAAGAAAGTTACAACCTCGCTATCTAGGCCCATTTAGCATTGAGAAAGTAATCAACCCAGTAGCGGTACGACTGGCCCTGCCCTCTCAGATGAAAATCCATCCGACTTTCCACACGTCACTGTTGAAACCAGCCCCGCCTGGGATACGCACTCAAAAAGCACCCCCGGTACTTGTACAGGGGGAGCCGGAATATGAAGTCCGAGCAATTCTGAACTCTAAAAAAAGGAATGGCCAAGTCTATTATTTAATCGACTGGGTTGGGTACGGGCCAGAAGACCGCTCCTGGGAACCCTCACACCATGTACATGCCCCACGATTGCTGCGCACTTTTCACAAAAACTGCCCTGAAAAACCTGGGGGACCTGCCTTCCGTGGGAGGGGGAGTGCTGTCAGGGGTAAGACTGGCCTTGGGCCCAGTACTGTTGGGACTGTGGGGCCTGGGACCATGAAGAAACCCGGATCCAAAGGGTTTCCGTACTTTAAAGGGCTGTTGTGCCCTTTCTGCAGACAGATCCAGCGTTCTGCCCGCCGGAACTACAATTCCCAGCAGGCTTCGCGGGCCCGCGAGCCAATGGGAAGCCGCGCTGGGTGTGGCACGCGACGAACGCGCATGTGCAAGCCCCGAGGCACGGGGCTTGTGCTCGAGACGCCGAGGAGAGAGGACGTGAGCCCAGCAGCTCCCCGGAATCCATACGCGAGGGGCCAAGAGCCACAGGAACCACGATCCGGCCCCTCGCACACACAAGATAAGTGCCGCTCACCCCAGGGAGAGTCAGGGATCCTAGGGGAAGCGCAGGGGGCATATCCCGACCCCTTCCAGAGCCCCTGCGGATCACGCAAAAGCTAAGTGGGCGGATTCACGGGAAAGTCGTGTTTGTTAAAGTGCATGGTTTCGAGTGCATTCATCTCTTGGGGAAAGCGCCGGAAGGGCGCGTGAGATTGAAGCACTAGCTTGGGGAACCCGGTCTGAGGAAAGACCGCGTTCTGACACCCGGTCTGACACCCGGTCTGAGGGAAGACCGTGTTTTTGGGCAAAAGATAAGCCTCGTGCGGCAGCGTACCCTAAAGTTCCTGGATTGTTTATTCCAAAAGCTGAACGCGTGTTGAGAGAGTTTGCATGAAAGTGTGAGATCAGCAGAACGTTTGACAAACGCTAATGCTTGTCCTTTGTTTTCTTTTAGTTTGAACCCGATGCAAACCTGAATCTTGGACTGCAAGGACGTGGCACAGGACTTGACAGTCTTGCAGGACTGGACGTTAAGGACTAAAGCAAAGCTAAGTGTGCTCGTACATGAGACTGTGTTCATGAAACTGTAAAGGGCTAATGTCAACAATTGTTTGTTGCTAACTTGATATGTTGTTATAAGGCTCGAAAGAGCACCTTCAGGTTGGTTCAAGGGGTCTGGTGAGGGTGGCAGCACCTTTACATGTAGAGGTGTTACGGCAGCTCCACCAGCCAGTTTGAGGAAAGTGTGCAGGCATCGTTTACCCTAAAATCCCCAGTCCTATCCATAACTTCTTCCCAACCCTCTATCCGGTAATCCTAAAATCCCTTTACCTATCCAACCATCGAGACCCTAACCCTCCTTCCCCGCTCTGGTTGAGGAGGCCTGTGTTAAGCTCTGTCTTGCAGGCACTGAAACCATTGAGGGGGTGGTTGGTACTGCGTCGCTCCTGCGCCTAGGACCTGAGCATCTCTGACAGGCGTAGATCCTGCTACAAGGGGGTTGTGCAACGGGTATGAGTTCGATTTGACAATCATACGATCTGTGAGGTGGTAAGGTGTTTGCCTGTTCTTTTTGGAAGACATCCTGGAATTCTTGATATTCTGGAGGTAATTGCACGACTGATGTGGTGACTGTGGCCAGGCCTACGTTCAAGTTTTTCTTTGGGTAACAGGTTTGTGCACAATCCGGGAAGGTTATTCTCTTCTCTCGCCAATCAATACAAGGATTATGTGTTTCCAACCAAGGTATCCCCAGTATTATTTGGAACTGTGGGGCTTTGATTAGATCAAACACAATAGTCTCTCAATGCCCATCCTGACCCAATAGTGTCATCTCTGCGGTGGAATGAGTTACAGGCCCAGAGGCAATTTCCGTTCTATTGACTGTGGTGATGACATCTGAGGTGGTCTTTCGGCAGAGAGGTAGATTCATCCTGGAAGCCAATTCGTAGTCCACATAGTTTCCTATGGCCCCGCTATCAATGTATGCCCTTACTGCGTGCATACGTGATGGCTGCCTTTGATCTACAAGGACCATTGGTATGATGAAATGCGAGGTCTGAGTATCCTTCTTCAAGCTCGGCATGCGGACCTCTACGCTTGTCGGGCGTGGTCGTTTCCTTTCTCTTTCCTTCTGGGTTAAGGGTCCTTTAACACCTCTGATTTGCATGGGTTCTGAAGCATCTGCTCCTTTGGGGTTAGCGTGGGTTTTGACCAACACCCGATTCTCAAACTTGGCTCGATCAGCCTTTCTGTTCTGAAGTCTGTGATCTAACTGGACCACTAAGTCTATATATTCAGCGCAGTCTTGAGGTGGGTTCACAACTTGAGCCAAGACATCCTCGAAGCCCTCGATGAAATAACGTGATTAGTTTTACCTCGCGCCATCCAGTTTCCACTATCAACCTATTAAAGGTTGCGATGTAGGATAGGAGGTCCTGGTTACCCTGTCGTAGGGACAAAAGTTTGTTATCCAAGGCCTTTCCTTGGGAGTGCCGGGCAAATAGTCTTTCCATGCTCATTTGAAAGTCCTGAAAATCCCGAAGAATTGGGTAATCCTGAGTAACTAGTGGAATTGACCAATCAGCTGCACTGCCGCTGAGATATGACAATGCAAAGGCTACCTTGGCTTGATCGTTTGGGAAGGCTCCAGGTCTGCATAAAAAGTGCAAGCGGCATTGGTTCATAAACACGGCGAACCTTTTGGGGTCCCCGGCAAAGCGTTTGGGCGGAGCTAATGGAATAGTTCCTGGTAGGTTTATTTGCACAGGGTTACTCGATGACACAGGAGCTGGATTTCCCCCGAGTCCTGGTAGGGGTGCTTGTCCAGCCTGGCTTTGCAGTAGTTGCCAAGCAAGGTCATCAGTTCGCTCCTTTGACAAAATCAGTTCTCTCCTAAGAGCATTGGTTTCTTGACGGGCGGAATGCACTTCAGCCCTCAGTTCCCCAAGTAATTGGGCCAATTGGTCCGTTTCTGAGGTATCCATAACGCCCGGGTGGGAATTTGTGGGTAGGGTTCGCGTTCTGTTACGCTCACCTGGCTCCCACA
Source organism: Ambystoma mexicanum (assembly GCF_040938575.1). Taxonomy (NCBI): domain Eukaryota; kingdom Metazoa; phylum Chordata; class Amphibia; order Caudata; family Ambystomatidae; genus Ambystoma; species Ambystoma mexicanum. Next base: position 893,465,990 of record NC_090935.1, on the reverse strand, counting down.
GGGGCGTCGATCTGAACTGGACAGCTGCGGTCTCCACCAATGTGATGCGTAGTGCCGAGATGACAGACTGGACTGGCCCACCTAGCTTTGTTTGCTTGGCCCCTAGGAGTATTCTTCTGATGGTTTGGAAAGGTGAGCTCTCCATCCTGCATTGAGCGCAGGGGCGCGTAGATAACCAGTTGCTTCACTGGTTCGAAGGAATAGGTGAGTTCCAGAACAATATTGACTCTGAGATTTCCGGCAAGACGCCGTAGGTATATAGTTCTTAAGAGTTCAAATGTCTGACCTTCACTCTTGTCCAATTCCTTGCAGGTTGCAGCTTTACCCTAGCGAAGAGTTCCTCGTGGCAACCGGTAACATTCAGGTAAGGATTTGTATTATCCAACACAGTTCGATAAAAAAATGTCAGTATGTAACCTGTTGTTTTCTCCCTTATTCAGGTGCTGAGAGAAATTATGAAGTCTTGGGGAATAATGCCTCTGGCGGTAAAATTAGGTAAGTCTATTGTGGTGAGGAGGATTCCCCTTGTTTGTCCCTTTGTTTCACCTTAGTGTCCTTTTGTTTCCCCTTAGGGGCCTGGGTACGGCGAAGATGCAGTGGAGGCTGCGCCGACCCGTGAAGAGGAATAGTACCCCCGGCGGTAAAATCAGGTAAGTCTAGGGGGGTAACTAATATTGCCTCTGTTTATTCCCTTGGCTCACCTTGCTGTTCTTGTCTTCCCCTTAGGTGCCGGAATGCGGCGGGAACATGTAGAAGGATGCGGTGAATAGTGAAGATGCTGCGAAGGCAGGTGAGTTCAGCGCGGCACTGCAGCAGGCGAGGTGACGCGCATAAAATAACTTCTTTCTTCCAGCTCGAAGGCGCGGTGGATCGGGAATTCAGGTAAGGATCAAAGGTATTGCTCTTGTTCTAACCTTTTCTCCTTCTTTCTCCCTTTTTCTAGGATCTCCGGACTCGAGGCGGGCGTGGCAGGAGACTGGATGCAGACTTGCAGGCACAGTGAGTGTTACGCTGCTGGATGCAGAGTAACGCGAAGCGTGTGCTGCTCTTCAGGCGAGGTTTAAATAGCCTCCAAAGTAGTCTCAGGTAAGTATTCCTCCCCGACCCCACCCGAGTAAAAAATATTCCCTAGGTAAAGTACTCCCTTCCAAGCCTCTTTTGGCTTGGAGCTCTGCAGCATGGTCTGCATCAGGTAAGTTTGCAGCATGGTCTGCATCAGGTACGTTTTAATCTATGAACCTGGCGCCTACGGCTCCAGGACTGACTCTCCATATGAGCCTGACGCCATAGACGCCAGGGTTGCACCCAAATGGTCCCTAGCAGGGGTTGTTGGGCTTGCTTGGAATAACTTGAGGCCTGCTTCCGGGGCTGCTGGACCTGATCTGGATCCCCGGGGGTAGGCACCATGACACCTGATTGCTCACATCTCCATCTTAACCGCATTGAGGAGTTGTTCGGTGTCATTTGCCAGCTGTATCACTTCCCAGTGGACCATCTGGAGCCACTTGGCATTGGCAGCTGCTTGCACCCCAGGAAATGAAGCAACACATTTCTCTTCTTTGCTATAACATCTGTATTGATCTGGTATTTCTTTGAGCAACTGTGATGAATCTTGGGACAGATAGTTGGATTTTTGCTTCCTCCGCAATTCTTTCTTTGCCTTTTCTGGCAAAATACAGAAAATAGAATACAGAATATAGGCTGCTGCAGAGGAACTGTTGTGGAGACATCCGACACTGGTGCAGTTGTTGGGGTGGACAAGCCACCCGGTCCCACTATGAAGTCCTCTACGGGGCCCACCAGGAGGGCTGAGTGCAATTAGGGCAGCAATCAGGTGCAGAAAGACCTGCTGGGCGCAGACACAATAATAGTCCATCACTGCGGCTGTCCCTTTTTTGAGGACTGGGATGTATAATGTCTTGTTGCACTTGCTTTTGGCCCCCACAAAGACACTTCCTTCATTATAAAAGCACAGTTCATATTATTTTTGCTTTTTCACTTTTACTGGTTTTTCCATCGCCTCGATCCACGGGAGTTTTGCCACGTGTTCATTCCAGTATTCTTGGCACACAGCATTCACCTTTTGTATTACTTCTTCTCCGAATCCCACCAGGCCTCCCACCATGCAACTCATTGTAGTCTCTTTCCATCTGTTTGTCACTAATGTTACACCGTCCAGCTTCAGGTATGGTCTCTGTAGACACTGTGTGCTTCTGGGATTGCGGGCACACTGTAGTCCGTCTGGTTCATAATCATCAGTTGTATTCTCTGTGCCTGGAAAGTGATTCACAACCTGCATAATGTAAGATGCACCAACCATTGAGCCTCCAAAAGCAGAGTTTCCTGCAGCATTGATACCTTGGGGGCCCCTCACGCGTGTGGTATCAAGGAACAAATGAAACTGCTCCCATTAACTCTCTTTTTCCCACCGAGCTCATGCATGTGTACCAACTGTTACTTAATTGTGGGTGGTACACATCTTCTATCACCTTCAAACCTAACCCTCTATGCTCGTCATACTTGGATTTTCTCAATTGTCTTTTGAAATGTTTAGATGTAATACTGTGTGAAAAATTTAATTTTGCAGTAATATTAAGAAACATATTAGGAAATAATGGTCACACAGCCAATTTAGTAAACTTTCCCATTTGCTCCCGGGTAACATTTCTGTTAAAAACTGTTGTGTTAGCTTCTATTCCAGCTTTGTTGTCATTCCCATAACTTGAAGAAACATTACCAATATTGACAAGTGATGAAAAAATCTTAGTAGCATTGTGCATTTGCTGCCCCGTTACCACCTCATGTGGTGATAAATGGTGATCCTTGCAGGGATGCTAAACGAAGCCAGGGGCAAACAGTGCACCCAGTGCTTCTTTAACGCGGTGCACAATTTTGACAATTTGCATTTTAATAGTCTGTTTATCCGTTCTACAACCCTGTTGAGCTGAGGGTGGTAAATCGTGCACATCCGATGCTTGATTACCAATAATGCTGTTATCTCCTTGACCACCTCATTAAAGGAGTGGGTGCCATTGTTGGATCGTAATACATCGCACACTCCCCAGAGAGAGAAAACCTCTCTGATTAAAAATCTGGCCGCACATTTGGCATCTGGATGTGCACAAGGACTTGCCTCCACCCATCGAGAGAAGGGACACACGATCACAATCATATAGCGGCACCCATTACATCTTTCACCCACGTCCATGTAGTTGATGTGCAACTCGCAGAATGGTCCAGTTGGGAGGGGCAGGGTACCTCGAATAGTTCCTAAATTGTGACAGGTACTGTAAGATTGACAGGTAGTGCACTTAAGCACCAATTTAGTTAGTATCTCCTGCAGATTGGGGACAAACCAGCCCTCCTGCAAATCTGCTGCAATATGATATTTCGATGCATGAGATGGATGGTGCAGCTGGTCGAAAGCGACCAGTAGCAGCTCACCCTACATCCCCTACAGGACATGCTGACCTAGGAAAACATCTAAGTGCCCAAGAAGTACTTGGGGCAATTGATATCTGTTCATGGAAAGAAAATAATACCAGAATGTGCTGCATCAGTGTGCAGTGCCCCCCAGCCACAAACAGTTAAAGAAATGCAGAAATTCCTTGGGCTGTGTAATTATTGCAGGGCATGGATTTTACATTATGCTACATTCATCAGGCCCCCTGCTGCCGGGCCTTAAAGAAGTGCAACCAACAGACAAAAAGATAGTGTGGGCAGAGGACATGCTTGCCAGTTTTAATGAACTAAAAGAGGTTATCTGTAGAGGGTATCTGCTTTGCCAATTTGGAGCACTGCGTCAAGTAAAACAGTGATCCCATAAACAAACATATCAGGGCCAAAAGGGATGGCACATACCACCACCTCTCCTCCCCTGGCTTGAATGATCACCATTGCTCTCATTGCGCACATCCCTGGAGTGGCACATACTTTCTCCCGATCTGTAAGGAGATGGCCATGTTCAATTTGCTCAGCAGGTCACGCGCTATACTTGGACATAGTAACTTTTAAAATCTGGATTATTGTAAAATTGGTTTACTTATATTTTGATTCGTTTTAGTTGCAAACATGTGTATCCACAGAATATATGAGTCTGGTGACTCTACTCTCATACATTTTCATGTACTTGATTTATACAGACTTAGCTTCTGTTCCAATTTTTGCCCATGCATATTCAGCATTTCTACCTATGAAGAGCACTCTGCACTTCTGACTCTATTTATGCCTTATTGATTTGTACACTATTTTCCATCTATATCATTCCAAGTGCATGTAGGCATTTTTTTACTCCATTGAATTCAGGTTCATATTACTTTATGCTTTTCCACTGAAGTCTCTTACACGTAGTGCCATAGGCACTCATTATGTACATATTTAGTGGTCTCTATGAGTTCCATCCTTTTCCATTTTATGTGTATAGATTACTTATAGTTTTTATTATTTTTCAGTATCTAGTGTTGAATTTCTCTTGTTGTTCTCTGCATCACAGTTTTCCTTCGAGTCTTTTTTCTATACCTATTGTTGTCTGTGTTATCTTAATGTCACTCTTTCTTTATTTTGCTTTTAATTTACATTAATTTTTGCCTATACCTGACTTGGTATTTGTTTTCCACTTGATCATAACTTCTGGGATAGTGGTTTCTATACACGCATCTCACAAAGTAAAACTAAGAGTAACGGCCTAGATTCGCTTAATCTGGTATACGTGGAGACGTTTTCAAGTCACATGACTATGTCACGTGGATGTCTGCAACCCAGATGATCTTCAGAGCATTGGCAAATAGCACACACATCCTTCTATTACCCTCAGTCGAATGGCTTCCTCTAGCGAGAACGCATCAAATTGGCAGTTCGCCCCTTTCACTCGTAGACGTGTGATGAATTCGTCGACAGTCTCTTGCGGGAGTTGGGTGCACTGGTTGAACAAATATCTTTCATAGTCCCGGTTGACCTCAATAATCAGCAGTCTGTCCAACGCACCAATCAACTTAGGAAATGTATCTTGGTCTGCGGCCGGAATGGCCTTGACAACCGTTTTGATTTCCCCCCCTACCAGGTTGAGGAAAATGTCTCTCATGTTGGGGGAGTCCCCGTCGCCGGATCCTCTCACGAAGTGACGAAAATCATCCATCCAGTCGGTCCACCTGGGGCCTTTGGTGGCTTGAGGAGTCATGGTGAACGGCGGGGGCAGACGTAGTTGAATCGACTTCGCCGCCCGCGGCAGTTGAGGAGAGCCCTGGCTGGACCCAGGGTTGGAGGTGCTCATGGCGCCTGGGAGACGAGGCCCGCACGTGCGTAGGCGACGCGTGGGGCGAGGTAGTCGGGCCTAGGCCGAGCCTACGTACACCCGGCGCCCGGCAAAGGGAGTCCGCCGCTATTGCCGATTCAGGCCTCTTCAACGGCCAGGTGTCGACAGGCAGGGTGCAGGACGGAGGCGTGGGCGGTATCGCTTCCGCGGAGCTTCGGTGGAGGAGGTCCGGCGAGGCGGAACCGGCGGAGTGCCGTGTTGAGCGGAGGTGGAGCAGGAGGAGGAGGTTCGCTGGGTTGCCCACCACGAGCGGGCTGCTGCAGGAGGAGGACTCCAGTGTGCGGGAGAAATCCTCGTCGCCAAATGTTGCCTAGGGATCTAGGCCCAATGAAGGACGCACACACGGAGAGATAGGAGGAACTTCTTTATTCTTCTACAACCAAGCAGGAACTGGCGCTGGCTGCGCACGTGCCCCATAACTCCCTTGCCCACTCTAAACTCCGCCTTTACAACGGAGGGGGCTCATGAGCATTAACCCCTTGAGCCCCGGGTAACACACACACGGATGTATCAGCAAGTAGCGATTACAAACAGAGGTTTACAAACGACCCGACCTGGTAAGGATCGTGGGCTGAGCACTTTCAGTAGAACTTACACTTTAGACTTACTTAATTGATTAAGAATGTATGTTAGGTTTGGGCACTCTTTTTTCACAATCTCTAACTACTAATGTGAGCTGATACTTGACTTAGGAGAACACACATGTTTGTTGGATCGGTTTGATCAGTTTGGTGAGAATTATCGTTAAGTATCAATCCCTAAGCAAACCCTCTTAGTGGTAGCTTTCACTAAGCACATTAATGGGATGCATTCATTGGTGTCCGCATGTATGCGGGTCACGGATGAGGGGTCTATAGAAACTACTTGATGTAGACTAGCCTGTGGCTGTAATCTATAATGTAAAGTTGATATTTTGATTTATCAATTTGGTGATGTTGGTACTCATTGGACTTTCGTTTATTGCCTTTAATCAGCATTTCAATGTCTGTGCTCAGTGGCACCACACTTAGCGCATTATAGGTATGCATACATCCTTATAGGTCTTGCGAAGAGGCTGTTCAGCTACTGGGACGTGGACATTAGGTGTGCCAGTTCCTTTGACAGCGTGTAAGCACCTCCTTTAATTGTGTTCTTGAGGATTATCTTCAATTATCAGCACCTATATGTGTACTGTGTAAGCATTCCATTTTAGACTTTAGTCTGGTGAAAACAGGTTTAGACCATTTTACTTACACTGATCCTTTTCTACATTTTTTGTAGAGTACTGTCAGATCTCACTGAACATGGGCTACTTCTGAGTATACACAATTCATGGGACTCCCCTTGGTGGGTGTCCATGTACACCTTTAATTTACAGACTTTGTGAAGTCTGCATCATCAACTAAACAGATGGCTCACATTGTGTTGAACACATTCCTTCACAGATACATTACAGGAATAGATCATTTTTATTCAGTTCACTTCTAGCTTCATTCTTTTGGAGTCACACCATATGTTAATTTGGATACACTATGCATAAAAAGAGAGTATACACTAAAACATTGATTATACACCTACAAAGTCCAGTCACATTTTGGGATGTTGGTCTAAGGATAATATTTGTATCGAATTGTTCAAGTCTGCGTATAATTTGTTTGAAAATGGGTCAATGAACATCTTTGTATATATGTGTGATTACAGATTACTTTGCTCCTGAAGAAAGGGTGTTCCCCGAAACGTCTAGAGCTTGAAACTTCATCTCAGCCCAAGAACATTGCTTTGTTTTCATGATGGCCATTTCTCAAAGGCATATATCCATTTTCCAGCCCCAGCAGTGAGCGGCAGGAGCGCTTTAATCAAGTTGTTCTTATCCATCTCGGCCCACGGTACACACTGTGCCCTCTCAGGGACTTTATGCAATAATGGCAGCTGTGTGCCTATTCCTCACTTTGCTTTCCATCCATCACTTCCCTTTTTCATGAGCTTTGCGACCCGCCTAAAACTGTACCTCAATTGTGGAGGCCACAAGCTCTCTACCCTTGCAGTCGTTTCTGGTGCCTCCTGCCCCTCTTCTTCATCCTCTAGTTGGTCTCCCATTCTACTTCCCGCAAGACAGAATATCTCCCGCCCTCCACTCATCCAAGCCATACCCTGATTTGCTTCCCCCTTCCCTGAGTGCCCTCAACCATGCCAGTTCAGCTTGTGCTACTTCTAATGCTTCCTCTAAGTCTTTCTGTGGCCTGCTATCCTGCGGTGTTGTAGTATTAGGTGTTGTGTGATGTGGGGGTGGTGCTGTGGCGGGTGAAGGCACATAGGTTGGGTTAGTGTATTCTGTGGCTGGGAGGGTGATGAGTGGGTAGAGCCCTCCTCTGAGCAAGGGTGGCTGTGCACCTTCTGGGGCTGTTGGTTGAACTACACTTGGGGCGGGACTGCCGCCTCAATGGGACTTGCACTCATCATTGTCCTCTACGTCCTCTACTATTTTCCACAACTCTACAATCTCTTTCCTCTTCTGAAGCTTTTTACCTTTGTATTGGGCCACTTAAAACGTGGAGATGTGTTCCAATGTCCTTCTATCGTTCGTCATTCGTACCCTGCTCTGGCGATGGGTGGGAAATTCCCCACTGTGACTCTGTCACCCACTGTCAGTGGTATTTTTAAATTTTACTCTTATACAACAGCAATGCACTACGCATGTACTCCAACGAAGTGACCACCCCATTTTGTCAGTCCTTATATTCTCGCAAGTACTAACCCACATACACAAATGCAATTCATTGTATATATTCCTACCAGTTCTTCACTCTCCTTCCCCTGTCACCCCTACTCACACTTCCTCTGCACACCCACACACACATACGCACACACTCCTCACACCCTACACCTGCACTACTTTTCTCACAGACCCTCCCTCGGCCCCCACCTGGTACACAAAAAAGCTGTAACACTAAAACAATAAGCTAAAAAAATAAACTAAAATAACAACCACTACTTCTTCTCATTACTCCACTTGGAATATATTGGGCACAGGAAACCAAGCTCTCTGATTATATCTTTTGTTCTCTTATCACATTTAAAAATATGGCGCCATCTTCTCCCTTTACTCGGAAAGGTTCCCACACTTCTCTGTTTCTCTTCTCATATAATTATAACAATAATAATACAAATTATAAAAACTGCCACGTGTTCTTAACACACTTTTGTGCTCCACACCAATCTACCACACATTCTCACTCCTTCCTCTCCACACATTGTCCCCCCGTTCTCCCACTTAAAACACCCCCTCTTTGTTGTCACCTGCAAGAGTTGTACTTACTTCTGCGTGTTCACCCGAGCTCCTCCGTGTCGGGGTCCGAATAACGGCCTGCACCTTCCTAGAGGCCGCGCCCTGCTCCAAAGAGCTGACAGGAATTCTGTGAAAATGGCTCCTGTACACCACTGCAGGTTACGCACTTGGGACTGGTCCCTGCAGGTGTGCGTGGCCCCACCAGAGATGCGTCCTGGAAGCTTCCATCTTTCGGGGAAAATCTGGGATCACATCAGGGTCACCAAAAATATAGAGAAACCCCTCAACGTTTAGACCAGAAAAAAAAGGACCCACTAGGTAAAAAAAGGCCTAGAACACCTCTTGCCAGGGGAACAAGGTTTATTCTCAAAAAGATAAGTACGTGATAGCAAAGAACTGTGCTGCCTCGGAGCGCTCTGACGAAATCAACATGGGCGATAGCTTATAAAGCAAAAAAGCATCACAACTGAATACCTCCGTGGTTAGTTAACAATCAACCTTGCTGTTCGGCTGACTCTAGCTTCACGTTGTGACATGGGCCACGCCTTTTCCAAAAACCTGCCTGTTGCAGCATAGTATCAGTCATGTTGTGCACCCTTCACTTACTACTGCCTTCCATTTTTGACTCATTGTACTGCGTAGGACTCCTAGGCCTGTGCGTAATACTGGCCCACACCTGAAAACCTATGTTCTTGTACATTGCCTTCATTGCTTATGATTGGCTATACCGCCTGTGCTTCAGGCCCATGGGCGGTACTTGCCCACAGTTGAAATTCTACGATCTTGCATATTTTCTTGAGTGCTTGTGATCTACTACACTGCTAGTGATTCTCAAGCCCTTGCGCATGACTCGCCTACATCTGTTATCTCAGTATCTAATATTTCACCTGTGATCCCTAGTCCGCCTGTATATTACCAGTGCTACCACTGGCTTGTGATTCATTGTTATGTTTGCACTATTGATTGAAGGACTTCTATCTCCCTAGAAGGCTCTCACATAGACTACGATTACTACATCCTGTCTGAAATATGCATCCTATTATAGACAAGCTGATATTAGTGCTGTATACCACGCTAGCGGTCATCCAACAGACCTTAGTCACAGGCACCTACTTCATAGGCCAGCAAGCCTTGACTATGAACACCAAAACGCTCCTCACACAGGAGAATAAATCAATGCCTTGTCTGCCTTCAATTAAAATTGGCCAACAATCATTAGTTATTAATCATACTAAATCTTTACCAACGTTACCGTCTGACATCAAATCAGACCAATTTCACCTTAGCTATGACCTGAATAGCTCCTTACCACATGTCCCTACGACAATCACTTCTATAATCACTTCTAATAGATCTTGCCCACTGTCCTTAAGAAATAACAGACTCTGCGCCAGACTACCATGTCTTTATGAGCCACGGACCAGCACCTCAACCAATCCATGCCATAATACCAAATAAATACCCCTCAGGCCAAATCTCTCTATAGATTAAACAATGCTGCCACATCTAACACTCAGAATCCTAAAACTAATAATCACTTAAAGACAAAAGTAAGTCAGACTAAACCTACGGACCTCCAGGAATTAAAAACTCCACTAATATGATAGGTGCTCTAAAAAATGCTAGATCCTTAGTGGCACATGCCACTTAAATAGCGGACCTGATCTCAATGGACGACCTTGACTTCTTAGCGATCACAGAGTCATGGTTGCATGTAGCTGCAGGTCTGGCCCTCTCTCTAGCAGTTCCTGACAACTGCCATATTCTTAGAGTTGAGCGAGCTGACGCCAGAGGAGGAGGCATTGCCCTCATCGCCAAATCTAACCTGGCATAAGATTAGTCCCATCACCAACAGTTAAATCCTGTGAAATTCTTACAGCTAAAGTACCCATCTCCAACTCGCACACGTTAACAATCCACCTAGTGTACAGACCTCCGGGACCCATTGGTACCTTTGAGGAGGGTATCTCCATAATTTTATTGGACAACACCAAAGATTCCTCACAAGTATTACTGTTGGGGGATTTCAATCTTGGCTTTAATGATCCCAACGACAAACATGCTCACGCAGTGTCTTACATACTCTTGGAACAGGCCAAAGAGTGACTCAGCCCACCCATGTCAAAGGCAGAACATTAGACTGGGTGGCTGACCTGAACTGTGAAACCTCTATCACCTCTATAACTCCTCAACCTTGGACAGATCACCTCCTGATGACTATTTATTGCTAAAGTAAATGCTAAGTGTCCAAAGACAAGCCTATAGCACCACCTCTCCCAACGAGGAATAAAAGAAACATTACGGTGGATAAGGTATTACCACATATCATCCCTTCCCTCAACTCACTATCGAGTGCCTCTGATCCTGATACTCTAGTTGAGGCTTATAACAGTACCATGTCTAAAGCTCTAGACATCATTGCACCACTAAAAATGCACAAAAGTAAACCTAGAGCTCATTAGAACTACTGGTTCACACCACAACTAAAAACCCTTTAGAATAGAAAAAAGAAAATTGGAAGCCACATGGCGTCACCATCCATCTGAAGAAAACAAGACTAACCTAATTAATTTCACTGCCAACTATAAAAAATAAATAATCAGCACGAAAAAAGACATGTTCAATGAAAGGATACTGAAGCAAGCTCCAGTACCAAGAAATTACTTGTGATTCTAAGAGAAATGGAGGTGCCAACCCCATCCATAGACAACGTTGTGAAAGACAAACTCTGGTGCTCTAACATTCGGAACGCCCTAACGAATAAAATTGCCTTACTAAAAAATAAGATTGCTGATAAGAAAGCCATCTTGCCAAACCTTGACACACATACTAGAATGCCAAATCACTCTACTAATATTCCAGAACAATTTAGATTCTCTAAAGTCTCTGTTCTTGAAGTCGAAAAAATCATCTCTTCCATGAAACCTTCTAGGTACCAGGGAGACAGTTGTCCGGCCCAGATACTCAAAAATGCAGCCAGAGACATGGCGCCATTCATATCTAAATTAATCAATGCCTCCTTCTCGTCAAGCATTGTTCCAAGTAACCTAAAAGAGTCCTGGGTCTTACCCTTGCTAAAAAAGCAAACTCTGGACCCTACTATCCCGACTAATTACAGGCCGATCACAACGGTGCCTTTCCTACTTAAAATACTTGATAAAGGAGCATATCTTCAGATACAGAAGTATCTTGAAACCAACCATCTCTTAGGTGTCCGCCAGTCAGACTTTAGGCCACAACATGGTACGGAAATGGCAATAATCGACTTAAAAACACAAATTGACGAATTTAAGGACAAAAGGAAAACTACCTTGCTACTCCTTGACCTGTCTGCCGCCTTTGACTTGGTGGACCATGAAGTATTATGCAAACACCTTGCCTCTGCGGCTCACTTTTCTAAGGATGCAATAGGTTGGGTCCAATCTTTCTTGAATGATACGACCATGAGAGTCTTCTCTCCGTCAGCTGCCGCAGATCCTATCTCAATAACTTGTGGCGTACCGCAAGGCTCCTGCGTCTCGCCAACAATGTACAATATATTCACAAAGCCATTGTTTGACTAATTGGACAGTCTGGGTGTTACCCAAACTAATTATTCAGATGACACCCAGATCCTCATACCCCTCTCGGGCGATTACAATAATGACACAGCTCTTGTGAATAAAATGTACCTAATCATTCAGGCATGGATGGCAGCCCATGGCCTATGCCTGAATGACGACAAAACCGAGCTCCTGATACTTGGAACTATCGCCAATCTGAAAAAACCTAGTACCAACTACACCGCCTTTAATATTGATGGGAACTTATTAAGGTTGTAAAGGGAGTAAAAACCTTAGGTTTTTATCTTGATTCTGCATTAACCTTGAGTAAACAAATCAATACTATGGCATCGGCACCAGCGTACACCTGCAAGCTAATCAGGGCCTGTAGGCCGTTCCTATCTAAAGCTGGCTGCATCATTTTAGCCAACGCCCTTATACTCTGAAAAATGGACTACTGCAATGCCCTATACATAAGTGCGAGTAAGTACATTCTGAATAAAATTCAAATCTTACAGAATAACGCACTTAGAACTGCACTCGGTATTGCAAACAGAGAGCATATCTCAGAGTTGAGGAAACAAAACAACTGGCTGTCCATCAATGACAGAATCCTACCTAAAACAGTCTCCATCACATTCAAATGCCTTAACAAAGCTGCATCCCCCTACCTAACGGAGAGAATAGTCATGAAACATACTTCGCACCCCACCAGAACTGCTAACTCCTTCTGCCTCGTCATGCCCAGATTCAAATTAAAAAAATCTGGAGTAAGTAGCTTCTCTGTCATGGCAGCACATACCTGGAACACACTCCCATTCTCCTTAAGAGTGGAAAAACCTTCAAAAGTTTTAGGCTTAATACCTTAAACTGGCTGAGAACCAATGGCAAGTGACTTCCTTTGCAGTCCTGTACTGAATACTGTATTATGTAATATAGCTCTTACTTTGCTGACAACCATCCTGTTGCCTTTCTGTATCCACTATTGATGTATGTATTATTATGTCCTCTACTGTATTCGCTGTCTTGTAGTCCCTATACCTCCAATTTGTATCTTGTGTATATCCTAGTATGCAATACCTGTAAACATGAATCTTAAAGTAAACTTGTAACCTTTGTGCCCAGTTACCTGAGGGTTTGGAGCGCCTTACAAATAAAGAAAACAAACAAAAAAACAAACATCATGTAGGTTACAACTCCACGCAGAAGGTTGGTGTAATCTTGTACAAAGGCGGCTTGCTCCATAGGGGATGCCAGGTCATTGGTCCCGGCTTCTCCTGTCCATCTTCTTCCATGTGGGGTTCTTCTTAGCACATCATCGGTTGCACAGCTAACTGCCAATTAAAAGTACAAATCATAGCATGCCCTATCTGTGGGCTAATGTGCACCTGGTACTGCAGACATGGGCGCAGAGGATACACACCCCAGCTCGATCCCGTACGTGTCAGCACAGTTCCTGTTCTTCCCACCCCAGGCTTATATTTGTTACTTTGCCTCCCTGTCACCTTTAAGCACAAATCACAGGGGTCTAGGGTACTCTGCTATGATCTTTCTGATAGATTGGCAATCTAACAGCTTTATGGTCGGTGGTCCGGGTAAGGAAGGCATGGTATCAAACATTGAAGACAGACGCAAGTGATCACAGTTCAAGGGTGTTTATTGAACTCCAATGGGTTCGTTCAACACCTATCTAACCCCAAATCTAAGGATGGGAGCAAGCTACGACCATCAAATAATAATAGAAAACTTTTTTGGTTTTGCTTGCACCTTTCTTTGCGCCAGTAATTCCTTTCTTCACATATATGGTTTGTGTTGTTCCCAATTGGGATAAATGAAAAGATTCAAGTTTGTTCTGTGTATAAGTTTTTTTATTTGTAGATGATTTTAGGCCCTTTTGGATGACACGTGTCTCGGCATTACACTTTGCCTTTCGTGCTCCAAGCGTGGAGTCAGTTAGACGAATTGGACTGTTTGCAGATGGGATTCGACCCCAATAAATACCTTGCACTGCAATGAAGCAGAATAACGAGACCGCGATACTTTAGGAAATGCCCGTATTTGAGAAAGGCAAAGTGTAATGCCAAAACACGTGTCATCCAAAAGGGCCTAAAATCATCTAAAAATAAAAAAAACTTATACACAGAACTAACTTGAATCTTTTCATTTATCCCAGTTGGGAACAGCACAAACCATATATGTGAAGAAAAGAATTACTGGCGCAAAGAAAGGTGCAAGCAAAACCAAAAAAGTTTTCTATCTTAACTAACGGAGTGGAGGAGCTCATGGTCTCTGTGTTTGCATACACCTGTGCGACATACCGAGAGAAAACAAAACAGAATCTGCAACTCACAAAATTCCAACTTTCAAACAAATTTTGAGCAAAATTATCGGTCGCGCGAGTACAATCGCAAGGATATCACCAAAAAGCACCTCAAATTTAACCATCAAATAATAATAACACAGTCCTAGTGGAGTCTCTGTCAAAATAAAAGGGCCTATACTAATAAACCTATTGCCAATCCTTACTTCTAAATACAAATGATGTGGGAAACGATGTTTGCAAAAGAAAAGTGTTCAAGAAACAATATGTCAGGATAGTTGAGCAGTTGGCTTCCCTTCCCCACATTTTCAGCACAGGACAAGGTGGCACATTCGAGCTTCGCAAACACTCTGACTTCTCTGCCATGAGGATGCAGTTCCAAACATATGTATCTGGGCCTTCTGCGCCAGAGTCTCTTTCCCAATAAAAGTCTTATTGCAGAGTCAAAAAATATAGGGGTTACCTGCAATTAATCCCTGGTCCTTCAGGTAAAGATACAGCAAATATAATATAATATGAAACAGTGGATTTGGGATGACAAAAATTCCCTTACTCTCTTATTTCTTCTCAAAGACAATATTTATTACAAAAATACAATAATGCAATATATTTGTCTTATGTTTGCTCTAAATGCAAACATACATGAATTATATACAAGGAATTCCTCTAAAAAGAATGACCTGGCTCACAAACATTTTTCCCCATTTCACATTCATACACTCACATATACGAAACCTCTCTTAAATATTTCACCAGGTGACACTTCATATATCACCTCCTAAAACAAACACAATCAATTCTTCAAAATATTTTGACCCTTTCTTAAATACAGGTATCAATATCTGTCTATTCACATTTACAAACAGTGTTCTTTGTCGACACGTGTTTCGTTTATCTATGGTGGGCACTAACACTTTTGCCCCGTAGCTGCATCAACCTTCATCAGGACGCAAAGAAAAAAACTCTTTGTGTCTTGCTTCAAAAATACTGGGGTGAGCCACACCATCTAAAAAACACATAATAAAAACTCTTGTCATTTCTCTTTTTGTTATCCATATCTTTATATTCACTATTATTGTGTTCAAATAACTCGTCTAGTAGTTATATACATCACACTCACCTCCTAGTTTTGTTTTGGAGGGCGTGTAGTGTAGATGTCGTGGGATAAATCCTACACAGGCTTTCGTGTTTTAGATATAGGAGGTCATTACAACCTTGGAGGTAGCCAGGCTGCTACTTGCGGTATGGCTAACCCCATTCTGGGTACCGGGTCCGGGTTCCTGGAATGGGGAAATACCGGGCCATTCCGACCTTGGAGTGCCGGTATTTCCCCATTCCAGGAACCCATCCCCATTCCCATTCAAGCCCTCATAGAGCTCAATGGGAATGGGGAGCATGCTAACAATGGGCCCATTAATGACGGGCCCGTTGTTAGCATGCTGGACCGCTCGCGGGACCTGCAAGCAGGCCTCGTAATGAGGTGGTAGGGGGTTAATAGGGCCGGCAGCTCTACCAGCCCCGTTAACCCCCTACCACCAGGGTTTTAATGACCCCCCATAGTCTTGTATCTTGGCCTGCAAAAATCCAAAAGACCTGCATCATTTACCCGTAGGTCCCCGTTTCAAGCATTTCAACCTCGACTACAAAAAAGTATTAATCATGCTTATAGGTACATAGGTTGTATACTCAGTACGACCCTGAGTAGCACGGTCCCAAATCCTAATTGTATTTCTTCTAAGATCTCGTAGAATAGTTCTCACAATACGGCGCATTCGCACAATGCACGTCTCCTTCAAGAAGGAGAATCTTTTTTAATTCATGTACATCTGTTCTAATGCTTTTGTTCACATCCATCTAGGTATATTTAGTAAGTACATTCATAAACTTACCACTTTTGTGGAAAACATCTCCTAATATTTCTCGGATTTCTATATTTTGTTCTAGTTCAAGATAGTCATTACCGTGATTCTTCCTTGTCTGTGATTTCTACTCAGCAGTTCGCACAACAATTGGGCCTGTAAACTGTGGAAAAGGCAGCTCTCATCAGTATTATATTCCCTACTGGTTTGCCCTTCCCTATTATACCATAAGTATGGTTCAGCCTCAACTGGGCATTCCGTAGCAGGGCGCCACTCACTTTTTTACATTATCCATTTATTCCAACATATCTAGATGGCGGAAGTGTTTCATACAGCTTATATACGCTCATATAGGCTCCACGATGTTTACAATGTTTACCGCTCGCGTTGTGCTCTCCTGTCCATAACTGGGGAAGTTTACTCATTTACAAGCTTTTTCTAGTCTACACTGCCGTACTATGTATGGGCCAGTCACCTTATTCGTAATACAACCATAGTTTTTATCGCCTTACCTTAACTTGTTTTCTCGCTGTTCAAGGCGTTGTTCAGACAACATCTGGGCGCGTCCATGTTCGCCCTTTACTTTAGCCGCCTCCCTATCTAAGTTCAATGATAATAGAAAGGGGACAGGAAAACAATTTGCATTTATTTTTATCTTATTTTGCTTTTATAAAAATACCAACAGGTCATTTGAGTAATATTACAAGAATGTGTGCCCTGTAATCCCGCTGCATTAATCTACAGAGAAAAAAGATGAAAATGCTTTGTCTATTCATTTCGTCCTGTCTTAGGAATCGGTCGTCATGGTTACCTAGCCAGGCATGCTAGCATTGTCTAAATTTGCACAAATGTAAAAATATGACATGATCTGGCCGCCACAACTTATTTAAAATATCCCGTGTCATAAAAACTCAGCCCCCACAGACATCTAGCATCTATATCAGACTAACATATCCAAATAAAGGGACGGGATCGCTTAGTGTTCTCCAAAGTAGTGTGTAAATGATGTTCTTTTTACTTTAACTTTGAATCGTCACTGGGAAAATCCATTCTGTATGCGGGCAGTGATTCTTATTTTACTAGCCCTGTACCTAACCCATGTCTTTTGGACTCCATATTCTTCTCTCACGATCTCATATAGTGAAGAATGTATACTTTTAGACAACTAACTATTTCATTTTGTCCAGATTGATCAATGGCCATCCTATGACACCACATTGGGTATCATCCCTATATTCCTCTTTATCCTTTTGTGATGAGATTATTCCACTCCACGGCTACATTGAGTCCCCGCCGTACCGTATCCAGAGTAAATATCCAGCGCTGCCCTATCCGGTGGAATATTGTTGCCATATCTCCGCCTCTGGTTTGTGGTTGGATGGATTGTAATACAAACTATTTCCGATCTGTGTCTTTATGCTTGAGTTGCACAAAATGGTCCACTAATGGTTTATCTACCACTCTGTTGTGTATACATGACTTGTGTTCTAATATCCTCATTCTCACCTCACGGGTGGTTTTACCAATATATGTCCGGTCACAGGGGCATTTGATGACATAGATAACATTTTTTGACAAACAGTTGGCATGGTTTCTTAATTTCCAACTTATTTTCCCATGTTTAAATTCATGCATCGTTTCAGTCATTGGGCATGCAACACAATTACCACACTTATGGTGGCCAGTTACGGTAGGTAACCCCCACTGATTTAGGACTGACTGCTCTATTCCAGTCTCCTTATATGTGTGTACCAACTTTTGTTTAAGATTGTGACTTCTTTTGAAAGCGAACGTGGGTTTCTTTGAGAGGCTCCCCGGTTGTTTTACCAAACTCCAGTTTCTATTAATTATCTTCTTTATTTTGCTACTCATTGGATTAAAAGTGGTTACACACACTAGCCTGTCATTCTGGGTCTTGTCACGTGGGGTCAAACATACCTCCCTACTTGTGTTCCCTGCCCTCTACAAGTGAACTTTTACTAATTTCCTAGGATACCCTCTCTCCAATAACCTTTCTTCTAATTGGTCTGCATGTTTGACAAATTCTTTATTATTGGTGCAATTCCGGCGAATTCCCAAAAATTGACCATAAGTTAAATTCTGCCGCAATCCTGCCGGATGGAAGCTCGAAAAATGTAATAAAGTATTTTTATCAGTGGGTTTCTAAATAATGTTGTTTCCAGTCTGCCCACGGATTTCCTGATCATCAGGTCTAGGGAAACTCACTTCTATGTGGCTCCATTCAATTGTAAATCTGATGTTCTTATTGAATGTGGAATTGGGAAAAATGCTTGTGAGCCAGGTAATTCTTTTTAGAGGAATTCCTTGTATATAATTAATGTATGTATGCATTTAGAAAAATTGTCCATGGGTGCCCCTCTGCGAGAACGGACGCGGCTGTTGGTGTTCTTGTTCAGAAGGGAATTGCCATAGCATTTTTGGTGCTGGCCATGGTTGTAGTAAACTATTGGAGTTTGAGGTCACTGTCAAAGAGGACCCACTCAATAGTACTTATCTCATCATGGTGTTGAGCATTTAATGACAGAGCAAAGAAGTCAGGAGATAGGAGAGGGGTGTTGGCATTGGAGGCAGGGAGGAAGATGGCTTCTGGCTTGGATATGTTTAGCATCAGGCAGTGTATTATCTGATATCTGAGAGGCATCTGATTATACACTTACAGACAGCAGGAGTGAAGGCGCGGAAAGAGAAACCGATCTAGTGTAATTGGTAAAGAGGTAATATTGGAAGCCAAACAATGAGTTTAGCCAAGGAGGAGTGCTATAGGGTGAAGAGGAGTTCACATAGGATAGATTCTTGAGGGGCACCCATGGATAGCATTGTGTGGGGGGATTTGATAGAGTTTCATGATAAGGGGAAGGGCTGGTCAGTGAAATAACAGGCCACCCAGTCAAGTAAAGTATCCTACAGCCAACAGAGGATAGGGCTTGTAGGAGGGAGCAATGGTCCACAGTGTCAAAGGCAGCCGACTGATCAAGTAGAATGAGGCTGGAGGTGATAGTTGCCAGCAGTGGTCAGAAATTGTGAGACATGGCTGAAACATAATTGGTGCAGTGTTTATTTCAAAATCCTGATTGGTGTGGATCACAGAGTGTGGGAACCTGAAGGTGGTTAACAATGCAATCAAAGACATTACATGGGGTTTTGGAGTACTGGAGTAGGAGAGAGACAGGTCAATTGAAAGAGGGGGGGTTTAGGGTCAGCCATAGGTTTTTCAGTATGGGCATTACTGTGGCTATTTTGTAGCACACAAGGAAGATTCCTACATCGAGAAATAGATTTGAAGAGGGGTCGGTAACAAGTGCAATTTCTTTAATATTTTGTGGTGCAAAGAAGTCAATAGTGGCAAAGGGTGGGCTCGCTGAGTGGGGGATGGAAAAGAATTTAGTGGGAGAGAAGTGTGAGAATGAGGGGGGACGAGGAGGCAGCGAGAAGGAGGTAGAGAAAGTTGGTATATCAGGTGTCACATGTTTTAGTGATCTTGGAAGAGAAGTAAGAAGCACATTCATCAGCAGAGAGAGAGGACGATAGAGCACTGTTTTTTAATCGGGGAAGCATGGCCTAGGAGGCAATGTATATGTAGTTAGCAGGGTTGTCAGCGGAAAGAAGATATAAGGTCAGTAAAGTACAATGATTTGGCAGAGTGACAAACAGTAATGAGGGCTGGGAGCAAGTCTGTCTAGGTTGTGAGAAGAGAGAGGGAGCATTTGTTACCCCAGGTGCTTGGGTGCAGGTGCATGTTTGTCCGCATCAGGTAGATTGCTGGGGTGTTCCATGGTTTAGGACTTGGTCAATAGGTGGTGAAGGAGCAAGCAGGATGGTGAAAGTCAAAGGAGCTAGCCAGTGCATCATTGAATTTGTCAAACACTAATTCAATAAAGTGGCCAAGTGGAGGAGAGAGTTATTGAAGGTGGGATTGACTATGTTTAGGTAGGTTAACAAGGAGTATGAATTCATTGTACTTCTGTTTAATTGCAGAAATAGGGGATAAGAGAGGCAGGGGCACAGAGATGATGAAGCGTACAAGAGAGTGATCAGAGTGAGAGGAGTTGACAGAAGAGCAGAGGACGGATAAGGGGAGGACAGGAAGATGAGATCACGGGAGCTCCCTTGAGAGTGAGTCAGAAATATATGCAGGTTGACCAGGGAGTGATGAGAGAGATTGGACTCTAGCTGTAGTTGATGGGCCTTTGTCATGCTGGAGAGGTTCAGGTTACCCTTTTTGACTGTAGCAATATTAGCCAGAGGATTTCAAGGAGCAGGTCGAGAGCCGCGAATAAGAGATTCAAAGTGCCAGGTGGTTGGTCGATGAAGAGAATAGTAAGAGGAATGGGAGCAAAACATTGGTAAGAGATGTATTCAAATGAGGATGGTGTAAAGTCAGAGGGGAGAATGATGCCAACGGTTTGTCCTTGCTGATAATTAGGTCAATACCACCAACTGTTTTAGTGGTTTGAGGGGTTTGGGTGAAGATGGTGAAATCGGTGTATAGGCCAGCCAGAGAGATCATGTTGTGGGAGAAATCCAGGTTTCAGTGATGCCCATCAAAGGAAGTCTGGGATAATAGGTGTCAATGTAGTTAGTGAGAAAGGACGTTTTGTTGCAGAGGCATTGGGCATTCTAAAAGCCCAGAGTGAGCTCAGTAGGTATGGTCGGGGGGAGAGGTAGGTAGAGGCGTAGCTGGAGGAAGACAGCAAGGACAGATGAGGTTAGAGTGGGAGTAGTGTGAGAGGAAGCATCTGCTAGGCTTCCGCTTGTGGAAAGAATGGAGGAAGGAATATGGAAGAGACAGTGAATGTAACGGCAAGCAGAGGGACAGATCACAGAGTTATGCAGAGGTTCCATGAGAGAGGGAGAGAGAAGACAGGAAGGAGGAGATGTTGAATGGGCAGGAGCACGTTGAGGTAAAGGGCTTAGTAAGCAGGGTGGGAAGGACACGGGGAGGGACAGCAGTAACACAGGGAGGTAGTGTTAACCTTCTTATCAATGTAAATACATACTGATGATCAATCAGAATAAGTTTAGCACATATAAGTCAGACACAGAATCAATAGGCCGGTAATAAACAGAAAAAAACATCAGAATATAGGACAAATAAACAGAGCAAATAAAATAATAGGAACCAGGACACAGAATCAATAGAAAAACAAAGAGGTGATGGTTGGAAGGTTTAAAATTAATCTTAAACCTCTGGCAATTGCTTTGGGCAATCCTTTAGACCATCGTTCTTTGCCTGCCAAGACATTACAGAAAGGGGAAAGACCATATGCAAATTCAGGTTTGGTCCCACCGCCAAAGGGACAGTCCAGCCTGATCTGCTAGGTCAAATCCCTTCTGCGGAAGACCACAAGCATACCCAAACATATTTTGGCCTCATTGGGTGTCATGAGGAAGAGCTTGGGTCTCTATGCCCTGAACGCACGGGACTCACGTCTGGGAATACGCCTCCCACTCGGAGTGACAAAGCAAAAAAGAGAGGTGATGGCTGGAAGGCTTAGAATTCATATTAAACCTCTGGCATTTGCTCTCGGCAACACGCCAGACCATCGTTCTTCAACTGCCAAGCCATTAAAGAAAGGGGAAAGGCCATATGAAAATCAGGCTTGGTTCCAACCCCAAGGGGGCAGTCCCGCCTGACCTGCTAGGTCACATCCCTTCTGCATGAGACCACACGCATCCCCAGACATGTTTCGGCCTCATTGGGCGTCATCAAGGAGGAGTTGCCTGGGTCTCTAGGCCCAGCAGGCACAGGCCCACGTCTTGGCATACCCGTCCCACACGAGGTGACAAAGCAAAATAAACAGATATTGGCTGGAAGGTTTAGAATTAATCTTAATTAACATCAGATGCCCTTTGACCACCAGCCCCAAAGTAACAAGTCATGAAATGTTCAAAGAGGATGGCCAGGGCATATCGTTGAAGCGACAATCCTGTGATTTCTTTATTGCGAGGTGCTGGGAGGGATACATTATAGTTCAAAACAAGGGTGGAGACCTTGGAGCTGGATGGCGCGGAGGAAATTTGTGAAATGTGTGTGTGAAGGTTAGAGTGCACCAGAACCTCCTGTGTGCCCATCTTGAGGCCTGCCAAGTGCACAGTATGAGTGATAAAACAAGCTGTATAGTAGGAGTATAATTAATGGCTGTGACCTATAAACTGCCATCCCTTATGGATAGAGGTAGTAAATGTATAGGGTCCATCCAATCAGCCGCACAGGTTTCTACTGTATGTACTGCGCCATTTATGATGATGTTTTCCTTTATAAGATTCTGCTTGTACTACTTTTTGGCAGAACGTGCGTAGCAGCAGGGTTCTTTGCTGTTGCTCTCATCGGCGTGTGAGATTAAACTTGTTATCCTTAAAAGATCGACGAGGGCCTTTCTTCCCTAGCGGGTTGTATTCTCTCTGGTGTAAGTGTTCAGGGGTGTGCCTTTACTTCATCATGTAGATGGCTGGAGTGGCAGAGTCATTTTTGGAAACAGCCAAGATGTTATAAGAAAGTTATGCATGAGCCATCTTGGTTTAGGGGAAATACATCACAAATAAAAAAATATAGTCCCTTGACCCTCATTGATAGCGCTTGTGTGGTCAGCCAGGATCGTTCTTTCATATGTGGTGGTCTTGACCAACCGTGAAAGCCTTTTGGGCACAATGCTCTGCTATTATAGAAGGTGTTGCCCAGGTGGTGATCCCCAGGGAGACAGAAATCATCCTACTAGGCGCCCCAGCACAAGGGGCTTACCCGAGATCCGGAAGAACCCCAAACTCCTCACATAACTCCTACTGGCCAGGAAAATAACAATAGCCCGGACCTGGAAGACTGCTGAGGGCCCCTCGATTACTCTTTGGTGGATCAAACTTTGGGACATTTTGGTCACGGAAAAAGTTATGGCGGCCAGGGCAGGCTTCTTACACCGATTCACAGACATTTGGGCCCTGCTCCTAAACTATGATCAGAACTTCCCAGCAATGACCCACAAACCCCAGTCAGCCAGATGGGCCCTACTCTCGGGCAATGAGCGGCTTGTGGACGTGCCTGCTCGGGTGGACCATAAGAATTGAACTGGAGAGGGAGAGGAGGGATGACGGGGTGTGGGGGAGAACAGCAGGATCCCCGGACTATGATTACTCAGTCCTGCCGGACTGGAATTGGGGGCTTCTATACTGCTCAGATATGCCTGTAATGTATTTATCTCTGCAACCGTTTTAAAATAAAAATGTTTAAAAAATATATATATATCTGTGTACAAACCTAGAAGAGCTCATTGGTCACCCAAGGATCAAAATGTACATGTTAATTTCCTGGAGTTGCAAGGTGCATTATTCATCATTTTGGACCTGGGTTAAACCTGAGTAAGATGTTCATTGAATCACAAGATGGACAATGGTTATGCAGCCAGGTACATAAACTAGATAGGAGGGACAGGATCCAGGCTGATTGTGCAGACTGCCACCCCATTTTGGAATTATTACTTGGATCGGTATTCCCCCTTTACTTCACCCAAAAAACCTCTTCTACACTAACCTCTTGTACATTCACTTCTTCAGACATTTACTTATTCACATTTACTTTTTCTTGCTTTCCTATACTATATCTTCACATTGTCAAGCTTAGGTTAGGGTTAGGGCGAGGATCAGGGCTAGAGTTACGATCAGGTTTAGGGTAAGCGTTTCGTTTACGGTTAGATTTAAGGGTATGTGTAAGGAAAGGGTTAGGTTAAAGCAAGGGTATGGTTAAAGTTAGCTGTAAGGTAAAGGTTGGGGGTTAAGGGTGGAGTAGACTATGGGTTAGAAAACAAGGTTACGGGTGTCCCCCTCTGGAAATGTGACGTGAATTGTAGGAGAAGTGAAAAACAGAAGAAGTAAACCAAAGAAGAGGTTAAAGTTACAAAGTGAATGCAGAAGAAGGAAATACATACATTCCTTGGATCTTAAAATAGCAGTACCCGAGGTGCCTGTTCCCCAAGTATCAAACACAGCAGCAGAGTGTTTTCTGGAACATCCGCAATTAGAAACTGAATTCAGACGGATTCTCTCTTATCTCAGTGTGGTTCGGTCTGAGCAAGTAGCGTATTTGCTGACAGAATTACTCCCAGAGAGCTGAAGGCTACATCAGGACAACACATTGCTCTGTAGGTCTTGCTATCTCAGCGTACCAGGTGAAGATCTCCTTGGATTTACGATGCAGCATTTTGACAGATTGCTCATGTGATCATCTGGCGCCACAGATGCGGATGCAGTTTTCGCTATTGATGCCTCAAGGAGAGCACCCTATAACTGCCAAGGAAGGGTGACACATTGCAAGAATCTGGATGGTCCCCTACTACTGGCAGCATGGCTTTTCTTGGGAGATCCGGGGAGATCCTTGAATTTTTGCAATCAATTGCACAATTTACCAGAAATTCTTAGGCACCTGCACATGGGGGGTTTCTGGAACAAGACGGCCTAGTTTATGGTTGGAGTTCTGAGAAATAGACATGGCCGTAAGGTTTTTGAATAGCCTCAAAGATAATCCATTTCTTGATTTAATCCTGATATCATTATTCGTGGTTCCCTTTACACGTTTGTCATGCTTCATCAGTTTCGTGTAGCTCCTTCATTGTGGTGTAGCTCCAGCATAGAGACCACATAGGACAGTTATCAGCATTCTTAAACCCCCACACTTTTCAGTGTTCATTTGGTAAGAAGCAGTGCTGGTAGTATTAGCACAGAAGTTGTGGTATGAGTGTCAAGAAGGTGGTAAGTCATTTCAGCTGGTCATGAGATAATATTTTCCAAAGAGTACACTCTGGCCCCACTCCATACTCTGTTTGTCCAGCAATGGGGGTGGGTATTTGGGGAGTGGGAGTGCAAGGAAATACACATTTTGCAAGTGTCACTTAAAGGAAAGCTTTCCCGTTTATTAACATCATATAGAAACAAATGAATTCTCTGTAAAATAATATCATTCTCTCCTTGCTCATTCTGATGAGGTTTAAAAATGATGTGTGGGTCATACATTCAAAACTTTCTCTGATTTCTTTATTTATCGAAGAGTGATTTTTTAGACGTATTGTATTTTCCATTAATTATTTCTGCTGTTCTCCTTTTCATTGGACAGTATCTCTCCTGGCATATGATTTGTACGATTAAGATGGCGTTATCCAGTCGTGTTTATTGTGTTATGTTTTGTGCTCTATGTTGAACTGTTTACTATTTTCTTATGATGCAAACAATAAAAGGTGTTTTTTTTAAACACGCTGCCAAACGAGATGGCAATTAGAAAATGGGTGTCGGTGTTTATTTAGTTATCAGTGCCCTGCTTTCTTGCCTCGTAGGCCGAATACACTGGCAAGGGCATCTGCTCCAAATAAGCTGTTGCCTGCTCGCCAACTCCATAACTGCCTGTGCCTTCCTATCGCTTCCACCTGCCTCTCCTTACCACCTCTACTCCCCGACACTGCTTCACGCTGCCCGCCTGCACAGGAGTTTTTTTTTGTACACTTACCTGATTGGCTGCACTTTGGAGCCATATCTCTACTACTGCTCCCCATCAGGGGAGCCGACTTATGAATGCCCTATACATAAGTGCGAGTAAGTACATTCTGAATAAAATTCAAATCTTACAGAATAACGCACTTAGAACTGCACTCGGTATTGCAAACAGAGAGCATATCTCAGAGTTGAGGAAACAAAACAACTGGCTGTCCATCAATGACAGAATCCTACCTAAAACAGTCTCCATCACATTCAAATGCCTTAACAAAGCTGCATCCCCCTACCTAACGGAGAGAATAGTCATGAAACATACTTCGCACCCCACCAGAACTGCTAACTCCTTCTGCCTCGTCATGCCCAGATTCAAATTAAAAAAATCTGGAGTAAGTAGCTTCTCTGTCATGGCAGCACATACCTGGAACACACTCCCATTCTCCTTAAGAGTGGAAAAACCTTCAAAAGTTTTAGGCTTAATACCTTAAACTGGCTGAGAACCAATGGCAAGTGACTTCCTTTGCAGTCCTGTACTGAATACTGTATTATGTAATATAGCTCTTACTTTGCTGACAACCATCCTGTTGCCTTTCTGTATCCACTATTGATGTATGTATTATTATGTCCTCTACTGTATTCGCTGTCTTGTAGTCCCTATACCTCCAATTTGTATCTTGTGTATATCCTAGTATGCAATACCTGTAAACATGAATCTTAAAGTAAACTTGTAACCTTTGTGCCCAGTTACCTGAGGGTTTGGAGCGCCTTACAAATAAAGAAAACAAACAAAAAAACAAACATCATGTAGGTTACAACTCCACGCAGAAGGTTGGTGTAATCTTGTACAAAGGCGGCTTGCTCCATAGGGGATGCCAGGTCATTGGTCCCGGCTTCTCCTGTCCATCTTCTTCCATGTGGGGTTCTTCTTAGCACATCATCGGTTGCACAGCTAACTGCCAATTAAAAGTACAAATCATAGCATGCCCTATCTGTGGGCTAATGTGCACCTGGTACTGCAGACATGGGCGCAGAGGATACACACCCCAGCTCGATCCCGTACGTGTCAGCACAGTTCCTGTTCTTCCCACCCCAGGCTTATATTTGTTACTTTGCCTCCCTGTCACCTTTAAGCACAAATCACAGGGGTCTAGGGTACTCTGCTATGATCTTTCTGATAGATTGGCAATCTAACAGCTTTATGGTCGGTGGTCCGTGTAAGGAAGGCATGGTATCAAACATTGAAGACAGACGCAAGTGATCACAGTTCAAGGGTGTTTATTGAACTCCAATGGGTTCGTTCAACACCTATCTAACCCCAAATCTAAGGATGGGAGCAAGCTACGACCATCAAATAATAATAGAAAACTTTTTTGGTTTTGCTTGCACCTTTCTTTGCGCCAGTAATTCCTTTCTTCACATATATGGTTTGTGTTGTTCCCAATTGGGATAAATGAAAAGATTCAAGTTTGTTCTGTGTATAAGTTTTTTTATTTGTAGATGATTTTAGGCCCTTTTGGATGACACGTGTCTCGGCATTACACTTTGCCTTTCGTGCTCCAAGCGTGGAGTCAGTTAGACGAATTGGACTGTTTGCAGATGGGATTCGACCCCAATAAATACCTTGCACTGCAATGAAGCAGAATAACGAGACCGCGATACTTTAGGAAATGCCCGTATTTGAGAAAGGCAAAGTGTAATGCCAAAACACGTGTCATCCAAAAGGGCCTAAAATCATCTAAAAATAAAAAAAACTTATACACAGAACTAACTTGAATCTTTTCATTTATCCCAGTTGGGAACAGCACAAACCATATATGTGAAGAAAAGAATTACTGGCGCAAAGAAAGGTGCAAGCAAAACCAAAAAAGTTTTCTATCTTAACTAACGGAGTGGAGGAGCTCATGGTCTCTGTGTTTGCATACACCTGTGCGACATACCGAGAGAAAACAAAACAGAATCTGCAACTCACAAAATTCCAACTTTCAAACAAATTTTGAGCAAAATTATCGGTCGCGCGAGTACAATCGCAAGGATATCACCAAAAAGCACCTCAAATTTAACCATCAAATAATAATAACACAGTTCTAGTGGAGTCTCTGTCAAAATAAAAGGGCCTATACTAATAAACCTATTGCCAATCCTTACTTCTAAATACAAATGATGTGGGAAAACGATGTTTGCAAAAGAAAAGTGTTCAAGAAACAATATGTCAGGATAGTTGAGCAGTTGGCTTCCCTTCCCCACATTTTCAGCACAGGACAAGGTGGCACATTCGAGCTTCGCAAACACTCTGACTTCTCTGCCATGAGGATGCAGTTCCAAACATATGTATCTGGGCCTTCTGCGCCAGAGTCTCTTTCCCAATAAAAGTCTTATTGCAGAGTCAAAAAATATAGGGGTTACCTGCAATTAATCCCTGGTCCTTCAGGTAAAGATACAGCAAATATAATATAATATGAAACAGTGGATTTGGGATGACAAAAATTCCCTTACTCTCTTATTTCTTCTCAAAGACAATATTTATTACAAAAATACAATAATGCAATATATTTGTCGTATGTTTGCTCTAAATGCAAACATACATGAATTATATACAAGGAATTCCTCTAAAAAGAATTACCTGGCTCACAAACATTTTTCCCCATTTCACATTCATACACTCACATATACGAAACCTCTCTTAAATATTTCACCAGGTGACACTTCATATATCACCTCCTAAAACAAACACAATCAATTCTTCAAAATATTTTGACCCTTTCTTAAATACAGTTATCAATATCTGTCTATTCACATTTACAAACAGTGTTCTTTGTCGACACGTGTTTCGTTTATCTATGGTGGGCACTAACACTTTTGCCCCGTAGCTGCATCAACCTTCATCAGGACGCAAAGCAAAAAACTCTTTGTGTCTTGCTTCAAAAATACTGGGGTGAGCCACACCATCTAAAAAACACATAATAAAAACTCTTGTCATTTCTCTTTTTGTTATCCATATCTTTATATTCACTATTATTGTGTTCAAATAACTCGTCTAGTAGTTATATACATCACACTCACCTCCTAGTTTTGTTTTGGAGGGCGTGTAGTGTAGATGTCGTGGGATAAATCCTACACAGGCTTTCGTGTTTTAGATATAG
This sequence comes from Ambystoma mexicanum, assembly GCF_040938575.1. Taxonomy (NCBI): domain Eukaryota; kingdom Metazoa; phylum Chordata; class Amphibia; order Caudata; family Ambystomatidae; genus Ambystoma; species Ambystoma mexicanum. The sequence continues at coordinate 893,437,064 of NC_090935.1, read as the reverse complement.
GAGGTCATTACAACCTTGGAGGTAGCCAGGCTGCTACTTGCGGTATGGCTACCCCCATTCTCGGTACCGGGTCCGGGTTCCTGGAATGGGGAAATACCGGGCCATTCCGACCTTGGAGTGCCGGTATTTCCCCATTCCAGGAACCCATCCCCATTCCCATTCAAGCCCTCATAGAGCTCAATGGGAATGGGGAGCATGCTAACAATGGGCCCATTAATGACGGGCCCGTTGTTAGCATGCTGGACCGCTCGCGGGACCTGCAAGCAGGCCTCGTAATGAGGTGGTAGGGGGTTAATAGGGCCGGCAGCTCTACCAGCCCCGTTAACCCCCTACCACCAGGGTTTTAATGACCCCCCATAGTCTTGTATCTTGGCCTGCAAAAATCCAAAAGACCCGCATCATTTACCCGTAGGTCCCCGTTTCAAGCATTTCAACCTCGACTACAAAAAAGTATTAATCATGCTTATAGGTACATAGGTTGTATACTCAGTACGACCCTGAGTAGCACGGTCCCAAATCCTAATTGTATTTCTTCTAAGATCTCGTAGAATAGTTCTCACAATACGGCGCATTCGCACAATGCACGTCTCCTTCAAGAAGGAGAATCTTTTTTAATTCATGTACATCTGTTCTAATGCTTTTGTTCACATCCATCTAGGTATATTTAGTAAGTACATTCATAAACTTACCACTTTTGTGGAAAACATCTCCTAATATTTCTCGGATTTCTATATTTTGTTCTAGTTCAAGATAGTCATTACCGTGATTCTTCCTTGTCTGTGATTTCTACTCAGCAGTTCGCACAACAATTGGGCCTGTAAACTGTGGAAAAGGCAGCTCTCATCAGTATTATATTCCCTACTGGTTTGCCCTTCCCTATTATACCATAAGTATGGTTCAGCCTCAACTGGGCATTCCGTAGCAGGGCGCCACTCACTTTTTTACATTATCCATTTATTCCAACATATCTAGATGGCGGAAGTGTTTCATACAGCTTATATACGCTCATATAGGCTCCACGATGTTTACAATGTTTACCGCTCGCGTTGTGCTCTCCTGTCCATAACTGGGGAAGTTTACTCATTTACAAGCTTTTTCTAGTCTACACTGCCGTACTATGTATGGGCCAGTCACCTTATTCGTAATACAACCATAGTTTTTATCGCCTTACCTTAACTTGTTTTCTCGCTGTTCAAGGCGTTGTTCAGACAACATCTGGGCGCGTCCATGTTCGCCCTTTACTTTAGCCGCCTCCCTATCTAAGTTCAATGATAATAGAAAGGGGACAGGAAAACAATTTGCATTTATTTTTATCTTATTTTGCTTTTATAAAAATACCAACAGGTCATTTGAGTAATATTACAAGAATGTGTGCCCTGTAATCCCGCTGCATTAATCTACAGAGAAAAAAGATGAAAATGCTTTGTCTATTCATTTCGTCCTGTCTTAGGAATCGGTCGTCATGGTTACCTAGCCAGGCATGCTAGCATTGTCTAAATTTGCACAAATGTAAAAATATGACATGATCTGGCCGCCACAACTTATTTAAAATATCCCGTGTCATAAAAACTCAGCCCCCACAGACATCTAGCATCTATATCAGACTAACATATCCAAATAAAGGGACGGGATCGCTTAGTGTTCTCCAAAGTAGTGTGTAAATGATTTTCTTTTTACTTTAACTTTGAATCGTCACTGGGAAAATCCATTCTGTATGCGGGCAGTGATTCTTATTTTACTAGCCCTGTACCTAACCCATGTTTTTTGGACTCCATATTCTTCTCTCACGATCTCATATAGTGAAGAATGTATACTTTTAGACAACTAACTATTTCATTTTGTCCAGATTGATCAATGGCCATCCTATGACACCACATTGGGTATCATCCCTATATTCCTCTTTATCCTTTTGTGATGAGATTATTCCACTCCACGGCTACATTGAGTCCCCGCCGTACCGTATCCAGAGTAAATATCCAGCGCTGCCCTATCCGGTGGAATATTGTTGCCATATCTCCGCCTCTGGTTTGTGGTTGGATGGATTGTAATACAAACTATTTCCGATCTGTGTCTTTATGCTTGAGTTGCACAAAATGGTCCACTAATGGTTTATCTACCACTCTGTTGTGTATACATGACTTGTGTTCTAATATCCTCATTCTCACCTCACGGGTGGTTTTACCAATATATGTCCGGTCACAGGGGCATTTGATGACATAGATAACATTTTTTGACAAACAGTTGGCATGGTTTCTTAATTTCCAACTTATTTTCCCATGTTTAAATTCATGCATCGTTTCAGTCATTGGGCATGCAACACAATTACCACACTTATGGTGGCCAGTTACGGTAGGTAACCCCCACTGATTTAGGACTGACTGCTCTATTCCAGTCTCCTTATATGTGTGTACCAACTTTTGTTTAAGATTGTGACTTCTTTTGAAAGCGAACGTGGGTTTCTTTGAGAGGCTCCCCGGTTGTTTTACCAAACTCCAGTTTCTATTAATTATCTTCTTTATTTTGCTACTCATTGGATTAAAAGTGGTTACACACACTAGCCTGTCATTCTGGGTCTTGTCACGTGGGGTCAAACATACCTCCCTACTTGTGTTCCCCGCCCTCTACAAGTGAACTTTTACTAATTTCCTAGGATACCCTCTCTCCAATAACCTTTCTTCTAATTGGTCTGCATGTTTGACAAATTCTTTATTATTGGTGCAATTCCGGCGAATTCCCAAAAATTGACCATAAGTTAAATTCTGCCGCAATCCTGCCGGATGGAAGCTCGAAAAATGTAATAAAGTATTTTTATCAGTGGGTTTCTAAATAATGTTGTTTCCAGTCTGCCCACGGATTTCCTGATCATCAGGTCTAGGGAAACTCACTTCTATGTGGCTCCATTCAATTGTAAATCTGATGTTCTTATTGAATGTGGAATTGGGAAAAATGCTTGTGAGCCAGGTAATTCTTTTTAGAGGAATTCCTTGTATATAATTAATGTATGTATGCATTTAGAAAAATTGTCCATGGGTGCCCCTCTGCGAGAACGGACGCGGCTGTTGGTGTTCTTGTTCAGAAGGGAATTGCCATAGCATTTTTGGTGCTGGCCATGGTTGTAGTAAACTATTGGAGTTTGAGGTCACTGTCAAAGAGGACCCACTCAATAGTACTTATCTCATCATGGTGTTGAGCATTTAATGACAGAGCAAAGAAGTCAGGAGATAGGAGAGGGGTGTTGGCATTGGAGGCAGGGAGGAAGATGGCTTCTGGCTTGGATATGTTTAGCATCAGGCAGTGTATTATCTGATATCTGAGAGGCATCTGATTATACACTTACAGACAGCAGGAGTGAAGGCGCGGAAAGAGAAACCGATCTAGTGTAATTGGTAAAGAGGTAATATTGGAAGCCAAACAATGAGTTTAGCCAAGGAGGAGTGCTATAGGGTGAAGAGGAGTTCACATAGGATAGATTCTTGAGGGGCACCCATGGATAGCATTGTGTGGGGGGATTTGATAGAGTTTCATGATAAGGGGAAGGGCTGGTCAGTGAAATAACAGGCCACCCAGTCAAGTAAAGTATCCTACAGCCAACAGAGGATAGGGCTTGTAGGAGGGAGCAATGGTCCACAGTGTCAAAGGCAGCCGACTGATCAAGTAGAATGAGGCTGGAGGTGATAGTTGCCAGCAGTGGTCAGAAATTGTGAGACATGGCTGAAACATAATTGGTGCAGTGTTTATTTCAAAATCCTGATTGGTGTGGATCACAGAGTGTGGGAACCTGAAGGTGGTTAACAATGCAATCAAAGACATTACATGGGGTTTTGGAGTACTGGAGTAGGAGAGAGACAGGTCAATTGAAAGAGGGGGGGTTTAGGGTCAGCCATAGGTTTTTCAGTATGGGCATTACTGTGGCTATTTTGTAGCACACAAGGAAGATTCCTACATCGAGAAATAGATTTGAAGAGGGGTCGGTAACAAGTGCAATTTCTTTAATATTTTGTGGTGCAAAGAAGTCAATAGTGGCAAAGGGTGGGCTCGCTGAGTGGGGGATGGAAAAGAATTTAGTGGGAGAGAAGTGTGAGAATGAGGGGGGACGAGGAGGCAGCGAGAAGGAGGTAGAGAAAGTTGGTATATCAGGTGTCACATGTTTTAGTGATCTTGGAAGAGAAGTAAGAAGCACATTCATCAGCAGAGAGAGAGGACGATAGAGCACTGTTTTTTAATCGGGGAAGCATGGCCTAGGAGGCAATGTATATGTAGTTAGCAGGGTTGTCAGCGGAAAGAAGATATAAGGTCAGTAAAGTACAATGATTTGGCAGAGTGACAAACAGTAATGAGGGCTGGGAGCAAGTCTGTCTAGGTTGTGAGAAGAGAGAGGGAGCATTTGTTACCCCAGGTGCTTGGGTGCAGGTGCATGTTTGTCCGCATCAGGTAGATTGCTGGGGTGTTCCATGGTTTAGGACTTGGTCAATAGGTGGTGAAGGAGCAAGCAGGATGGTGAAAGTCAAAGGAGCTAGCCAGTGCATCATTGAATTTGTCAAACACTAATTCAATAAAGTGGCCAAGTGGAGGAGAGAGTTATTGAAGGTGGGATTGACTATGTTTAGGTAGGTTAACAAGGAGTATGAATTCATTGTACTTCTGTTTAATTGCAGAAATAGGGGATAAGAGAGGCAGGGGCACAGAGATGATGAAGCGTACAAGAGAGTGATCAGAGTGAGAGGAGTTGACAGAAGAGCAGAGGACGGATAAGGGGAGGACAGGAAGATGAGATCACGGGAGCTCCCTTGAGAGTGAGTCAGAAATATATGCAGGTTGACCAGGGAGTGATGAGAGAGATTGGACTCTAGCTGTAGTTGATGGGCCTTTGTCATGCTGGAGAGGTTCAGGTTACCCTTTTTGACTGTAGCAATATTAGCCAGAGGATTTCAAGGAGCAGGTCGAGAGCCGCGAATAAGAGATTCAAAGTGCCAGGTGTTTGGTCGATGAAGAGAATAGTAAGAGGAATGGGAGCAAAACATTGGTAAGAGATGTATTCAAATGAGGATGGTGTAAAGTCAGAGGGGAGAATGATGCCAACGGTTTGTCCATGCTGATAATTAGGTCAATACCACCAACTGTTTTAGTGGTTTGAGGGGTTTGGGTGAAGATGGTGAAATCAGTGTATAGGCCAGCCAGAGAGATCATGTTGTGGGAGAAATCCAGGTTTCAGTGATGCCCATCAAAGGAAGTCTGGGATAATAGGTGTCAATGTAGTTAGTGAGAAAGGACGTTTTGTTGCAGAGGCATTGGGCATTCTAAAAGCCCAGAGTGAGCTCAGTAGGTATGGTCGGGGGGAGAGGTAGGTAGAGGCGTAGCTGGAGGAAGACAGCAAGGACAGATGAGGTTAGAGTGGGAGTAGTGTGAGAGGAAGCATCTGCTAGGCTTCCGCTTGTGGAAAGAATGGAGGAAGGAATATGGAAGAGACAGTGAATGTAACGGCAAGCAGAGGGACAGATCACAGAGTTATGCAGAGGTTCCATGAGAGAGGGAGAGAGAAGACAGGAAGGAGGAGATGTTGAATGGGCAGGAGCACGTTGAGGTAAAGGGCTTAGTAAGCAGGGTGGGAAGGACACGGGGAGGGACAGCAGTAACACAGGGAGGTAGTGTTAACCTTCTTATCAATGTAAATACATACTGATGATCAATCAGAATAAGTTTAGCACATATAAGTCAGACACAGAATCAATAGGCCGGTAATAAACAGAAAAAACATCAGAATATAGGACAAATAAACAGAGCAAATAAAATAATAGGAACCAGGACACAGAATCAATAGAAAAACAAAGAGGTGATGGTTGGAAGGTTTAAAATTAATCTTAAACCTCTGGCAATTGCTTTGGGCAATCCTTTAGACCATCGTTCTTTGCCTGCCAAGACATTACAGAAAGGGGAAAGACCATATGCAAATTCAGGTTTGGTCCCACCGCCAAAGGGACAGTCCAGCCTGATCTGCTAGGTCAAATCCCTTCTGCGGAAGACCACAAGCATACCCAAACATATTTTGGCCTCATTGGGTGTCATGAGGAAGAGCTTGGGTCTCTATGCCCTGAACGCACGGGACTCACGTCTGGGAATACGCCTCCCACTCGGAGTGACAAAGCAAAAAAGAGAGGTGATGGCTGGAAGGCTTAGAATTCATATTAAACCTCTGGCATTTGCTCTCGGCAACACTCCAGACCATCGTTCTTCAACTGCCAAGCCATTAAAGAAAGGGGAAAGGCCATATGAAAATCAGGCTTGGTTCCAACCCCAAGGGGGCAGTCCCGCCTGACCTGCTAGGTCACATCCCTTCTGCATGAGACCACACGCATCCCCAGACATGTTTCGGCCTCATTGGGCGTCATCAAGGAGGAGTTGCCTGGGTCTCTAGGCCCAGCAGGCACAGGCCCACGTCTTGGCATACCCGTCCCACACGAGGTGACAAAGCAAAATAAACAGATATTGGCTGGAAGGTTTAGAATTAATCTTAATTAACATCAGATTCCCTTTGACCACCAGCCCCAAAGTAACAAGTCATGAAATGTTCAAAGAGGATGGCCAGGGCATATCGTTGAAGCGACAATCCTGTGATTTCTTTATTGCGAGGTGCTGGGAGGGATACATTATAGTTCAAAACAAGGGTGGAGACCTTGGAGCTGGATGGCGCGGAGGAAATTTGTGAAATGTGTGTGTGAAGGTTAGAGTGCACCAGAACCTCCTGTGTGCCCATCTTGAGGCCTGCCAAGTGCACAGTATGAGTGATAAAACAAGCTGTATAGTAGGAGTATAATTAATGGCTGTGACCTATAAACTGCCATCCCTTATGGATAGAGGTAGTAAATGTATAGGGTCCATCCAATCAGCCGCACAGGTTTCTACTGTATGTACTGCGCCATTTATGATGATGTTTTCCTTTATAAGATTCTGCTTGTACTACTTTTTGGCAGAACGTGCGTAGCAGCAGGGTTCTTTGCTGTTGCTCTCATCGGCGTGTGAGATTAAACTTGTTATCCTTAAAAGATCGACGAGGGCCTTTCTTCCCTAGCGGGTTGTATTCTCTCTGGTGTAAGTGTTCAGGGGTGTGCCTTTACTTCATCATGTAGATGGCTGGAGTGGCAGAGTCATTTTTGGAAACAGCCAAGATGTTATAAGAAAGTTATGCATGAGCCATCTTGGTTTAGGGGAAATACATCACAAATAAAAAAATATAGTCCCTTGACCCTCATTGATAGCGCTTGTGTGGTCAGCCAGGATCGTTCTTTCATATGTGGTGGTCTTGACCAACCGTGAAAGCCTTTTGGGCACAATGCTCTGCTATTATAGAAGGTGTTGCCCAGGTGGTGATCCCCAGGGAGACAGAAATCATCCTACTAGGCGCCCCAGCACAAGGGGCTTACCCGAGATCCGGAAGAACCCCAAACTCCTCACATAACTCCTACTGGCCAGGAAAATAACAATAGCCCGGACCTGGAAGACTGCTGAGGGCCCCTCGATTACTCTTTGGTGGATCAAACTTTGGGACATTTTGGTCACGGAAAAAGTTATGGCGGCCAGGGCAGGCTTCTTACACCGATTCACAGACATTTGGGCCCTGCTCCTAAACTATGATCAGAACTTCCCAGCAATGACCCACAAACCCCAGTCAGCCAGATGGGCCCTACTCTCGGGCAATGAGCGGCTTGTGGACGTGCCTGCTCGGGTGGACCATAAGAATTGAACTGGAGAGGGAGAGGAGGGATGACAGGGTGTGGGGGAGAACAGCAGGATCCCCGGACTATGATTACTCAGTCCTGCCGGACTGGAATTGGGGGCTTCTATACTGCTCAGATATGCCTGTAATGTATTTATCTCTGCAACCGTTTTAAAATAAAAATGTTTAAAAAATATATATATATCTGTGTACAAACCTAGAAGAGCTCATTGGTCACCCAAGGATCAAAATGTACATGTTAATTTCCTGGAGTTGCAAGGTGCATTATTCATCATTTTGGACCTGGGCTAAACCTGAGTAAGATGTTCATTGAATCACAAGATGGACAATGGTTATGCAGCCAGGTACATAAACTAGATAGGAGGGACAGGATCCAGGCTGATTGTGCAGACTGCCACCCCATTTTGGAATTATTACTTGGATCGGTATTCCCCCTTTACTTCACCCAAAAAACCTCTTCTACACTAACCTCTTGTACATTCACTTCTTCAGGCATTTACTTATTCACATTTACTTTTTCTTGCTTTCCTATACTATATCTTCACATTGTCAAGCTTAGGTTAGGGTTAGGGCGAGGATCAGGGCTAGAGTTACGATCAGGTTTAGGGTAAGCGTTTCGTTTACGGTTAGATTTAAGGGTATGTGTAAGGAAAGGGTTAGGTTAAAGCAAGGGTATGGTTAAAGTTAGCTGTAAGGTAAAGGTTGGGGGTTAAGGGTGGAGTAGACTATGGGTTAGAAAACAAGGTTACGGGTGTCCCCCTCTGGAAATGTGACGTGAATTGTAGGAGAAGTGAAAAACAGAAGAAGTAAACCAAAGAAGAGGTTAAAGTTACAAAGTGAATGCAGAAGAAGGAAATACATACATTCCTTGGATCTTAAAATAGCAGTACCCGAGGTGCCTGTTCCCCAAGTATCAAACACAGCAGCAGAGTGTTTTCTGGAACATCCGCAATTAGAAACTGAATTCAGACGGATTCTCTCTTATCTCAGTGTGGTTCGGTCTGAGCAAGTAGCGTATATGCTGACAGAATTACTCCCAGAGAGCTGAAGGCTACATCAGGACAACACATTGCTCTGTAGGTCTTGCTATCTCAGCGTACCAGGTGAAGATCTCCTTGGATTTACGATGCAGCATTTTGACAGATTGCTCATGTGATCATCTGGCGCCACAGATGCGGATGCAGTTTTCGCTATTGATGCCTCAAGGAGAGCACCCTATAACTGCCAGGGAAGGGTGACACATTGCAAGAATCTGGATGGTCCCCTACTACTGGCAGCATGGCTTTTCTTGGGAGATCCGGGGAGATCCTTGAATTTTTGCAATCAATTGCACAATTTACCAGAAATTCTTAGGCACCTGCACATGGGGGGTTTCTGGAACAAGACGGCCTAGTTTATGGTTGGAGTTCTGAGAAATAGACATGGCCGTAAGGTTTTTGAATAGCCTCAAAGATAATCCATTTCTTGATTTAATCCTGATATCATTATTCGTGGTTCCCTTTACACGTTTGTCATGCTTCATCAGTTTCGTGTAGCTCCTTCAGTGTGGTGTAGCTCCAGCATAGAGACCACATAGGACAGTTATCAGCATTCTTAAACCCCCACACTTTTCAGTGTTCATTTGGTAAGAAGCAGTGCTGGTAGTATTAGCACAGAAGTTGTGGTATGAGTGTCAAGAAGGTGGTAAGTCATTTCAGCTGGTCATGAGATAATATTTTCCAAAGAGTACACTCTGGCCCCACTCCATACTCTGTTTGTCCAGCAATGGGGGTGGGTATTTGGGGAGTGGGAGTGCAAGGAAATACACATTTTGCAAGTGTCACTTAAAGGAAAGCTTTCCCGTTTATTAACATCATATAGAAACAAATGAATTCTCTGTAAAATAATATCATTCTCTCCTTGCTCATTCTGATGAGGTTTAAAAATGATGTGTGGGTCATACATTCAAAACTTTCTCTGATTTCTTTATTTATCGAAGAGTGATTTTTTAGACGTATTGTATTTTCCATTAATTATTTCTGCTGTTCTCCTTTTCATTGGACAGTATCTCTCCTGGCATATGATTTGTACGATTAAGATGGCGTTATCCAGTCGTGTTTATTGTGTTATGTTTTGTGCTCTATGTTGAACTGTTTACTATTTTCTTATGATGCAAACAATAAAAGGTGTTTTTTTTAAACACGCTGCCAAACGAGATGGCAATTAGAAAATGGGTGTCGGTGTTTATTTAGTTATCAGTGCCCTGCTTTCTTGCCTCGTAGGCCGAATACACTGGCAAGGGCATCTGCTCCAAATAAGCTGTTGCCTGCTCGCCAACTCCATAACTGCCTGTGCCTTCCTATCGCTTCCACCTGCCTCTCCTTACCACCTCTACTCCCCGACACTGCTTCACGCTGCCCGCCTGCACAGGAGTTTTTTTTTGTACACTTACCTGATTGGCTGCACTTTGGAGCCATATCTCTACTACTGCTCCCCATCAGGGGAGCCGACTTATGAATTTCCCGGGGGGTGCCCAAATATAGGAAGTGGCATCACCAGCAGTTATATAACCGCATTTGCACGTAGTCGCCAACTTGGTGCGAGGGTGGTGGGGGGGCGCAGAACAGTGGAAACATTGGCTAGCATGTACTGCATATATTAAAGTCAAGTAAGAAGGAGGTTTAAGCCTTCTAGTTGCATTCCAGTAAGCCAACGCTGCCCCTACTCCATACCTCTATAATCATCCAGGGTGGAGCAGCCTTCAAAAGGCAGAGCAACACAACTAGGATGGGAGAACGAAATGCCAGTCCATCCTGTGAGTGTGTCAAGCCTCAGAGCAAAGACTGTGCGTGTGCCTTCTACCGTGGAGCACAATGTCACTAATCTGGTGCAAATCTCGCAAAGTGGGTGCATGGGAATCTCTTGCGTGTAAGTGGGCTGCAGACCCCGGATCACATGCTCACTTCTTCAGTGTGAAACTCTGGCCAAGGCTCTTTGGGCAAGCATTCAGGATGGGTCTCACCTTTAAACAGTGTGATATATAGAGTGGGCACATCAATCCTTAGAGCATAGTATACCCATTGCTGGTAATCTCGCAACTGAATGTACAGTTTCACTCTTGCTCATCTCAGTGACCCCATGTATATTAATGGAGTCAGTCTCCCATCTGGGAAGACAATTATATTTCTGTTAACACACTTTGAATTCTCACTCCAGTTTTCTCGATCTATAGATCCATACCATATTCATTCATGGTGTGTGCAGGGGTGATAACGTGTGTCTGAGAGAGCGCATTCTTTCATTCAGGAGAGATAAAGGAGTAACAACCCGCTGTATGTGGGATAAGGCTCATTTTGCCCCATGGCCCCTCCAGAATGAGTGAGCAGGTTTTACGACCCTGCTGCTTCTGCTATCCTACATGCTCGAGCCTTCTATCCCTTGCCCCATCACGGCTCCCAACATCCTGAGAGGCAGCTTATGGACAGCAGGCAGCTCAGGACATGCATGTTGCCAATTGAATGTAGCCAGATCTACTATTTAGACACTGGGAGAGTGCCATGAACCCACACTGGTGGTGAAGAAGCACTCAACATACAGAACACAATGGTATAGTGTTGCATCCCTGCAGAGAAATTACAATTTGGTCTGTTTAAATGTAAAGCAGAGTGGCTGAGAAGTACACGAACTGTGCCATTAAACATAAAGCAGCTGTGGTGGGTGGAAGTGCTGCTTCAGTGGCATCAAGAGTTTGCAATTCCCTGCGGGGTAGTGTTGGTCATTTCCTATTGAAGTATAGCAGTCCTATTGAGAAGTGCCATTAAAAGTGAAGCTGTCCAGTAGGCTGGATCAGTGCTGCCCCATAAAAGGTGTAGAAGCATCTGTGGGAAGTGGCAGTACTGTTCCAATGGTGAGAAGTGTAGTCGTTTCACATTAACTATGCTTAAGCACTTTGCATTTTGGGTTATTGAACAGTGCTGCGACATTCTGAGTAATTCCATCCCTTTAAATATATTAGCTCTTGTATAACCACAACAGTGTTGAGTTATTCTGATGATGATGAATATGATGTTAGACTTGCTCAGTAGTTCTGGTTCTGTATCAATAAATGTACTTCAGATCTAAGAGTGTAGCAGCTCAACTGAGAAGTGCTGATGTTGCCCCATCAAAAGTATAGCAGCCCCACTGAGATGAACTAGCACTGCCTTAACAAAAGCATAGTATTACAATTATAGAAGCCCTGTGTAGCGAGCTAACTGAGGAGTACCAGCATTGCCCCATTTCAAATATGGCAGCTCTGGTAGAAAAGAGATTACACAGCCCTGCTGAGAAGTGCTGTTACTGTCTCTTTAAAAATATAGAAGCCCATTAGCTCTGCACTATTAGGCCCTGCAAGTACTGTCCCATTTAATGCTATTACACTGAACAAGGTCAATAGTATGGCAAGGTCTATACTGGGTTCTATGTGATAATTCTGCATTTTGAAGAACAAATACAAAAAAGACCAATTTATTTTGGCCGATTTGTGTGGTCTTCAAAAGACCGAATGATCACATTCTACTGCCCCCACCCTGCTAACCCCCCCCCAAGAAGGTGATCCCACCTCACCCCACACTCCCACTCTCTCCCACGCTGTTGCCTTCCTTAGAATTCAGAGGAATTACCTCCCTCAACGCCTACGTTCGCCGCCCATAGCATAGCATTCACCCTCAGCACGTACACACTCAGAGACATGCAAACAGTCTCATTTGCCCTCTCCCTGCCACCTCCCTTCGTAGATGCAATGCAAGAGGGGTTTACAGATGTACAAATACATCCACCCCAAAAAGATTTTTAGAAATTGAGGGACAGACTTGCTTTGCATCTGTGCCTCCATTTCTAAAAATCGTTTTGGGTTGGGTGTACCTCTACATCTGTGCACCCCTCTTGCCAAGAGGGGTACTTAGATGTATAAATACACCCAGCCCAAAACGATTTTTAGAAATTGAGGGACAGACCTGCTTTGTACCTGTGCCTTCATTTCTAAAAATCGTTTTAGGTTGGGTGTACCTGTACATCTGTGCACCCCTCTTTCCAAGAGGGGTGCACAGATGTCCAAATACATCCAACCCAAAAAGATTTTTAGAAATTGAGGGACAGACTTGCTTTGCATCTGTGCCTCCATTTCTAAAAATCGTCTTGGGTTGGGTGTACCTCTACATCTGTGCACCCCTCTTGCCAAGAGGGGTACTTAGATGTATAAATACACCCAGCCCAAAACGATTTTTAGAAATTGAGGGACAGACCTGCTTTGTACCTGTGCCTTCATTTCTAAAAATCGTTTTAGGTTGGGTGTACCTGTACATCTGTGCACCCCTCTTGGAAAGAGGGGTGCACAGATGTCCAAATACATCCAACCCAAAAAGATTTTTAGAAATTGAGGGACAGACTTGCTTTGCATCTGTGCCTCCATTTCTAAAAATCGTCTTGGGTTGGGTGTACCTCTACATCTGTGCACCCCTCTTGCCAAGAGGGGTACTTAGATGTATAAATACACCCAGCCCAAAACGATTTTTAGAAATTGAGGGACAGACCTGCTTTGTACCTGTGCCTTCATTTCTAAAAATCGTTTTAGGTTGGGTGTACCTGTACATCTGTGCACCCCTCTTGCCAAGAGGGGTACTTAGATGTATAAATACACCCAGCCCAAACGATTTTTAGAAATTGAGGGACAGACCTGCTTTGTACCTGTGCCTTCATTTCTAAAAATCGTTTTAGGTTGGGTGTACCTGTACATCTGTGCACCCCTCTTGGAAAGAGGGGTGCACAGATGTCCAAATACATCCAACCCAAAAAGATTTTTAGAAATTGAGGGACAGACTTGCTTTGCATCTGTGCCTCCATTTCTAAAAATCGTTTTGGGTTGGGTGTACCTCTACATCAGTGCACCCGGGTGCACAGATGTGGAAGTATACCCAAACCAAAACGATTTTTAGAAATTGAGGGACAGATGCAAAACAAGAGCCTCTTGCTTTGCATCCGTCCCTCACTTTTTAAACATCGTTTTTTACCCGGCTTTTACCCGGGCCGCCAGAGAGAGAGACACATTATGAATGGAACAAAGGGCCACCCATACTGCGTCTCTTCTCTACGGCCCGGGGTGCTCAGCCCCGACTTCATTCTGCCGGCTGGTGCCCGGGCCCCGGAGCACCCGCGTACTTGGCGCCCCTGCTCCCCATCACTTCTACTGCTCCCCATGCATGGAAAAGAGCACTCCTCTTGCCGTTTACATGACAGCCATCTTCCTTTTTACTGAAGAAGGCAAGGCCCTATTGAGAAGAAATGGCCCAGGATCACCTCAAGCGCCTTTTCACTTTCCCAAAAACAAAGCCATTAGCCATTAGATTAGAAATTATTTTGGGTGCCAACCGCCATTATCACTGCCCCGACGGCCAGACTGAGGGGTCACAGCCCTTATCCTTTATTAAACACCCACAATTTACTCAACCTGACAATTTGGGCTGCGGGTCGCTACCACCCGGTATGGCCTCCCCTTGTGGGGAGTGTCAGTATTGCTGACCCATGTGTCAGGAAGTTATGAGAATGATAAAGGTTGTTGCTTTTTAAATTGTTCATAATATTAGCCTCCTGTTTTGCAGAATAAAGAAACATACTTTATTTGTATCTCTGTTTTAATAATAAAATTACAGCTATCTTTCCAGTGCACATTTGGAAAATTGTTAAATACTCAATCATGTAAAAGTAAGACTTCAATCTAGCCCCTTCCAGGCATTCCAGCTTTCACCCTGTGATGAATTATTGCAAAATGATTGTGAAATAGTTACAGGTCTGTCCTCCTTGATAATCCCTGTTTCTTCTAATTTACCCAACCCCCTTTCACTTTTGTGGGAAAATAGGGTGTGTTTTTTTGGGGGTTGTTGAGGCAGCTCACTATTGTTTATACTTTTTTCTGCATATACTCAGACTCTGTCGTCCCCCAAAAAAATTAAGTGCAAAAGAAGCTGTCAAAAGAGCTGCATCGGTGGCATGTGATACAAACATGAAAAATACGAATTCCGAAAGAAAAATATTAAAAAGGTTTGCTTCAAAATAGTTATTGGATGCGCATCAAAATAGCAGGGCCCAGTTTGTGTGTTGCCAGTGGCAGATGCTTGCGTTATGATTCATAAGGGAGCACACGTGTTCTGCTTATCAGAGTGCTACTGTACTCCGTGCTTTCTTCTTCCGCGCTTAACATGAGCGCAGTGCTGCCCTCTCAGTTCTATAGAACAAGACAAACGACAGTCTTGTGACAGAATAAGAGATGTTTTCTATGCATTATATAAGACCGCAGATCCTCGGTGCTTTGTACCTAGAAGACGGTCCACACGCCCTCTTCGCTTTCTGGAAACGTGTCCGTTCATGTTCAATGAAGAAGGTGTGCCTAGGAAGAGAAGAACATGGACATTTTTACTTTACATTTCAGAAAATGTAGCAAAAACGTCATTTGAGAAATTTGGTAATCAAACTCATGCGCAATGATTATTATAATTACATTTTTTATAGCGCCACCCTGGCTCGCGGCAACTGAGCGCTGTACAGACCATAGAGCAAAACATTGGTAGTGAGAATTTAACAAGTCCTCGAAACAATATACGGATGGGGAGTGCACAAGATAGCCGGAATCTAGATTAAACCAAGGTGCTGTAGGAAAGGTTAGTTCTTTGTAAACTGAAGCCGACTTGGAGCACTCTGGATTGCCACCGGGACAGAGTTCCAGAGGACCAGAGCATAGAATGAGAAGAACTGTTTCCTAGTTTCCTCCTTCTGTGCCCTTTGAGTTTCTAGTTTGGAGATGGTCTTACTACAAGATGACTGTGTGCAAACTATTTATTTTATTTTTATTATTATTGTATTTAGCTGAAAATCAGATTTTTACAAAGGAAACCCATAATATTGCATGATACATATTACTGACAATACAGAAACGAAAAATACCTGATATTCCTTGCACTTTACAATTACAAATGAATTTCCTTTAAAAAAAAGAAGAACGAAGAGATATAGAGAGAAAGCAAATTTTCGAAACACTTAAATAAAACCAACAATCTTCAACAATTTTAGTACCTCCCAGGTTAATTTGGTTTCCTAACCAGAGGCCGCTCTCTCCCAAAACTCGGCCGTCCGCAGCGTTGGTTCCAGATGGACAAATTGGGAGAGAAGTCTCACTCTTCTATCTCGTAGAGCAACACAATCAGAATAGGTTTAAGTGTTTGCAATACCCCATTCCCGCATAGAGTAAAAAGACCCCTCTCCAGACACAGGCTGTCCTGTGAGGCCTTTGTTTCTCCTTTTGAGACTAAACTGAGTCGAAACCTGAGAAATGTGTGCCTCGCGTAAGGATCTGGGAATTCAATCAAGTATCTCGGAAGGAGACCTCTAGGTTTATCCAGGATGGAAAGAGGTTTTGCTAGTTTCAATTTTCAAACAGAATCTATTGTTAAGATCCAATCCTGGATTAGAATGGCTTTTTTAATTCCTTCCTGGTTCCCCACCAAACCTTCAATGGGTCTATCTGCGCAGGTTAGAATATTTGTGGCTGGTTATTTCAATCTCAATAAATATGGAGATTTAGCCTGATTCATATGGATGGCCACATCTTCATACAGGGAGCCCACCTTTGAAAACAGAATGGATCAGTATAAGGAAACTATTTTTTGCTCCAACAGTGCTTCCAGAGAACTCAAGCCCAGTTCATGCCTTATGCTAGAGACTGGAAGTGACTGGGTGAGGTTTAGTAGCTTTTTCCAAAGTCTCCCATCCAATCTCGACCGGGTAACTTAACAGGCCTGCAAATTTGAGTCCAGGCCATATAACACCTTTAGGATCACCTTGCCAACATAAAAATGAATCAGGGTGACCAGCAAGAATTTACAATACTTTACAGAGATCTTTTTCATCTGGCAAATTAGCTGGTCCAGTATACCCTCCAGAAGCATTGTTCCCTTCATGACTGACGGGTTACATTGTTGGATCATTCGTCACTGCATATTCCTCAAACCCCATTATGAGATGCTGGAGGCCCACTGGTGTAAAATCCACCAGGGCCACATCATCCGCATATACGAGCCATGACAAAGGTTGAGTCCCGATCTTTGGAGCGGCAAGGACACAGTGCAATAAGGCCTTAGTCAAATCAGCTAGGTAGAGGTTGAAAAGGCAGGGAGCCAAAAGGCACCCCTGTTTAACTCCTCTCCCTGTTGAGATAGACACAGACATAGAACCCCTCCCATCTAATCTGACACGGATCTTAGTGTCTGTGTACAGATGTATGATGATGGCCAGTGGCCCTGGAGGAATGCCCCATTGCTGTAATTAGAACCATAACCTATTCCTCTTCATTTTGTAGAATGCCAAAGACAAATCGTTCCAGGCGGCATATAAGACCGGACCCTCCTATGACCAAGATTTCGCTATTCGAGTCTGCAGTACAATTCCATTCAATGACGTAGACAGGCCTCTCCTGAACCCAGTCTGAAATTTCTGCAGGATACCACCTCCCTCTGCCCAAGCTTCCAATTCACCCAGGATTACTGCTGCAAAGATGTTACTATCTGCGTCAAGGAGAGCGATCGGGCGGTAGTTAACCGCCTCCGCTCGATCGCCCCCCTTGAAGATAGCAATAATGATGTCAGAGGTCCACAAGGGGGGGGGCGTCTCCTCAAACTGCTGAATATTTTCAAACAGATTGTATAGGATCCTTGACCAAACGGGAGCATTATATTTCAATATAGAGTTCGACAGGCTATTTGGACATGCCGCTCTTGATGGAGAGGCCCTCCCTATCAGATCCTCCACCAGCTCCCTTGTAATGGTCAAGGCCGATCGGGATTCGGGAGGACAGATATTACTTTCAGAGGCCGGGGGACCGTACAACTTCAAGAAATGGGCGCACCACGCCTCCTCCGAAACAGTGTTACACTGCAACCCCCCTTGAGATCTCTTACTTTGATTGACTAGATCCCAAAAATTCCTCGAGTTATTCCTGCATAGGCTCCTCAGCATGGTCTCCCCATCATGTTGAAGTCTATGAGCCCGATGGGATTTAGACCAATTCCTATAACCACTCAGCAATAATTTACGCTTATTGGCTAGTACCTTAGCTCCTCCATGGAGATTCTTTAGGGCTCTAATAGCTCTTCTCAACTCTTTCTTCTTAACTAGGGTCAGCTCGTCAAATTCATGTTGATGATAGATCACACCCTTCTTACTCATCGAGTCCGGATTTTCAAGGCCCCAGATGAGTTCAGTGTAATTAAAAGGGTTACAAACCCACACAAGGTCTACTTGTTGGACCTGGTCAAGGTATCGCTCAAGTTTTAAATTTAGCGATTGGCCGTCCCTTACAAAACTTTACCAACCTATTCCGCCCTTGTTGACTTCCAACGGGGTGATATATATCTGCCTGGCAAATCAAGTACCCAGATCTAACGTAGCAGTCAAGATTCTATGATCACTTCTCTCTGTCGCAATGTTGTCAAATCTGTTATAACATGGTATTAAGGACTCTGACAGAAAGTAATCTATCATAGAGCTGTACGAACCATTCATCCAAGTGGCGTTCACTACTTGCGTACCTCTGAAAGAACCATTTATCATACGTAGATTCCACTCTGTGAAGAATTCCCTCCATTTCTCACCATTCCTCACTGAGGGACTATTTGCCATGGCCCTATCTGTGAATGATATGTAAGCAGAGTTCAAGTCACCCCCTAGGGCTAGGCAGGGTTCCAATATATGTTAATCAGAACTATAGTTCCAATATGCCCCTTCTCCCAAAATGTTGCCCTAGCGGCATAGATTCCCCGGTTTTCAGTAGGTATCTTAACCAGAGTCAAAAACATCGAATTTATAGCTTCTACTAGGAGACCACTGGACGGACGCCCCCTGTTCAAATGGGTGGCAAGTTGTTCCACCACAGTATAACCATGCATGACTAGGGAACCCAGCAACCATGTCTCTTGCAAAATAAAAAAAATGGAAACTCCCAAAAATCCATTGTTGCATAGTGGGATTCTTAAAACTACTGGAACCCTGCGTATTCCAGCTCATCAGTTTAGCCTGATTATTTACTAGAGCCTCTCCTCTGACAATCCGAATCGCTGAAGGAGCTCTGACAAAATATTTGGTAGGAGTTCAAGGATATTATTCTTCCTACGACCATTCGACGGCACCCGCCCCGCTTTGGATTTGTACAGGGCTTTCCTCACTGCCCCTAATGTTTACAGGCAGAGAGTTGGAGATTACAAGACCTATATTCTCCAACTCTGTAGCCGCCGCCCACAAAGTATCCACCGCCAGATGGGATTTCAGGCCCAATTCCACCAAGTCTAATCTAGATTCATAGGGGAAACAAACAAAATCCAGATCATATGTTGAGAAGAGACACAATGAGGGAATTTATTTTGTAATGGCCAGAATCAAAACTCTTTTCAATACCTTCATATCTGAATTTGTAGATTGACATTCTAACCATATTTTGGGGATTGCAAACAGGAGAAGGATACATTCTTTATTAGGTGCTCCAGAGCCAACCCGACCATCCGAGACTTCTTGTGGCTGCACCACAGGAGAAACAAAAATATTCACCACTTCAGTGACTCCTTGCCCACCCAACTCAGAGTTGAATAGGCAGTACCAAAGACACAGAGGAAACAACGTCCTTAGCTGGAGGTAAGGGGATTGTATTATTTTCCCTCGGCAGAATATAGGTGCCAATTTAATGGCTTTTTTGGGGGGTTCTGAAGTCAAGTCAACAATAGCATTTACTGGAATTGGAGCATTCTCTGTTTGCGATGCTGAATCAGTAATTCTTGTGACAGTTTGGTCCTAAAGTAGATTAATGCCTAGAGATGACTTTGTCACCTTCCTCTGTTTAGGTTTCCTCTTTAGTTTTGGCTCATTTGCTGGTGTTGGTACACACAAGTTCTCCATCGCGTCTTACGACTCACCCACTTTAGCCAGAACATTCAATAATTGGCGATTACCAGATCTCCTTGATCTTTTTGACTTTTGGTTTTTACGTTTTATTTTGGGAGGTAGGGTTAGGATCTTTCTTCTTATTGATTTTGATGTAAACCATTTTCTTTTTTGAAGTCTCTTTACGATTGCACTATGTGGGGACCTTTTGGCCTTGATTTACAACCTCCTTCTCACAAGAGCAAACCCAAAATTTGCTCTATCATTCCCAGACTCTATTTTAGGTGGAATTTGGGGCAACTTAATAAATTCCTCCATTGTTGATAGTGAAAGAGGTGAATCATCCAACATATTAAGAGGAGCCAGCTGAGGGGGACAAGACTGCACCGGTTTCATAGAGGAAACCATGTCGATTAGACTATCAAATTTGGTGTCCACGCCTCAAATTCACTGACTTAAAGATACTAGATCCCCTTGCAAGTTATTGAGAGCCACAGATTGCGAACCTACCTCACTCTTGATAGAGGAAAAATGTTCTGTGAAGACCGTGTTCACTGCAGATTTCAGGCCAACCATAGTAGATTCACAACCCACCAAACCCCCCCGTAAATTCCAGTAAAGTGCCCGATTGTACATGGACCTCTCCCTTCAATAATTCAAAAACTTTTACCATGGAGGTTAAAACAAAGTTAATCGCCACCGGCACTGACTGGGGAGGGTTAGTGGAGCAGAAGGTAGAAAAGAATCTTCCACATTTTCTAGCAAATCCCCTTCCGGCAAGATGGACCTCTCCTAGACTTCATTAGGGACCCTCTTTGCTGGGTTGATTAATGAAGAGATTGGACTGATTTGTGAAGATTCAATCAAGGCCAAATAAATGTTTCCCACTTTTTTTTTACTTTCAACCTGTTTGGAAAACAGAGTTTCCTGTCGTTTGTGTACTGTAGAGGTAAAGAAAGCGGGACCCTGTGCAACAGACCCGAGTACATGTTTACTCCTAACCCCTGCCTGGAGCGCCTCGTCAATCAAAATACAAATATGACCTGACAGAAGGCAGTCATTTATCTTTCCTTTTATTGAAGAAGCGGAAAGGGTACACTCCTTGCAATTTGCAAACATATTATGTACCCCTATATGTATTTGGGGAAAGGAGACAGGGGACACCATAATAGGAGCGGTGGCGTTCACCTGCACTGCTCCAAGACTCCGCTACCCAAAAGTTAGCACTGGATTTCTCACAATCCACCTCTATCGCCAGTCGATCGTCCTTCTAGACCCCACTTCTCAGGTTATACATAACGTATCCACAAACGCTAGCTGCACAGTTGAAATTGGTGCTGGTATTCGAAATCCACGTGACAATATGTCTAAGTAAACTATTTCCACAGCAAGCACAGTTGAAATGTGGTATTGTTAATCCAAATCCGCTTGACAGTGTGTCTAAGTGCGCTGCTGCCTGAAAAGTTTCACATCACAGGAACTGTCCTAGAGCACTTACAATAAATCCAGCATGTTGAGCCCTAGAAAGAGCGGGAATGAGGTACTGCAATCCTATTAGGTTCAAGACTCTTTACCACGTTTCCCCGGAGGAGGCAAAAAGATTTGGAGCTCCAATGCTAACAGTCACTCCAACAGTCCCTCCAACAGTGTAGATAACAGTGTAGATAAGAGTACATAGAATACTCACTTTTAGGCAACACTTCTTGGTATTCCAATTTTAATCAGATTTCGTCGAAGCAGGTGGAAGGACACCCATAAACGCACACAGACACTGGAAGGCTAGAGTCTCCTGTGCACACCTCAGTTCCACTATAATACTATAGCGATACCATAGAATGGGATTGGAGCTGGGGCAAACTCCCTCCAAATCACATATACCAGTAGAACAGTAGGCAGTAAATGAGAGACACCAGAGCGCCTTAGCCTTAGCCATGGCCTTACCAACTTAGCCAGTTTAGCCAGCTTTACCAGCTTTACCAGAATACCGGAGCTCGGCTTCGTGTTCCTCTGATCGTGTCGTGTTGGTCCCCTCTAGAAAATGAGGGTGCGATAGCACGTAGGAGTCGGTATGACCGAGGACCGGGTTGTGCCCAGCGAGAGACAGGGAGGGGAGAGGGAAAGAGGGGAAGGGGAAAGCCACACCCTGCGACCTACATCTCTGTCTGCACACCCTTCTCCACACCGTCTCCAATGTCTTCACGCATCTGTCGCCGAAAAAAAGTGCCAGAGCAAACCACCCCTCAACGCGTTATCGAGCGTCAAGCTGCACCGTCTCTCCACTCACAGAATCAGTATTGCACAGCCGCTTGTGACACTCTCTCTGGCCAATCCCAAGAACAGATCTTTCAATACGTTTATTTATTTTGACCGTCAGGAAGGCTGGCGTACTGTGGTTGGTGCCTTGTAGGTGAGACATGCGGTATTGAACCAGTTCCCAACAAGGATGGTGAGGCAGTGTAATATTATTGTTACTGACCATAGAATTAATTTGATAGGTGAATTCAACAAGAAGCAAGTTGTAGATGCATCCTATATAACAAATAGTCTTGAGGCTTCATACAATTATGGGTGGGGCCAATATGCATGTTGGACCACCGTGGAATAATTGATGTTTCAGTCATTTTCTCTTTATATCCGAGCACTAACCCTGACTGACTCAGTGCATGCAAGTCAATGTTACAAACATTTTCATGTTAGTGTGGGTGTTATGAAAAGTTAAATGAGCACCAAGCACAGTGTGCATTCCATAATTAGAGATTTGAGCATACAATCCCCTTATCAAATATAAAGGTCTGCGGTCAGTCTTATGTTACCAAAATGCTCTTTTATTTTATGCAAAGCAGTTTGAAACCTTCCCTGGCGCAATGTGTCCCCTTCCCCTGTCTCATTGGGTTGTTAGAAATTCATACAGAAGGAGTGTGCCAGACTGTCCATCTTGGAATAATAACCTTCTATCAGAAAATAGTTACTGTAGTTAAACAAAGTGCTTTGCTCATTTAGACAAGTGTAACATTCTTATTATGACTACAATATCTACTGTAAGTGATCATTGGAAATAAACATTGTAACATTTTAAAAAGGGTAGTTTGCAATGTTAGTGCAATTAAATCATTTGATTTCTTTTTAAAGTGGCTTTTTCTGTGATAATTAGAGCCGCCATAATTAGCCATGGATACTGCAGAGAGTCTCCCAAAAGTGTTTTTCCAGTAACTAGCTTATTGCTAATATAGTGATATCCTCAATCATGCTTCCTCTGGGGGCAAAAGGTACTAATATATTTGCTCAATCCATTAGCAATGATATGGCATGCATCTGCATGACATTAATTAGCAATAATGCTGGCTGGTAAGAGTTTTAGGATGATTGTTTGGTTATATTTTTTAAATGTTGCAATACCTTACAGGGCCAGGAGTTAGGCTTTTATTGGCATTACTCTGACTGCTGCTTATATTTTGTCTGCCTTCTAGGCAATGCCTCCGCATGAGCAGTGTTAAGATGTATTTCTAATCTCTGACCTGGTGGGCAGAAGTTTAGGAGGCCACTCTTGGTTTAGTGAAACAGGGGATCCTTCTGGTCAAGCCAGACCAATCTAGGTAGCTTGGCAGGTGGTCAAAACTAAGGGGCCGATTCATGGAACAAACGTGCGCCGAAAATCCCAGCGCAAGCAGGCGCAAGGAGGCGCAAGCGTGAGAAAGCAAGCGCACGCGTGTGATTCAAGAAAGGCGCTGCGCTACTTTCCCACTGGTTGTGCGCCAAATCCGTGCATGGCGCACGCTGGCGCACACGTCTCCAAACAGCGTGCACTAAGCGCACAGCGAAAGCGCACATAGCGCGGCGCACACAACAAACGTAGGCGGAACAGGGGCCGTAACACGCGGAATGGGGAATAATGCGTGAAAAAGAAGGCGTAACTGGGGAAGTACTGCAGGGAACTACACGGAACGCCCACACGCATGCGAACAACCCATATTCATGGATTCAAATACGGGAAACCCGCGCACGGCAAAAGACGCGCACAGGCGTCAACGCGTC
The DNA here is from genome assembly GCF_040938575.1 of Ambystoma mexicanum. Taxonomy (NCBI): domain Eukaryota; kingdom Metazoa; phylum Chordata; class Amphibia; order Caudata; family Ambystomatidae; genus Ambystoma; species Ambystoma mexicanum. The sequence goes on along the minus strand of NC_090935.1, from coordinate 893,413,366 downwards.
CGCCACAGGAAGGCAGGCAGAAGCATCCCTGCGCACAGTATAAAAGTGCGCGCAAACAACAAACACGTATATACAGCTACAATGAATGCCCCATTTGTCGCAGCACTGATCGTGGGACACCGCAGGACGAGGAGAATAGCCAGGGCACACATTTTTTCACCACGGACAAGCCTTTTTGGGATGCCTGACGACCAGGTCTGTGGCAGGTATAGGTTTCCACCCTGTATCATCCTAGACCTGGTCAGGGAGTGGGAAGATGACCTAACATCCCCCACCCTCGCTCCCAAGCATTGGTGGTATGCGATGCAAAGGGAATCATCACCTCTGTCTATGCAAACTACCCTGGCTCCACCCATGACAGTTTCATATACAGAATGTCCGCCCTGAGCCGGGCCCTGGAAGCTGGCCAGCATGGTGACACATGGCTCCTAGGTGAGTACAAATGCCCGTGCACATGCATGCATGTCACACACACACACAAATACACAAACCCCAATAATCACAACCATTATCACCTCTACAGGGGACAGTGCCTACCCTCTGAGCAACCACATGATGACGCCAATCCGGAACCCCACCACACCACCCCAAGTAAGATACAACGCGGCCCATATTGCAACCAGGGCCATAGTGGAGCGCACATTCGGAGTGCTCAGGTCACGCTTCCGCTCCCTTGACCGCTCTGGCGGGCAGCTACTCTATGCTGCCCCAGTAGTGTGCAGGATCATTGTGGCAGCATGTGTCCTGCACAATGTTGCAACACGGCAGGGCGTACCGGTGGACATGGTGGTGCCCCCACATCCCCAACCACAGGCACAGGCGCTGCCCATGGGAGGAGATAGGGCACGTGGTGAGGAAGCACAGACCCAGCTTGTGGACAGATTTATCACCTAAACTCCCCACCCTGCGGAGTCCACACAGGCCTGGCACATACCAGGTGACAATCGATGATGACAAAGAGACAGTCAACTGTCACAACCTTACCACCCTGCGATTGTTGCCATGGAATTTCCACATTGTGTGCATCCCTAGCTACTTAAACACAAGCAATTCTGTGTGACCAAAAGGCACACATGCAAGGTGTGAATCACACAGACCTGCCAAACAGGCCATGACTATCACTGGTATGTCACTCAAACCCTCCAAAACCACAACATGACATGGCAAGCAATAGCCATACACCAACACAGTAACAATAAGGTACACATTGCCATGTGAAAAATGTAAATTGGCATCAGACAATGATGCCTGACATGGAATCAGATGAAATGACTGACCAACAACCTCCCACCCAAAATAAGTCATACCAAATGCATTCCAAAAGTTGTAGTTGAAACATAATAATGAATGCCTGTCTACATGCACAATGTGCATTGCAAAATCAACACTGCAGCTACTGTGTGCCGTGTCCACCTCCTGCAACACACTGCTCAGCGCACAACACAGTGAACAGCCATTGTGTGTGATGCACACCCTGAGCATGACATCTAAGCGACAAACTACATAAAAAACCAAAATAGGCATGTACAGGATCCACAAATGGTCAGAGAACATGTGCTGCAGGGACACAGTGGGCACCAGAAGGCAAACAGAGTGTACATGTGGACATGGAAGGGTGGTTGTACATGGAGTGGATCATAGTGCGAGCGTGTGGGTCAGTAGGGACATGCACTCAACATACGTATGTGAAATCAAGTGACCATCAGTGTCGTCTACACATCACATGTGAACATTCACCATGTGTATACCCCAGCATGTCAAACCACAACTATCCCCTCACACCTGAAAGGTAAACACAACACATGATCAGCAGAATACATCATGTACATAGGAAAACACAATTACAATTTCAGGGTGCCCATCACACTGCAGGGCAAGGCAACTATCAACAACAAAACACCCCCCCTCCCTCACAAATCACCACGACCTACTGAACAACTGCATCTGGGTCATTCATCGTACATCCTTGAATTCCACCTGGCTACAGGATCACCCTTCCCCTTTGTCACCATCTCCCACCTTGTGTGTAAAAAGTAGCCAGCACCCTCAGAGTCCACCTAGATTTGCAAAAGCACAAAATCCAAGAGAACTCAAAGCAGGACAACACAGAAGCCAAGCAAATACCCTGCAGGCAGTAAAACAAACCAGAACAGCCTCCAGTAGATGACTTCAAGTAGCAGTATGCCACAAAGGCCAAGTACGACCACAATGATGTCAACAACCAAGGTAGCACAGTAAACCAATGTCACTACAGGATCTGAACCATGTGTGGTACATAACATAGAATGATGCAACACAAACGGATGTCTACTGTCACAGCTCCCGTGTACAGGTGCAGGAGTGGCACAAAACAACCACCCCCACCGTGGTCTGGTTGCCTACAAGGTCTAACTCACACAGGACTCTGAGACTCTGGAGGGGAAGGAGGGTCAGGGATATGTAGTCGGCACAGGCATTGGCATACTGGAAAACGGGAATGAGGGGCAGGAGAGGGGAGTGGGATTGACACGGGAAAGTAGGGAATGCACCAAAATGTAGTACACACATTAACACATACACAAATCGACAAAACTTGTTCACATGCACATAGCAGCAAATTACTCAAATGGAAGTCAAAGAGAAACTTATCTCTGGGGTGAGTGCTGGCCTCCTGCCTGCGCACTCTCCGGTATGGTAACAGGAGCAGTTCAATGCTGCAAAGAGAGCCACAGTTAATAATCTGTGCGTGCCCAAAACACACAAACACACTACCAAATATGCCCCAAAGTAACAAAATACACTACAAACAGACAAACTTGTGTGGATGCTTCATACCCATACATAACATTACCCCTCTGATGGTTCATACACAGTCAATGCAGTAAGTCAGGCACCGGTGGGTGCGTGGCAAATGGAACACCAATGTGTCATGATTCACACAACATGCAATGTTCCCTGTGTAAGCAGACAGACGCATATACCAAGGTCTGACTTCAGAACAAGTCCTGTACCACCATGACCAAAATAAAGTAGCCAGTGCATGTATCAATTTCTACTTGGAAATGAAATGCACTGCACCCGAGTCTGTCCCTTGCTGTCCGTCCCTGTGAGCTGCTTCATTCCATGTCTCGGAATGCTACATGGCTAATACAAGTGCCTCAATGGACCATGGTGGACCGGAGGGTATGTGCCACTGCCCCTGCAGGTGCCCCAGACAACTTTCACATCAACTAGCCATCAGTCCATTAACACATCTGAGCTGTATTGTGCGCTTCTACACCAATATTTGTCCAAGTACACCGTCAGTGCTGCTACTAAGCATGCATGTTCAACTGGCCAGGTGGAAGGTTTGCTGTGTTGTGACCCCCTTGTGCTGCTCACCTTGCCTGGAGTCCCTTGAAACACGTCATTGATTTTCGGATTTATGATCGCAATCCCTGTGCCTCTGCCTGCGCACACATGCGCATGTCGGCAGCACCAAACGTGTCCTGATTTCAGACGTCCAATGGCCCATGTCTGCTGGCAAAGGTGGTCTTGAGGCTCATTCCCCTGCGGAAAGTGCATGAAACACATGATTAATGCTTAATATTCATCTGTGTGTGTCTCTTCAGGCATTACATGACTGGACCATGTCAGAGACGTACATCAGAAATCACACCATCAGTCCGTCTTTCTCAGCAACAGTGTGGAACACACTATCTACGGCATGATTTGCAGCAAGCACATGTTCATTAAAGATAAGAAACATACTACACAATGCATAGCAATGAATGTACACATGAATCATTAAACACCCCATCTAGCAAAAGAAGAACAGTGGACAATTACACCCCAATCATCCCCACTAGGGGTGTTAACACAAGTTCCAAAGCAGCAGACATGCCACAGATATGACAGTCCATTGCCCTTGTGTATTAGGCTGTTACACCGAACCATCCTTGCGAGCCCATGGATAAGGGAAGCAGGAGTGGCATATGTGAGTCAAGGACCCCAAGCAGCAAACACATACACAAGACAAGCTTGAAGGGCCCAGCTGGAACAAACAGTGGATGCTTTCAAAAGCCACAAAGCACCACACCGTCACATGAAAGCACAATAGAATAGCAATTTTAAACTATATTAACTAATTACACTAACTATGAAAAACCTACTTTACCTATTTAAACTAACTATCAAACAGAAACTTAACTAACTAAACTAAAATAAAAATAAAAAATTGCCACATACGACCCGGGGGGGGGGGGCACCCAGGAGGGGGGAGGTACAGGGTGCTGCTCAACACCCACATGCGATGATGCTGAGGAAAAAAAAAACCTCCACGGGCTCAACGCCTGCACAGCCCGACCTATGTGGGAGATAGATTGTTGTCCGAGTCTGGCTCTTCCTGGAAAGGAGGACGTGGCACAGGAGCATGACCATGCCTAGCTGCAGCTTGCCCCTCGTCGGCAGTAGGTCTGCCGGACGGGTGAGCCTGGTTCTGTGTGGTGATGACATGTAGGTCTGCATGCAGAACCTCCCGTGATACACGTGCTTCCTCTTGCAAGGTAGCACGTGTAACACGAAGTTCCTCCTGAAAGGCCTGGCTTGACAACTGCTGCACCTCCCGGCAAGCATGTAGCTCAGCCGAGATGGCACGCTCAAGCTGTGCAAACCTCTCCTCTGCCCGCTCCCTCTGGGACATCAGAAGGACACCCAGATTGGATCTGAGGGAAGCATACTCCTCCCTCAGTGCCTTCATGTGTGCCTCTGCGTGAGCAGCAATTGCTTGACGCAGAGACGACATTTCAGCCTGGCGTGCCCTGTCTGAGGCCGCCATGTCCAGCCTGAGCGAGCGGGCCATGGACCGTGCCGCCTGCTGCTGGAGAAGCACCTGCCTAGCAGGGGGAGCATAGATTGGGCCACACGCTCCATGCTCTCAGCGATGTTCTCCATTGCTGCCCCCTGCCGTTCAGAATGGGCAGTCATGTCTTGCTCCCACTCAGTATACTGTGGTTGCGCGCGGCGACCACGTTGCTGGGCTTGACCCCTGCGGGACCCAAGGACCGTGTGTCCTCGTTGTGTTGGCACTGCCCACGGCTGCCCGACTACATGCCCCCGTCGACGTGATGTCCCAGGCACATCAGTGACTGGTGTGGAGGGTGACCCTGCGTCCCGATCCACCACGGGCGGAGGTACCAAGACTGTCTGACCCCTCAGTGCAGGTGTCGCGGACAGAGGAGTGTCCACATGAGAATCAGTCACCCCTGACATATGGACCTGATGCTCATCCAACTCGACATGGTCGTCAGAGTGTTCTTCAGGGCTGGACTCATAGGCAGCCAGAGACAAGATGGACTGTAGCACTTGGGGGTTTTCGTGGCCTACTACCCCACGACCCCCACTTGTGCCGGGTTGTTGTAGTGAGAAAAACTCTGTGCCTGGCATGACAACGCCATCCTCCGGCTCCATTGCGTCATCATCTGAAAAATAGAGAGAAAAAAGGTCACTCCACATGTTAGAAGCACACAACAAGCACACACCGACAACAAACACATCAGGCAGACATGTGACACACAAAATAGAACCTGGCATGCATGCTGGGTCAACTTGAATTTGCTTCTTTGATTAGACCTGTTGAAAGGTGGCAGTTTGCACTGAAGTGGGTCTATGCAGTGCAGCGAAAATGTATGTTACTCACTACCTACATGTACAAGGACTCCATGGTGTGTGTCAGAAAATGTGAAGGCAGTGCAAGCTCAACTTCAGGCATCACGTGCAATGTGCATTCAATGGGTAGCATATCTACAAGCAAAGCACCCCTCCACCCAAGTGCAAAAGCAGGGATGCCTAGCATGGTATCAAAAGGCTGAGCATAAACCTGTGTATTGACAGACAGTGTTGACTAGCATCAACAGCTTCATGTGAGTTAAGTGACAACACTGCAGATGATGATGGGATAGTAAGCAGGACACACGATGAAACCTCTGGAGTACACCCACGTGTGAAGAAGACACTACACCAGTTGGACAGAGTCATTGGCCTTTAAACAGGCTGAGGCCTGTGATCCTCACAGATTGTCAGACCCTAAACATGTGTGCAACGCAGTAATGAGCCACAGTTGACATGGGAAGGCAGATGAAATGCCATGCAATTTAGGTCATCCTGGACTTGTATTACAGTAATCATCCAGCCATGGACACATATGGGCATGCGTGGAATGCACATGGAGCATGAATGGGCACTCATATCCCTGCGGGGCATCTGACCTCTGCACAGTCCAAGTGAGACACCCTGCATCAAGTACTAAGGATGTACCACAATGGATATGTCTGGCAGATTGGCCGCTGGATGTTAGCATGTACACAGGAGGCATGAACAGGGAAGTACCCAACGGCAATATTGTAGCATACCAGTGCTAAGGTGGAATTGGGGTGCAGAGCAGGGGGTTGAGAGGCAATTGAGCATGCCTACATTGGGTACCCCCTTGCAGGCAGAGTACACATGCACGTCAGGCATGCTATGCATAGTTCCTGGGCTGAGAGGAAGCTCACCCCACGCTACATGCAGAAGTGCCAGTGAGCTGGAACATGGACCGGAGGGGCAAACTGGTAACCAGCATGTGAGTAGGATGCAAAAGTGGTGATGTGGACAGTCCCCGTCTGCTCCACATGTCCTCCATCCAGCAGAGTAGACATGCATCAGGGAAGCATTGCATTACTCACACATCATAACCATGTACACGTGACATGTAGTGGCAGTCATGCACATCACATCACACAAGTAAAACACACACGTCCTCCACAAACACGCATCAACACTCACTGGACTGTGCATCAAAGTCCGGCATCTCTCCCACTCCTTCGACCGATTCTGATGGTATGAACTCCGCAACGAGTGACTCATGCGGAGTGAGGTCTTCCTCCTCCGGTGCAGGCCCACCGCCAGTCACCAGAGTCAAGTTGTAATTTGAGGCACGCTTAGCCTTAGCGCTGCGTTTGAGGTCATTCCAATGCTTTTTGCACTCTTGCGCTGTGCGCACCTCATGGCCGAATGCACTCACATGTTCCGCAACTTGCTTCCAGTGGGTATCACGGTGGTCAGCCGTAGTCTGACAATTGGCACCCACTAGCATGTCACGGCTGTGGTCCCGCACGTAGTCCACAAGGTAGTCCAGTTCCTGGTTGCAGAAAGGCTTCTTCCTCGACGTGTAGGAGGTCGTGGCTGTGTGTGGGGTCCCAGCCTGTGCTGCAGGTGCAACCTTCCTCCTCTTGGATTGTGGCGCAGACCCTGGCTGGCTGATGCCGCCCCGATCAGCATGGCCAGTGGGACCGGTGGATTGAGCCAAGGGAGTGGCAGGTGGAGGGACGACCAAAGGCCTGACTTGCGTCAGTGGCAGCTGGGTGCCCTCTAATGGACCCTGCGCAGCAACATCCACTGTGGCAGGGTCATTGACCGCGACTGTCCTGGTTGGCAGACTCACAACCGGGGTGTTGTTGGGTGCATCTGCCCCTGCACTTGCCAACACCCGGCTGTTCGGGGCAGCAGATGACATTACTGCCCCAGGGACACGTGTCTTGGCCAGGGCAGCCCTGCGTGCCCCTACGGTTTCCCTCTGGGCGTGTTGGAAATCTTCCAAGGGCTCTTCAATTGCCAACGCAGCCTGCGCTGGCAGACCCTGAGCCTGGGTGGTGGTGTCCACAGCTGCACCTGCAGCTATCACTACCCTTGGGCCCGTGGCAGTCGATGAAACAGACTGCCGGGTCACACAGGTGCCAGTGCCAGATGCAGAAGCTGCATCTCCCAGAACCACAGGAGGTGGTGGCATGACTGCACCGACACATGGCACAACATCGTGCTCAAGTGGCGCACCCCTGCCTCTTCCCCCTTTGCGGCCACCCTGGACACCCTGGAGTCCCCCTAATCCCTGGTCACCCCGGCCACATCCCTGACCACGCCCGCCACGAGGAGTACGCCCAGCTGAGGCGCCCCTCACCTTTGGTGGCCTCCCAACCATGGCACAGATGGAGTAGTGCCGGCACAGATGGAGTAGTGCCAATGGGAGGTGTACACCACAATTGACCTGGGCAATTGGGGTGAAGGGGGTGGGATGCAAGATGTTAACAGCCCCCCTGCACCTGCAAGGCAGTATGTGACCCAGGTGATGTAGTGACGGGTCACGCTACGCTCAGGCACCCCAAAACTGCAGTAAAACCGTGCACGCAACCCTGCAGCCTATGTGCGTGGAATCAACCTCCCGCAGTATGCGGTGGCACCCAGTAACATGAAAAACGCGTACGCGTGGGACACGCAGGCTACTATGACCTCGAAAACGGGTGCGATACACAGGGGCACCCGCAGTGTGAAAAGTAGCGTGCGCGACTCACCGTCTGACTAGCGCGATGCAGAAAAACACGCGTAGCCAATACCCCCGCCAAAAGAAGAGATACGTCCTCGATCGCTGTGAAGATGTGATGGCGCGCGAAACAAAACGAAGCAGCTACACACGTCGGTCTCCAGGAAAGACACGTACAGCGAACTGCTGGCCCCGCTCACCTTTAAACCGTGCTGAGGGAAACGCCCACGCGTGTCACGTCACTTACGCGCCTAGGTCCTTTCCTCGGATTACACGCATTTACACGCGGACGTGCTGAACCACTATGCCCACAACACGAGGGAAACACCCGCGCGCGTACGCGCTTATGCGCTAAGGGCCTTTGGTCCAATGAAAACGCATACGTGTGCTGTCGCGCTTACACGCTAAAGGCCTTTCCTCCAATTACATGCTGACGTGCAATTTTTTCACGTGCCAAATCACTCCGTATCAAGCTTGCCACGTGAAAACACGCGGAAGACCACACTCCTGCCCAGAAGGCCGAATTACTGCCCCCCAGATCCCTGAGCAAGCTCCCACCTGCAATCTGCTGCTGCCTGACTGCCTGCTGCCCACGTGCCTTGCCATTTGCTGCCTGCACGTCAGCCAGGGGTGCAGTTGCTGTGACCACCCCCGCTGGAACTGAAGACTCCCGACTGGGATTCCATCGCTCCACAGCCCACCCCCAGGACTCAGTTGCCCACCCACTCCTGCCTCTGGGGTTGCCATGTCCAGCAGAACACCATCGGGCAGCACTGGCAACCCCCAGCCAGAGAGGCAGAGGGCCACCAGCTTCAGTGCCAGGGAAGTTGGTGTCCTGGTGGAGCAAGTCCTGGGGCAGTATGGTGCCCTTTTTGGAAGTTTGCGCGCCGACAATGAAGGACAGACCAGGATCTGGATGGACATCGTGACTGCCATCAACGCGGAGGGGGTGGCAGTCCGCGACTTACATCATGTCAAGAAGCGCTGGGAGGACTTCAGGTCCAGGACCCTCAACAAGGCCCGGCGCCTCGCAAAGGCAGCGGATGCCGAGGGGCACCGGGCCAGCTGTCGGACCACCAAATGAGGGTCCTGGAACGCATATGCCCAGTGCTCTACGTCCAGATCCTTGAGAGTCAGACCCGTCTGGAGTCGTGCAGTAAGTGTACATGCAGAGTGATTGGACGCTGTGCGTGTCGTGGTGTGCCAGTAGTGTGCAGGTTGCACATGTGTTTTTGTAGGGCCATGTAGGGATGTGTATGAACATGGGCGTGAGGCTGCCACATGTGTGTCATCTCATGTGTGAGACACATTGATGGTGTATGTGTTGGTAAGCATGCTGGACAAATGCAGGTGTGGGAGCACACATGTTTGAATTTCTATGTATGTACATTGGCATGGTTGTGGCATGGATGGTGGTTCCTAATGCATGTATCTGCACTGTGTACATGTGCATGTGTGTGTACTTGACAAGTGTGCAACTGTGATGCAACATGGATGCATGTGACACTGATATGTAGAAGGCTGAATGGCAGATCTGACATGTATGGCGATCTCATCACTGCAACAGTTGGACAAGATGTAGACATGCATGTAAGTGTGGTGGCGTGTGTGCATGTCTACTGCACTCCCTGTGTTTCATGTGATGTCTGGCTCACCTTTGGATGCTCATGTTGTTGTATGTGTATGGATGGTGCTGGCTGTTGTGATATGGTTGTGGAATTGCTCATGTGTGTGAGTTGAAATGACATGTGTGTTGGGGATTGTGATGCCATGTCTGAAGTTTGACACTGCCACTCATGTGCAACTGTCATGTGTGTTTCAGTCCATTGTACAGTGCCCTGATGCCTGTGTCCTATCTCTCCCTGTCTGCATCGTCAACTGATGAAGAGGGCGGAGAGGGTGCTGTGGAGCACAGCGGCAGGGATCGCACCGCCAGCCGGAGATGCAAGGCCCGGCTCCCCTCTCAGGTTGTCATCTCATCAGGGAGTGAGGAGCCACGTCCCAGGCTGCAGCTGCCGAGGGTAGGTCCAAGAGGCGGAGGTCAGAGTTTTACTCCTCGGCAGCAGAAGGGGCAGCTGAGACCCCACAGGGTCCGACGGAGGAAGATGGCACTGAGTCATCCAGGTTGGTGGGGGGTTTGGTGGAGGAGGAGGCCGTGCAAGGGACAGACATGGGGTCTGGAGGTGGGGATTCCACTGGTGCTAGTGGTGCAGTGCAGGGACAGGAGGCAGCACAGGCCACCGCGGAGTTGCCTGTGTGTAATCCTGTCCCCGATCCTGTGACTGCATCATCCTGCACCAGCAGGGATGCCTACGTCCAGGCCTGTTTTCAGGGAGGGGATCCGCTTACAACAACTGGCCTTCCTCTCCCTGCAGACGTGGCTATCCGGGACCGGGTTGAGCCTGTCCTGAGTGGGATGGTGTTGTGTCAACGGAGCATGCGAGGTGACCTGCAGTGTTTTCGTGAGGACACTGCACGTCATGTCGAATGCCTCGTTGACCACGTAGACCTAGTGGGACAGCTTACCAGGGCTGGATTCCTCTGTTTGCCGGACCTTGTTCCGACCCCCTCCTCACCTGAACCCCCTATGCGCCATTCGTCCTCCATGCCATCTTCCCACCCATGTATCACCTGGGTACCCTGTGGAGCAGCCTCTGACCCTGCGGCCAGGCTGGTGGAGGACACATCCCTTCCACAGTTGGGAGTCGGACGTCCAGCAGGGGTGGTCACATCAACAACTGCACCCCAGCTGGAGGACGATGTGCAGGCAGCAATAGCCAGGGCACAGGCAGAGGCACAGCAGCAGCAGCAACAAGGTGGGAGCCATGATGACTCGGGGCCTTCAACATCGGAGGGGCAGGCATCGGCCAGAGGGCAGGAGGACCTAGGACTAGAAGTGTCTTCCGTGTGGCAGCGGTTAGGCAATGCTATAGATGCGGAGCGGCAGCGGGCAGAAGAGGCACGGCTCACAATGGTCAGGGTGGAGAACTCCATGTGTAGGGCTCTGAGGCGGGCCAAGTGCCTCGAGGCAATTCGCAGGGACCTGGAGGTCCAGATGTCATCTTCCCTGCAAACCCTCGGGGCCATGGAAGAGGACCGCCTCGGGACATCGAGCAGGAGTTCGATGATGCCCTGGCCCGGGAAATCGGGAAGTGAGCCGTCGGACTAGCCCGCTGCCATTGTAAATAGTTTTTAGTTAGGTTTCCTTTCCTTTTCTTTTTTCTTTTGGTTGCGCTTGGACAATGCACCACGGTTTTTTATATAGTTTTTTATTAGCTAGTATTTATGGTAGGTTTCATTTTATCAGTTGTTCATTTGTACATAGTTCACCATTGGATTATTCACATTTTTTTTATTTTCACCATGGAGCAATGGTTTTCACTTTCTTTTTTCCCTTGGATTTGCTTTGTTGGACTGTGACTTTGGACACCATTTCTTTTGGATTTCTTTGGATTATGATTTCTTGTTTTTTATTCTTTTACGGACATGCAGCATTTCTTGAATTATTCCCATTGTTGTGTTTTTTTAAAAATTACATTCATGTTGTGTTTAATAAATTTTTTTCTTCATACTTCGATGTGTGGTATTATCTCATTGGTTTCATGCATGTCATGATATGGGTTTTCACATTCACTTGCACCCATTGTGTGTGTGTGACGGACATGTGTTCATTTACATACTTGCCTTTGGGGTTGTATCATGTAATTGCCTTTTCTATGTGGGTGGATGCAATACTTGGTTGGGTCTTTGGGCTGGGGAGGCTGGCCATAAGGGCCATGATTAAGGATCGCCATGACGTGGGGTCAGGGGGACATGAGTGGGGGCCTGCTGGCAGGTGCCCTGCACTGCTGGGGGTGGGGGTGCAGGGGGACATGAGTGGGGGCCTGCTGGCAGGTGCCCTGCACTGCTGGGGGGTGGGGGTGTAAGGGGACATGAGTGGGGGCCTGCTGGCAGGTGCCCTGCACTGCTGGGGTGTGGGGGTGCAGGGGGACATGAGTGGGACCTGAGTGGGGGCCTGCTGGCAGGTGCCCTTCACTGCTGGGGGGTGGGGGTGCAGGGGGACATGAGTGGGACATGAGTGGGGGCCTGCTGGCAGGTGCCCTGCAATGCTGGGGGGTGGAGGTGCAGGGGGACATGAGTGGGACATGAGTGGGGGCCTGCTGGCAGGTGCCCTGCACTGCTGGGGGGTTGGGGTGCAGGGGGACATGAGTGGGGGCCTGCTGGCAGGTGCCCTTCACTGCTGCGGGGTAGGGGTGCAGGGGGACATGAGTGGGACATGAGTGGGGGCCTGCTGGCAGGTGCCCTGCACTGCTGGGGGTTGGGGGTGCAGGGGGACATGAGTGGGGGCCTGCTGGCAGGTGCCCTGCACTGCTGGGGGGTGGGGGTGCAGAGGGACATGAGTGGGACATGAGTGGGGGCCTGCTGGCAGGTTCCCTGCACTGCTGGGGGGTGGGGGTGCAGGGGGACATGAGTGGGGGCCTGCTGGCAGGTGCCCTGGACTGCTGGGGGGTGGGGGTGCAGGGGGACATGAGTGGGACATGAGTGGGGGCCTGCTGGCAGGTGCCCTTCACTGCTGGGGGGTGGGAGTGCAGGGGGACATGAGTGGGACATGAGTGGGGGCCTGCTGGCAGGTGCCCTGCACTGCTGGGGGGTGGGGGTGCAGGGGGACATGAGTGGGACATGAGTGGGGGCCTGCTGGCAGGTGCCCTGCACTGCTGGGGGGTGGGGGTGCAGGGGGACATGATTGGGACATGAGTCGGGGCCTGCTGGCAGGTGCCCTTCACTGCTGGGGGTTGGGGGTGCAGGGGGACATGGTTGGGACATGAGTGGGGGTCTGCTGGCAGGTGCCCCGCACTGCTGGGGGGTGGGGGTGCAGGGGGACATGAGTTGGTGATCAGTAGTGCAAGCTGACATGTGTCTTGGCTGGGGGGCATGCCCATGGTGGATGGGCTGCCTGCGGGACATGACCAGGGGTGCAGGGTAGTCCCCTGTGGTGTGGGCTGCCTGCAGGGGTCGTGGAGGGTGTAGAGGGAACACCTGGGAGGACCCACACTGCCAATTCACGTGTAGGACTCCCCGCGCACCCCCGAAAAACACATACCCTGCTCATATCGCGTGTGAGACTTCATGCGAACCCCAGTAATACACTTACCCCACTCGCACAGGGCCAATCGCGTGTGAAACTTCCCGCGAACCCCAGTAATACACGTACCCCACTCGCACAGGCCCTTTCGCGTGTGAAACTTCCCGCGAACCCCAGTAATACACGTACCCCACTCACACAGGCCCTTTCGCGTGTGAAACTTCCCGCGCACCCCCAAAATACACGTACCCTGCTCATATCGCGTGTGAGACTTCACGCGAACCCCAGTAATAAACGTACCCCACTCGCACTGGCCCTTTCGTGTGTGAAACTTCCCGTGAACCCCAGTAATACACGTACCCCACTCGCACAGGGCCAATCGCGTGTGAAACTTCCCGCGAACCCCAGTAATACACGTACCCCACTCGCACAGGGCCAATCGCGTGTGAAACTTCCCGCGAACCCCAGTAATACACGTACCCCACTCGCACAGGCCCTTTCGCATGTGAAATTTCCCGCGCACCCCAAAATACACGTACCCTGCTCATATCGCGTGTGAGACTTCACGCGAACCCCAGTAATACACGTACCCCACTCGCACAGGCACTTTCGCGTGTGAAACTTCCCGCGAACCCCAGTAATACACGTACCCCACTCGAACAGGCCGTTTCATGTGTGAAACTTCCTCCGAACCCCAGTAATACATGTACCCCACTCGCACAGGGCCAATCGCGTGTGCAACTTCCCGCAAACCCCAGTAATACACGTACCCCACTCGCACAGGGCCAATCGTATGTGAAACTTCCTGCGAAGCCCAGTAATACACGTACCCCACTCGCACAGGGCCAATCGCGTGTGCAACTTCCCGCGAACCCCAGTAATACACGTACCCCACTCGCACAGGGCCAATCGCATGTGAAACTTCCCGCGAAGCCCAGTAATACACGTACCCCACTCGCACAGGCCCTTTCGCGTGTGCAACTTCCCACGAACCCCAGTAATACACGTACCCCACTCGCACAGGCCCTTTTGCGTGTGAAACTTCCCGCGAACCCCAGTAATACACGTACCCCACTCGCACAGGCCCTTTCGCGTGTGAAACTTCCCGCGAACCCCAGTAATACACGTACCCCACTCGCACAGGGCCAATCGCGTGTGAAACTTCCCGCGAACCCCAGTAATACACGTACCCCACTCGCACAGGCCCTTTCGCATGTGAAACTTCCCGCGCACCCCAAAATACACGTACCCTGCTCATATCGCGTGTGAGACTTCACGCGAACCCCAGTAATACACGTACCCCACTCGCACAGGCACTTTCGCGTGTGAAACTTCCCGCAAACCCCAGTAATACACGTACCCCACTCGAACAGGCCGTTTCATGTGTGAAACTTCCTGCGAACCCCAGTAATACACGTACCCCACTCGCACAGGGCCAATCGTATGTGAAACTTCCTGCGAAGCCCAGTAATACACGTACCCCACTCGCACAGGCCCTTTCGCGTGTGCAACTTCCCACGAACCCCAGTAATACACGTACCCCACTCGCACAGGCCCTTTTGCGTGTGAAACTTCCCGCGAACCCCAGTAATACACGTACCCCACTCGCACAGGCCCTTTCGCGTGTGAAACTTCCCGCGAACCCCAGTAATACACGTACCCCACTCGCACAGGGCCAATCACGTGTGAAACTTCAAGCGAACCCCAGTAATACACGTTCCCCGCTTGCCGTGCTGGTACAGGGTTAAAGCAAACCCTTTGCGCTGGATTGGGGATTTGGATGGCTTTTCGCTGCACGAGGGGCGTTCTTGGGGGCGTAACTGGCGCTGCTGCAGGGTCTCTGCGCCACTGTGCGCCACGGCTGGATTTGGTAGCTAAAATCCATGAATACGCTGTGCGCGGAAATGGATTTTAGCGCACGCGGCTGGCGCAGAGATTCGCACGCGCACACTGTGCGCCAGCCGCGTGCGCCACTTGTGCGCTAAATTCTATGAATTACCCCCTAAGTCTCAGGAGGGCTGAGAGTGATCGGAAGCCCACAATGAGCAGACACAGCAACAAACCACCAATTACTCTTAGACAAGTGTATATGAAAAATATCTATGCATTTATTGTCCACCGGACCAAATAGACACAAATAACTTAAGCAATGAGAAAACAGTTATCACAGAAATCCTTAAACTCCATAATATATATACATCACATTTCCTAATGCAATTCAGTTACGAGATATAACCACATCCAGCGCTTTGAGGTCATTCCAATGATATATAGAGCGCTATATAAATGCTGAGTAACATAAGTTAAGTTAGTACACAAATGCCATTAGGTAATTCTTCAGAGTTTGTTCCCTAACTTTCAAGTCCAACCCTAAGAAGTGGGGAGCCTTATGCTCAACAGTACAGTTGTCCGTAAAAAGGCAAGATCGCGCAGATGGACAAAAAGCGGGTCTTCTTGTAGGAGCTGTAGCAAGTCAGGAAGGGGCTTGAGGCGATGAAGAATTGGTTCCTACTATTCGAGTTGGCCCTGCCCTTGGTGGCAAAGCAGTGTTCAAAAGGGGAGAATAGCTAGGGAGTGTAGGCTGACCCAGCCAAGTTTGAATATCTTTAAGGGATACTCGTGCGTAAAAATTATTGTTTGTGCCAGGGGGCCACTGATTAGTGATGCAAGTACTGACCGACTCTCAGCACAGTCCAGATCAAACTTTGCCAGTTCAGTCAAGGTCACCAGTAGGTTCGGGTCCAGCAGTTCTGCGGTGTTCCAGCTCGAAGCGGCTCTGGTGGAGAACGATTGTCTGTGACGATACAGTTGCCCTTTCTCAGCTTCAGAAGGAGATATGAAGAAAATTCTGGTGCAGCTGGCTTCAGGGCACAGGAGAGCAGAAAAGCAGGGGAACTATAGCGACCGTCACAACCAGGTAGTGACGCAGGAATCATGGATGCATGCAGAATTATGCACTCTCCTTATTTGGGACCTAGAGAAGTAAGGCTGCGAAACCTGGTGCTGGATCACAGGCAAGCGAGTCCCAAGTCTCGGGTCTGCACTCGAGACGGCGGCAGTGCTGCGGATTACCTTGAGGTAGAGCTGGACAGTTCATTGGATGCCCCAGGAACACTTCCAAAGGGGCTCATTTGGTGAGTAAGCATGGGGTGCCGAGGGTAGTTGTTCCCACTACATCAAAGGGGCAAAGCGCCTTGGCAGGCCCTCTTGATCGAAGTAGAAAGAGGGATCCGACGGGGCAGCAGAGGGCAGAGGGTGCCCAAACCTTTCAAAGCATCTCCAGCGGTTTCACAAGTCTGTTTATTCATGTAGAAGACTTGGCTCCTTCTGTAGTTTTGGTGAGAACACCGGTGATCGACCTGGAATGGCTGCAAAGCCCCTTCTCTTATCCAAGATTAGATTTGAGCCAAAATCGAGGATTTCCAATAGAAGATCTGCTCTCTTGCAGGCATCCCAGAAGTGGACCAATCATAGCCCACGCTGGTCTCAGTCCTTCAGGCACTCCAGACATCCTGGGACCAGTAGTGTAAATTGGGACTAGACAATCCCAGCCCTCTTCCTGGGCACACATACACGACAGGCAGAAGCCAGCGAAAGAGATTGGTTTCCGCGGGCGGCTGCAAGCCCAAATAAGGAAAACCTGAGTTACTCGACCTGGGTGAAGACAACGACAAAATGGCCATGCAGCAGAACAAAAGACTTTGTGGCCCAGCCATTTTCGGACCTGGCCATAGTCTTGAGCCAAACGTGGCAAACGTGGTTTAACTCAGTAAAAAGAAGAAGTAAAACATGAAAAGTAACTGCTGCAACCAGTTTGTCTCAGGCACACCCGTACAATCACCAAAAAATCCTTCGATGGTGTCTAGGGCCATAAAACAAAAAGGGACCCTAGAGCACGGTACTGGGAGGTACATTGTGCACTGTTAAAAAGTTGCCAAGAAATTGCAACCTAGTCAAAGACTAAGGGAAACATAGTTTCCCAGTACTGACAGTCTGAAGGATGTTTCCGTTTCCCCATAACAAGTGAGCAAAAGTTCAAGGGAGTTCAGGTGAAGGCTGCGCTCCACTGGAAAAAGTCAGGTTCGGATAACCAAACAAAAGCGTAATGTTTGGGGGGTCGTTAAAGGGAGGGAAAATTGCACATAAATGAAATCTTTCCTAAAAGGCATCAATTCACAGACCTGCCTGTTCAGGTTCCTGTGGCATGGGGAAGTACCAGTCTTTGTTTAGTGACAGCATGATGTGTCAGTGCAAGGCCAACACAGATACTGCCAATCCAAACTGGGGCTCACGCTGCTGATACCCAGGAATAAGCACAGAGTTGCTTGTTTTAAGGGCACTTGTTTAATTGTATTTGTAAATAATTAATTAGACTTTCATTTTTTTTTGTGGGTCTAACACTTCTTATTCCGTCTGTCTTTTGACAGCGATGTTGGCCAAGTCTCAATTTATGAACTTATGTTTTGGGTCTTATGAAAAGAGAGGGAGAAATGTCTCTTGTTGGCATGACACATCCGCACATTTGGCACACCCAATCAGTGAGACGAAGATGTGGGACCTGTCCATGAACAGCCGGGATCATGGGGCTGGGGTGCTGCCCAATTCCTGTCTATTCCACAGATTATCTATTCTTCAGAGGACTTCAGGAAAACCCAAAGTTTGGGGCCGGGTACAAAAATCTGCTCAGCCTTGCATCCTCACACTCTTGTGTAATCTGCTCACTGGTAGCAGATATGCCATCACTTCCTACCTGCCCAAGTGGCATGAAGAGTCAGAGCTTTCTGATACCATCACTTGAGACAACTGGTACTCCATTGCTAAGGCAGTAGTCTTTACATCGAGCTTTAATGAATGGCAGGTTGGTAGTGGAGCATCGATTAGACATATATGACTTTATTATAAACTTCAAGCTGTATATTCTGGAAATCTAAGAGATATGACTCTGATGGCTGTTCCCCAATCGGCCCGATCCCACCAGTCCCTACAATTTCCCAAGCCAATCGATGCCTGTTTAATAGATTCTATCCACCTGTCCATGCAATGCCACCCAACAGTGTCACCTCCTGTTGATGCAATATGTGATCTCCACCCACCCTGCCCAGATCAAATAGTTGAATGTCCCCCTCAGGCAAATGTCTCCTGTATTTAACTTTGTATTTCTCAATTCTATGACAAGACAGGAGGCTCGCATTATGCTATTTCTTTCTTTATTTACTGCCATGTCAGCACTTTAAAACTTTTAACTTTAATACTGAACATTTCTGTTTTTAGAAACGAAGTTTAGAAAACAAAATGCAGAAGTTTAAAGATCCTTTAGTCCATAGTCTTATTCGTTTAATCTGCATCAGGGAACTACAAGCCCCATGAGTCTTAGGTCTGAGGTAGGCCTGACCTTTCCCCTCTGCCCCTATCCGAGGGCAACCCTCTCCATAAGAACCCCTCTGACCAGGTCCTTTCCTCTTTCTTTCTGCTGCCAACAGATAAGTGACATGATTTATTGTTTCTTCAGTAGAAGAGCTAGATAGACTTTATATTACCTGTATATGGGTATTAAATGCTTGGATATTTGTTGTAATACACTAGTAATGCTTATTGCCCATTTTCAACGGCTCACGCAGGAAAACAAAACGCATTTACAATGATTTTGTAGTCGCCTCAGAACACGCGCGTGTTCTCACCGTGGCGTGTATCATTAGGGCAGCGCGAGCACAGCGAGTTTCCCCGCACACCGCGGGTAAGAAGAGTGTTGTGAGCTAGCTGGGGCCGGCGTCACGTGCATATTTAGCCTGCGTTAGACTACTGTGCCCCGCTCTCTCTCTTTCCGTATTTCGGCGCCGGCGAACACGGCGGCCGTTAGGACCCAGGGGAGCTGGAACCTTCCACAGTTCCCAGCGTCCCCTGGGAATCCAGCTTCCGCACGCATTGCGCACGAACAGAGAACGAAAGAAGTTGGTTTAATAGAGCTCCAGTCAGATTTTTTAAATGAAAAAAAAAAAAAAAGATGGGAAGCTGCTTTCACACACACGCTGCTAGCAATATACAGCACATGTTAAGAAGTGTGCGGAAGCATTTCCAGTGGCTGACTTCCTCACAGTTGGCTCTGCCAACACCAAGGATATGGCTACATTTGGCACCCCCACTAATACTCCTTCCACTTCCCCAGAATGGAGCCAAGAAGAGTGGGTAGAAGACCCTTCCCAACAAGATTCTGACATCATTAAGTTTTAAAAAGGTACTTGGAGACTCCTTGATTCAAGTGGTCTCACAGGGGGTGCAACCTATTACGAAAAGTCTGGAGACTCTAGAAATGATTATGGCTAAGCAGCAGAAACAGCTTACAGCCAGGAAAAGACGGGCTAGCAGCCCTGAGGAAGGAACGTCGGCAGGACACCCCCCAGGAAAGGGTTGAAAAGAAGGGGTGTAAAGTAGCCCGGAAGAGCAAGCACTCTTTGACCCCCCCGGGTATCGCTGAAAGGGTTAACACTGTTCCCCAATTGGAAGGTGACCCTGTCACCAGGCTTAAAGAAGCCTTCCTGGCAAAGAAAAAAGAAAATCAGGACAGACCCCCTGTCCCAGGGGTGTATAATCTAGGGGACAAAGACGAGGGCTATTCGCCCGACGATGAAGGGGGTGAGGAGGAGGAAGACATCGATAAAGATGTAGAAGAACACCACAGCATCGACGATACAACGGACATGTTCGATCCAGAGGCCATTCGGCATCCCAAGTCATCGGATTGGGAGCCGTCACCCAGAGTGGCAGCATACATGGCCCAGCACATTAAAAAACCCCTGGAAAGGGGAGTAAGGTCACGAATGAGGTCGGAGTGCCCCAGACCAGAGCTGCCGAATAAGCTAGCAGATACTCCAGACCTAGACCCCAAGATGGTCACCTTTGTGACCAAAGCAACTTGTGATATAAGGAAAGGAGTAGACCGTGCCTGGAGGGGGTGTCAGGACAAGCTCCTAGACTTCTCAGGGCCTCTAGCCAAGATCATGGATCTGGCGGAAAAATCAAAAGATACCAGTATCCCAGTAGATGTGACAGTCCTAGGTAACTGGGCGCAATGAGCGGTATGCCTCCTTGGCAACGCCAACTGTGCCATCTCTTCACAAAGAAGAAGAGGAGTCCTGTTAAAAATAGATAACAAATTGAGTGATCTCGCCAGCTACGAGGCAGGTGAAGGCGCCAAAGGACTGTTGTTCGGCGAAGTGTTCGCTAAAGAAATGTCTCAATTCGTGGGCACATATACTGGTCTAGAGAGAGTGCAGAGTTCCATCAGGAAGATCTTCCCCGGGTGAGTTTTTTCCGGGACCGGACGACATAGGGGTCTCTCGTCCGGTCGCTATACCTTCCAGCGAAGACCCCATGGTCAACGATCAAATTACTGGGAGTCTAGACAGCAGGATACCTTCTTCCCTGCCAGGACAAGATTTCCAAGAGGGCAAAGAGGAAGAGGATCGTACCAACAATCGGGGCAATCAGCGGGTGAGTACCGCAAGCTTGCGTGTGGGAGGGAGAACTCTCCACTACCTGAACGAATGGCAAGCTTTATCAAGCAATGCTTGGGTATTGCAAGCAGTAGTGGGGCTGCGTTTAGAGTTTATAGGAATACCTGTGCAGACAGCAGAACCTCGCCCCATACACATAACACAGGAGCAAGCAGCGCTCCTGCACTGCAAGCTCACAAAGTTAGAAAGCAAAGGCGCGATAGAGCGCGAGTACCAACAGGGTCCCGGTTTCCTCAGCTCCATGTTCCTAGTTCACAGAGAGGACAAAATAAGGCCCGTGATAAATTTGAAAGATCTAAACGAATGGGTGGTATACAACCATTTCAAGATGGAAGGGATTCATCTGCTTCGAGATCTGTTGCGTACCGGAGACTGGCTGGCCCGCCTAGATCTCAAGGACACATACCTTACGATTCCGATAGCAGCAGCGTTTCTGAAGTATTTACGCTTCCTATGGAACAGAGAAGTATGCCGTTTCTCCTGCCTCCCGTTCGGCCTCTCCTCCACTCCGTGGGCTTTCACCAAGCTCATGAAACCAGTGGCAGCTGCCATCAGAGAGAGAGGAATTCGTATTATTATCTATCTAGACGATATCCTCGTCTTTGGCCCAGAAAAATTATCATTGACAAAGAGCGTCCAGTGGGTGTTCTCACTTCTGACTTCGCTCGGTTTTTTTAGTGAACATGGAGATATCTCAGCGGACTCCGGTCCAGAGAATAGAATTCCTGGGTTTCACAATAGATTCTGTGAAGGCATCTCTCGAGCTCCCAGGGTACAAAGTGAGAGCGATCAAGAAGGAGCTCAAAGCTGTGATAGCAAAAAGGGTTATTTTTTTTTATTTTTTTTTTTTTATTATTTGTTTGGCTGATATTCAACCTTTCAAATATTTGATATAAAACAGCATGAAAGAAGTTTATCTCGCTTCGCAATATAGCCAGAGTAGTAGGTCTGCTAGCAGCCTCTATTCAAGCAATTTTTCCGGGACCGCTTCATTATCGAGCTCTGCAGCGGCTCAAAATAAGACATCTGCAAGGAGGCCTTCGCTACCACCAACTAGTAACTCTGGATCACGAAGCCCTCACAGAGCTCCATTGGTGGTTGCAGAATATGGAGGCTTGGAATGGTTGCGCCATTTTCGGCGATGCCCCAGATCTGGTAATAGAATCAGATGCGAGCAGATCAGGTTGGGGAGCCAGGTGCGAACACGTGCAGACAGGAGGCAAATGGTCAGAAGAAGAGTTACAGCTCCATATAAATTGCCTCGAGCTACTAGCGGGCTCTTTCGCAGTTTGCGCTTTTACGAAAGAGAGAGTAAAGTGCTGCGTCCTGCTCAAGATGGACAAAATCTCCACAGTAAGGTATATAAACAAATTGGGCGGGACAAGATCCAAAATGCTGGCAGAATTAGCGAAGAGCTTCTGGCATTACTGTCTCCAGCACAGAATATCCGTATCAGCGGAGTATTTGCCAGGAACTCTGAACGAAGTGGCAGACTGGAATTCACGTTATCTTGTGGACTCCAGCGATTGGAAGCTTCACCCCCTAGTCTTCCAACAATTGCAGGAACTCTGGGGGCCCCTGCACATGGATCTGTTTGCGTCCAGACTGAACGCTCAGACGCCAGAATACTTCAGCTGGAGGACAGACCCGGATGCAGCAGGCACGGATGCCTTCCTGCAGTCATGGACAGGAGCAGTGAATTATGCCTTCCCGCCATTCATTATGATAACGAGAGCGCTAGCGAAAATTCGCAGGGATCACACGAAGCTCGTGATAGTCCTACCCTTATGGAAGGCTCAGCCTTGGTTTCCAGTAGCGATGGAACATTCTATGGGTTTTCCGAGGATAGTTCCCATTCTGCCGGACCTTCTTCTCGACCCATCAGGGCAAGCTCACCCGCTCATAGCAGCCGGCACGCTGCAATTGATAGCCTGCAGAGTTTCAGGAAAAGATGGGAATTGCCGGGAAATTCACAGCTCGCTGCAGAGTGCATCAGAGATTCCTGGGCGCCTTCCACCCTTCGGAGCTATGGTGCTGCATGGAACGGGTGGGCTACCTGGTGTTCGGACCACGGTGTGGATCCCGTTTCAGCCCCTGTAGTAGAGGTTCTCAACTTCTTAGCTTTTAAATTTCAAGAAGGCGGCACCTTCAGAACAGTGGGAGTCTATAGGTCTGCTATTTCAGCGGGTCACGAAAAAGTGGAAGGTAACACGGTGGGAGAACACCCAGTGGTCGTGAGATTTCTAAGAGGAATGAAGCTCAGGAAGCCACCGGAACCCAAGTACAAGGTGTTATGGGATGTGAGAAACGTATTTCATCTTTTCCTCAGATGGCCAGATAACGAGAATTTATCCCGATCTCAGCTATCAGGAAAACTAGCTATGCTGCTCTGCCTCACTTCCTGTAGGAGAGTTTCTGATGTCAAAGCGCTTGAAGTCGACAGGAAAAAATTTGTATCCAGACGGGGTATCATTTACCATTTCCAAGAGAACAAAGACAGATTCGAGAGTAATAGATTACCCATACTTCACAAGTAATAAGAAGCTTTGCGTTGCACAGTGTATTAAAGATTATGAAAAAGCAACAGCTCATCTTAGACCGCAAGGGGTGTCACAGCTGCTTATAGCGCGCAGGAAGCCTTATCATGCTGAAGCGTCTGCGACCATTGCTAGATGGGTGAGAGAAATCATGCAATGGGCAGGAATTGATTTGTCACTTTTTGGGGCGCACTCTGCTAGGGGAGCGATGGCTTCCAAAGCTTTTGCGACAATGGTGTCTCTTAAGGACATTATGAAATAAGCAGATTGGTCTTCCGAATCAACCTTTAAGACATTCTATTTTAAGCCTGTTTCTGAGATTACGAATATGGTGGTAGCAAGCGTTGAACAAGCATAATGCGAGCCTCCTGTCTTGTCGTAGAATAAAGATTGCCCACGCTGATAGCTCAGGAAGGATTCATTCTATTAAAGCCAAGGAGGCGAGCATTATATCCCACCCGGAATGGCAAGATTATTGTCTGCATTGTTATATTTGTTATGATGTAACTCCTTTGCTCATTCCCACCCTCATGATTTGCTCTCCATTATTTACAGGAGAAGAGCAAAAGACGGCCGGATGAAACAGTACTCAACAGTGGAAGGAAAACAGTTCAAGTTGGTCATGTTGGACCGCAAAAGTTCTCAGTTTCAAGGAACAATTCTCTGTTCAATGATAATGGACGGTTTGGTTTGCAAAAATGAAGTTGTTCGAGTGGACAGACATAAAGAAAGAGGAAAGGACCTGGGCAGAGGGGTTCTTATGGAGAGGGCTGCCCTCGGATAGGGGCAGAGGGGAAAGGTCAGGACTACCTCAGACCTAAGATTAATGGGGATTGTAGTTCCCTGATGCAGATTAAACGAATAAGACTATGGACTAAAGGATCTTTAAACTTCTGCATTTTGTTTTCTAAACTTTGTTTCTAAAAACAGAAATGTTCAGTATTAAAGTTAAAAGTTTTAAAGTGCTGACATGGCAGTAAATAAAGAAAGAAATAGCATAATGCTCGCCTCCTTGTCTTTAATAGAATGAAGACTTCCTGAGCTATCAGCGTGGGCAATCTTTATTATCTATTACATTGAAGAACCTGACTATTTTACAAGACTTCTATTTTCAGCTGGAAAATAGTGCCCACCCGAACATGAGTTTCATTGCATGTAGGGTGGAGTTTCAGTATGCACAAAAGAAACTTGACCTCACCAATCTGGGATGGCACACACTTAATGTCATCTTTAGTCCTGGGTTTGGCCTTTGCACCTCAATGCCCCTCCTACTGTTATGGTCAGATCACTTTTCAGTTTGTGTTTCCTTATTCTTTGAAGAAAAAAAACAGCCCCTAATTATTACTAAAAGACATTGCCGGAACCTAGTTGCAGAGGTATTGGTGAACCTGCTCCCTTGCCCTCTGTCGTCTCAAGAGGAGATGGTGGTCTCGGAGTATCATCTGTCCACGTTCGTTCTCTGTGTGTTCGTAGGGGTTAGGAGGTCTGGTCCATCTTGCAACACTAGTGAAAACTAAAAATCACTCAAAGAAATAAAACCTTCACAACCCTTTGTGTAAAGGTGACCGAAGCACCACAAAAGGAAAATGGAGCCTAGAAATCCTTATAACTCATGAGGCAATTCAGAATGAAGCACATAGCTGTCTGCCTCCCCCTTCCTCGTTCCGGAGACACTGGGAGTCATTACGAGTTTGGAGGCAGCCATGGTGCTATTAGCACCATGGCTGCCTCCAAACCCGTGTCCGGGTCCGTGTTCCCAGAATGGGGACTTACCTGGTCATTCCAACCTTGGAGGACCCGGTAGGTCCCCATTCTGAAAACCATTCCCCATTCCCATTGAGCCCCTATAGGGCTCAATGGGAATGGGGAAGGAGCTAATAACGGGCCTGCAAATAGTGGGCCCGTTATTAGCTCCCTGATCCCTCTTAGCGGCTCCCGCTAAGGGCGGCTGGTAAAACCAGCCAGCCTTAGAGGGACCCGCTAAGGGACCTCGGAATACGGTGGTAGAGGGTTAACGGCACCGGCATCCTTACCGGTGCCGTTAACCCCCTACCGCCGTACTCGTAATGACCCCCACTGTCTACAGAGGGTTGGTCTGATGATTATTGTTCAGTCTTGCCCATATTACAAAGCCACATCCTATTATACAGAGAACAACTTGATTTGCCTATTCAAAATAGTGGTCAACCTGGTTTCCCATATAATTTCAAAGAGCTGTTGGAGTGCTCTAAGGTGTCTACAGAGATAATGTAATTTGCCAGCTGCTCCCTTGTCACAGGAGTGGTTCCCTCTGCTCCTATGCCACCCCTTTGTCTAAAAGAGCCAAGGTAGATTCTACACATCTGGCCAAATTTCAGCCTACCGCAAACCTCACCTTTCTGGCAAAGCTGCTTAAAAAGACTCTGCTACAACAACTGGGGAACTATACAAAATAGAACAACATTCTATATATAACTTAAGACCGTTTTAACCCCCTAAGAATAACAGAGCCTGTCTTTGCTTCCTTTCATGTTGACTTAAAACTGGAACCAGGAAACAGCTTCACTATTGGCACATATGCTATTGAATTTGTCTGCCTTTTTCCAAATGATAAACCACAAGATCTTGGTCAATCGACTTGGAGAAATTCGGAATATGGGGTATTGCTGGAGCCTGGACACTTTCCCTATCGAAGGGCGTAGCCAATTGAATCATCTTGCACCCCTTACTGAACATTGTACAAAGCTAGACTGCAGTGTCACACTAGGGTCAGCTTTGCCTTCAATTCTTGTCAACATTTATCTTCACCCTTTAATCCAATTTACCCAGAAAATCGGTGTTAGTGTAGTTCATTCTGCAGACGATAACCTGCAAATCGATAGCTGCCTAGCTGCTTTCTCTCTATAATCAACATTTGGATGTCCCAGAATCGCCGGAATGGACCAGCTTCTCAGATTCTTTTTTTTCTACAATACCTGTCTTGGACACTTTATAGCCATTAATGGATAAGAAGCAGGTTGTCATAGTAGGTTTATTTTGTGCACTGGAGTAGTTTAACAAAGGATAGCAAAACTCTATCTGCATTCCATCATTTATTCTCAACTACAAACCGGTATTTAGATGCATTTTATACTGCATACTTTACTTAAACTATTTCAACTATTTTTCTGCAATACATTGCAAGTTGCCTTTTAGTGGGTTTTTTTGTCCCAAAGAAGTCTACATTGAAATACATATGCCAACAACTGCAGGATATCTTTCATGCGAATAAGCAAGATGCCAGGTAGTAAATAGGATGACAGTGTGTGACCATGTACATGTTTTATAATTAATACTATACCTCCTACCTTACGTAAAGCACACAGTGCAACTTGGTGCTGGAACACAATTTTGAGTGGGACTGCTGGCCATTGGCGGCACCTCACTAAAATCATAGGACTTACAAAGGACTGTTACTTAGAAAGCAAATATGAACATCGAAGTGCATTGTAGCACATTTTTAATCTGATATGTTTTAAACATATATTAAAGCCCTTATTCTGGTGCTGGTTGTTTAGTCTTTATGTTGACTCGTAGGCTGCTGATTGCCGCAGAAGAGAACACCCATATCCCTGGTGTTTCAGAAAAAGTATGTATGGTAAGAGTTTCCAATATGGCTAAATCACGCTATGGTCGATTGCATAAATGGTGAAGCGTAATCATCTTCAAACTTCCTATTTCAGTATCTAAAAAGGAAAATATGTAATGGTTACAGTATACTTGTCTGTACTGATCCCTTCTCACATGGAGTCTCAATGTATATAGTATTACATACTGTACTCTCTTATATTAACTCCATTGGATGGGTTTTCAGTCTGTATTCAAGGAAATCTAATGTACCTAATTCAATGTTGATCTCAGACCTCCATGTTCTAATTAACCATGACATATGTTTCTTTTTGGAAACTCAAATAGGAGATGTTAAGATTATTATGTTTCGCCATTCATGCAATTGACTATCACAGGATTTAGCCACATTGGACATTCTTACCATATATCTTTTAAACATACTTCTCAACGAAATCTCATACATGAATCCCCTATTTCCTCTATACTCCACACAGTAGTATCCTGCAGGGTGAAACAAATGTATACACGTACGTCATAGACATCTTGAGCCCCGTTGGAACGTGTATGGCTCAAAGGAGCAAGGTTAGCCAGAAGCATTCTGCAATGACAGGAGCAACCCTACTATGCCCCGGTTGAAAATGGAAACGTGAGCAATACAGTACAATAAAGAATGCTGCGTGAAATGGTGTGCATTCTGTATAATAATGTCCCATAGTTGTACTGTGTCATTTCATTATCGTTCTCAGCCTATTGAGCCACAGAACATGTCTGCAGGATATTGTGCCGAACATAAAGCTATCCTGCAGTTGGCAGTCTAAATAAACAGTCTAATACATAGGGACATATATCAAATGCCATTGCCTTACCTGGGAAAAAATGTAGAGAAACATGGAAGCCCGACGTGCTGTCCGCCACTGAAGACATTTGAAATGCTGCCTGAGTGCATTGCTTACATTGTGTCAGGTACTTGAAGCGGCCTCTATGCTATAATAATCACAATCAGTTTTGTTCTTTGCTCTAATAAAATGTCTTTAGTGTCTAAATGAATGTCTTCACATGGGCCTAAGGCAGATGGTTGCTTTGTGAATTTGCCCTCTGGTACAACTACTGATGATGCTCTTTACTGGAACCTTATCTGTTGATACACCTGCCTGATTTGAAGCCTTAGGATTTACAGAAGATCTGTGATGTAAGTTAATATTCCTTTCATAATTTCACTGGTGTAAGTCTCTGAGGAGAAGCAACTATCTCTAGCATGAGGCCGATGTAGCTCCCTCTAGCATACATGAAGATCTGAGCTCGAAGCTTTAGCTATAATACTCCAGGACTCAAGTCAACGTCAACGATGCAGGTATATGGCAGTGCTCTTGACTGTCTTTAGTGCAAGGCTATTGGCTGAAATTGAATTTGCTTAAAGATGGCTTGAGCTTCAATCAAGTGCTGGTGAAGAGTAAGTGGTATGCCTTATGGAAGCCACTGTTGTAACACACACACGTTGGGCTTTGATTAGTTGTGCTGTGAAACCCTGCATCTGATAACATAATGCTCTGTCTGAGCCTGAGATATTGCAATGGATAGGGTTTGAAGTAGCTTTATGATCTTCAATTAAGATTCTGTGGTGTAGGAATCAGGGTCTGATGGTACTCTCTTTTACATTTTAAACTTTAAGTAGATTTCGGTTATACAAGGCTCTAATCCAGAGTCTTGTTTCTGTGGTCTACATTTCTGTGCTGAATGATGTGATGTGACTGGACAATACAGAGGCTGGAATTAGCTTACTGGTATTAGGCACTGGTCTTGAATAAGGTTTCTGTGAAAGGAGCACCTTGCCTAATGGTATTTTCTGGAATAACGAACTGAGCATGAATTTGCATTTTGTGTTACTAGGGTCGGATCCTTAGGTTTCTGTGAAGTAAGGCACTGTGCTGTTGTTTTAGTAGTTCTCTCTTGCATAAGGGTCTGATTTTGAGAGACATGTCTGTCATATATGGCACCCTTCCTTTGGTATGATGTACTGGACTTATAATGCTGCATTGATTAAAACAGTGGGTTTGAAGTTCCTTTCTATTATACAAGGCTCGCCTGTGTCAGGTTTCTACCTACTGATGATACTGGTTGGTATTATACCCCGGCTCAGACTAGTTTTCTGTGGTATTAAGCTCTGATGTTGGATCAACTGTCTTTTATGTAATGCACTGTTCCTAATGGTACGGAATTGTACTTCAAGTGCAGCACTGCGTATAACGCTGGGCTTGACGTGTCCATGGCGTAAAGATCTGATCTTTAGTTATGCTTCTATGGTACATGTCACTGTGACTGGTTTTGCTTAACCAATCTCTTTCTGTTTAACAGATGTGTGCCAGAGGAAAGTTTCTACAGGATCAAAGACACTCTTCTTGATATGAAACACGGCTCTTCAGAATGCCACTGTGCCTGTTATTGACCAGTAACCATGCTGTGCCTAAACTAACCATATCTGGTTCACACATCTGGATATTAAGCCTTTGTCTATGGCTTAGAGCACTGGGCACAAGTTATCTATGCTAAAAGGTGCTGATCCTGAAGCAACATTTTCTGGTTTATGCTTATAGTATAAAGTGTGAGAATGATCTGAAAAGCAAGGGAAATAGTCTTGTGATGCTATACAGTAACAAATGTTGTTTTACTTTCAGGTGTCATGCCAATTAACTTTTGCATCAGAGATCTGACGTTCAGACTATCCAAAATGTTACTATGTGCATGCATAAGAGCCAAGTGGGTTAGTCTTTTTTGACTCATTGTGTTTTGCACCCAAGCTTTCAGTTTTTGCAGAGCTGAAAAGGTGCGCTCTGATCCTGCAACTGACACAGGTAAGTACAGACATAATTTAATTAAGTTTTCAGCATCTATAAAAAGTCCTCTCGTTTGCAGTGGAAGAGTTCCAAAATATTCAGCAATTGTTGGACGTTAGTTAGTGCCTTTTCTTTGGCTAAATGCCCTAGCCTTGTTAACGGCATATGTAACTTAGATGTATCAAACTGCAAAGGAAGATGAAGCTCAGATATCGCTACAGAATCTGTTGACAGTAATCTCTTGCCTCTCGCTCCTGCACACTCGATAAGAAGCTGTTCCCTGTGTGCTGCTACAGTCATGCCATCCTGGTTGAAACGTCGCTTAAGCTCTGTACTAACAGGATGTAACACTTTATAAGATTCCCGCTTCCAAGTCTCTTCATTGGTTTCAAGAATATGCTCATCAACTGTAGTCGTTTGCTGGAAGCAAACTGGAGTTTTGCTAACCCCGTTGGGCTGTGGTACCTTGAGACTATTCTTAGAAATGCAGGTGTTAAGTCTAGCAAACATATCTTGAAAGATGGCGTCCTCTCTCAGAACAGTTACCCTTTCTGTTAACATTTTTACAGATTCCAAAGCTCCAAGAGCACTTGCATTTACACTTTGGAGGCCTTTTGCTACCATTTCACAAGGGCTAAATATAGCTTCATAACATAGTAACTCAAAATAGTTCCTTGCATGTTTTACAAGCCTGGAAATCTTTGCCCAGGTTTCACTTCTGACAGTGGTATTTTCATGAAATATTGCTGAAGACTGTAGAAGGACACTGTAGGCTGAGCAAACTCCAGAACTTGCCACTGTTCAAACACACCATCTAGTGGGACAGAGACTTAAAATATTGCCGTTTCTCCACACCCAACTACTGAGTCGTATATATGTTTCCGTTTGGCAGAATCTCGGATGACAACTGAAATGTGTACTTCATAGGCAACTTCTTGCAAAACAAGATCTAGAGAATGGTTGCTACAATGAACACAAAGAGGATAGGATATGATATGATCTGATATGATATTTATAACATGGTTAATACCCGGAGGTTTCTAAGCACGGACCCAGGGATGGAACCTGTGGTGCTCCATGTGGTCTTGCTTCCAAGGCAAGCAAGTTGCCCCTGAGCTATCCTCACAAGACTGGGCAGATTTCTTTGAGTCTAGCTTGAACTTCAGAAAACCGACCAGACATGTTACTTGCTCCTTCAAAGCAATAACCATGGAGATGGTCCAGGGGCAAATTGAGTCTTAAAAATAGGTCCTTAATGCACTTGAACAAAGTTTCTGCACCAGTATCAGGAGCATTATAGAAACCTAGGAACTGATTATGGACTTTAGGTTTTGGATCAACAAACTGTAGGTTACATGAAAACTGTTCAAATGTGCTGATATCAGTTGTTTCATCAGCAGTCAGTCCAAATAATGGAATGTTCATTGATTGCAATACAATCTCCCTTTGAATGGCATGAACATAAATGTAAATTATTTCATTTTGTGTTGCGTCTGACATCCAGTTGACCCATACATGCAACCATTCTCTTATATTGGCCTCAGTGTCTCCTGTTCATTCCATCATTAACTGCCACAGAACTCCATCCCAATGTTGATGACTTCTAGAGGGCATTCCTTGACATCCTTGACACGTAATTGAACCAAACAACATTCTTAGTGCAATACGAGCAGTGGTTTGTTCTTTTGCAGCACATGCAGACAGAACGGCATTGATGGGCACAGAGCTCAGCCCTGTTATTGTCCCCACAGCTTGGATGTGGAATTGTGATTTTTCATGTTCTGAAAACTTTTTAGAAGCTTTGCGCCAATTTAAGATACCAGTCCTAATGAAAGTCAATTCATGGCCTTACACTTTCACTGATAATTTTCTTCTGTTTTGCTTTGATGCACACAAAGCAAAGAAACATATAATTTCCACTAATGTAAGATAACCACTGCCATTTTTTTAACCATCCTGGCCTGCATGATCGGGTGAATGATTCTTTACCAATGATCCTTGGTGGAAATGGATAGTCATCCTTTGGCTGAAATGGTTTATCAAGTGACTCTTGTGCAGCCATAATTAGCGCAACTTGTGGCCGAGGCAGGTTGCCAGCATCAGGAGCAACGAAAGAAGGAGTAGCAGCAGGGACAATAGTCCATGGAATATTGTCTGAAACTGCATCACTAACAGAAACCTCCATACCTGAGACAGGATGGCGACTAATGATTGGTGTGTTGCTGCCACAAGGTGCAGCACTAGTTCCTCGTACATGTGAGGAGGAGTAGCTATGCTTAGTTGTTGGAGGTGCTGTGGCTACTGACTTCTCAAAACAATCAATATCCTCTTATGTGACATTATTTATTTTAAATGTTCTCTAATGGTAAGGTACATCTGAAGCGATCTAGAAGTGCATCTACAAAAGCAAGAATTTACCATTAGAGATTTTCCCCTTACATTGTGACCTTTGACTGCATAGATTAGATTTGCAGAATTAGAAATTAACTTTATAACCAAATTGTTTGTTACATGCTAATTATAATGACCATGTAACTACCTTTATGTTGTGGAGAGAAGAATGCTGGCCTGGGACCACAAAAGCGTTGACTGCCAAGAATTGACCCTCTGAACTTGGACCCTGTGTATGGCAGGCATCAAAACAGTGTTGGCACAAGTGGAATAGGGAGATTTTTGCTGAGTGAGCCCAGCACTTGCATAGCACCTGGCATTTCAGTGTTTCTCTCTCTTCAGACGTACAGTATTTGCTCTCCTTACTGATGGGATAAGCTAAAGGTAGGTATAGAAAGCCCCAGTGGGTGTTTCTGTACTAATGAACAAGGCATTTTTTAATTGTGTATAGAACAAAATTGAAAACATGAGATCAGACATGTCTTTAACTATTACATGTTTAATACCAGAGACCAGCCTCTAAGCACGGGACCAGGATTTGAACATGTATTGCTCTGTTTTGTCTTGCGTCCAAGACAAATGCGTTGCCCCTGAGCTATCCTCCCAGCTCAATTATGAAATGTGATCCCCTGAGAACCCCAATGCTAACACTGCCCAGAACAATTAGATTCTTTCTCATATTGCAGTTGTTTTAGTCAAATCATAAACATAAACTGCGCTGTCTAAACCATGCACATTCTTCATGCTTGGCTTGTTAAATGCCATGCTAAGATTTTTAGTCCTATCACCCTTTCATTAGTAAATAAATACTTCCTGGATAATATGCAGCACCTCCCTGAACCAGACTCAGGTTGCATGTGTTGCCCGTCAGCAGCCCCTGTATCCCCTTCTTAATATTCCTTCATTCAAGTTGTATCCTGTTAATCTGTACCTTGTTGCGAAATGCTTTGTTGATTTCTATCACGCTTTGGGATATAAGAGCTGAATGCAGACATATATGTTTATGTAAGGGATAGTCGAGCACTGTTAAAAACAAGGTTTTCTCTTGATACAATTATCCTGATAAATACAAACCAGTTACAAACCTGCCAGTACTTCCTAAATGTCTGGAGAAAACCATAGTTTGCCTGCCTAGAATTACTTGGAGGGCTTCACCGGCTGCAAATGGCATTCCCCCCAGCCATGGAACAGAAACGTCTTGGATTGATATCTGAGCTACCACCTTAAAGTATGTGGTTGAAGGTAATACTTCAATGCTGGTCCTAGTTATAGCCCTCTGCCATGTTTTGACATGGTTGACCACCCTCCTTCAGTGGATTGCACAGCTTGGATGAAACAATGTTGGGGCTATAGCCTGGTTTCAGTGACTCGTGGAGGATTAGACCAAACAGATCAGGTTGGATCCTAGTAATCCCCCTTAGGAATCACACGTGGAGTCCCTCTGGGCTCTCATCTGGCTCTGCTCTTGTTTGTTATCTGTATGGCACATCTCTTCTGAGCAACTAGTCCTGAGCGTGTATTACCTCAAAAGTAATTGGCACCCAGGTACTCCTTGTGGCAGTCTCTGACCAAATCACTTTTGATCCTTTGGGAAGAGAGGGGGGCAGCATTAAAAACTGGATGAGGTCCAGGTTAATGTATAAAACCAAATGTTCTGATGAGGTAAACTTACTGAATCAAATCACTAAGCGTTCTGTTGCTGCTGGCAAAGATTCCAACTCTCTCCAATAAGGTAAAAACAAATCAATTTTTTCTCTAGACCCTCCAAATCACACATTTCCTGGGTAGTCCAAAGATGTTTCAATTAATGTTTGCTGCTCTGGAAAGCCATGCCTCTGTTATATTTCCAAAACCAAGGCTCAATTGTGGGAGCAGCAGTAACACCAAAACTAGATTTCCAACACAGGGCACACCAAGGAGAGCTTTGCAAAACTACAACATACCAGGACACTTAAATTTGGCATGTCTGTAACCTAAGGAAAACAAAAGAGGTAATGGCTGGAAGTTTCGGAATTAATCCTAACCTCTGGCATTACTCTGGGAAACACTCCAGACCATTGGTCTTCAGCATGCCAAGCCATTACAGAAGGGTAAAGACCATATCCAAACCAGGATTGGTCCCACCCCAAAATGGGAAGTCCAGCCCGAAATACTAGGCCACACTCCTTCTGCACGAGACCACAAGCATCCCCAGACATGTTTTGGCCTCATTGGGCATCATCATTGAGGAGTAACGTGGGTCTCTCGGCCGAGCAGGATCGGGTCCCACGCCCTCGGCATACCCCTCCCTTTCTGGGAGACTAATAACGTTTCCAAGGTTGACAGCTATCCACTAACTGCCTGTGGCTTCCAAAGTTAAATGTAATGGCACCATTCTGGTGTGTGTACCTAACGGAAAACCTGTTATTGTATTTCAGTAACACATTCAAACCGTACATTTTCCCATCCTTTCTTCGTGCACTAGAAAACAGATTGTACCATTGTTTTGAGTTTAAGAAGGAGCCATTCCATCTTGTTTCTCGTATGCCAAAGTATTGAACTTACTCATCTGCTAGCATGACACAATCTGGGCCACTTTTGGATGCCTATTTAAATAGGAACTCTCTGCAACTCTTCTAGATAAACGACTCAAGGTTTTCTGAGGTAAAGAGGGCTACATACATGTTTTGTTCATTGCAATTCATCATTCAGGGCTCTCCCCATTTTCTATCAAGGTCATAATTCAATTCTATTCAGTAATTCTAATTTCTTCTCTGACTAGCACACTTCCTTAATACAATAATTTTCATTCCCTGTCAGTTGGTCACATTTGCCCAGCTATTTCTGTGTTTTGACATATATTTTATTGAAAATTCTTCTAAAGCATAATGGGAAGCATAAAGACAACCGCACAATGAAAGAAAAAAGTGAGAAAACAGCTCTATTCATGAGAATATGAAATGCCTAAAGAACACCCAATCAACCAACTCAATGGCAAAGTGCACAGAAATAATATGTTAAAATAGGGGCAAGAGAAGGGTAGAAGAAGTTAGTGCACATAAGTGGGGGGATAAGGGATCAGAGCAAATGACACCATATACAAAAACATTAGGATAATCATGCATTATGGAACCCCTTACTCTCACCATCCTTCCTGTATGGCTAACTAACCATCAAGAGCATAAAGAGTACAGTTTGCTGGGATAGCCGAACTCCATTGACATACATATGCAAACAATGTCCACCATAGAGGATCAGATGGGAGCTTTAGCAATGACCTTCTCCAGAAAAGTTACAGCCTCTTCTCAGTCCGTAAAAATATATCTTGTATATTTACAGTGGCCCTTAAATTTATCTGGGGCCTAGACCGATAATTTGACTCAGAGCGGAGAAGCTTTTCCACGCCTCTGGCAGAGATGTACGCCTCTGAATGGACTCCGGACCCAAATCTGGGAAAGCGAGGCGTCTTTTCCCATTGTCAACAGCTCCATTTAAAAGCACTTCCTGATTGTCTGGGTCCCAAAGGACCTTAGCGCCACCATACTTCCCCGCCTCTCACACTGGGCTACATGGAAGGTAGATCAAATGCCTTTATAACATAAAGAGGCATTGGGTACCCATGGCCCAAAGCTGAGTACAGCCAGGGCTGTGATCTAGGACATAGGTCAGACTTACAAATTGTCCCAGGAACTCCCAGCACTCTAACATTTACAGCTCTCCTTTGGCAGGGTTTGAGATTAAGGGGAGCTGGGAGCTATTTAGCCCCTGCTTGTAGACTAGAAGAGCCTGGTTAGCATGACACCAACAGCTAGAGAAGCTACTTTTGGCTCCCCAGGCCAACTGATCCCTAAAAAACACACTTATTTAACTATTTGTGTTTGGGAAAATCAATAAATAAACATTAAGGACACATCCATATACAATTTTAAGCTTAAAGGGTAATAATAAATGGTGAAAAATTTGACGTTTGCATCTTATGTGGAAGTTTCATTTGCGGAACACTATGTACTACCAGCTCGTTCCCAGTTTAGCTCCTGCTTTTCCAACCTTAATTTCAGGATGGGTGTCTTTGTTTTCAAGTTTCTTGTCCAGGAGTCTTATTTCCTCTATCGCTGTAGTTCTAATATTCCCCAACTCGTTAACCACAGCCTCTGGCCCAGTGACTCTAGCATTCAAAACCTCCACTTGTTCCTTGTTTTTCCAATCTCCTTTTCATTTTTGTTTATATGGCCTTCCATAAACTCCAGTTTGGATGTAACAGGTGCCACAGTGTGCTCCAACTTCTCAATTTTTCCATACAGCACAGTAATGGCTTTGTAATCTCGCTGAACCCTTAATGATGTCATCCCTCGCCCCCTCTCTGAATAAGCACAGGGTTCGATTCTGCCATGGTTAGTGATCTACCCAGCATCCACATTGTGTGCTCTCCCTGCTTCACAAAGGGGAGGAAATGTGTCCGCTTTCACTTGCTTGTGCACTCTATAGGGTCCTGCAGTCCCTAGGAAGCGCCAAAGAGCCCCAAAACTCTCCACTGCCTGTGCCTCCCAAGATCGGCCCCGGCTTACCCACATAATGCTGCCGTAGCTGCTTTCACTACACAGAACTTCATTGCTCCCACTTATGAAGGTGCCCCATCATCGTTAAGTGGCAATAGAGGAACCCATGTAGCCCCCCCATAAATTCAGCACCGAAGGACACAATGTCAAAAAAACAAAAGCAGTTAGTACACTTCTACATTTGCAAGCCCCCAAGACCCTCCCCAGGGCTCAGCATCAAGGGGGAGCATGTGCAAACCTTTCTGCTCAGTCTTTTCTGTTCCTTCCCAAATGCCACATTCCCCTGCAGTCATTTGCATTCCTTGTAGAAGATATTTGCATTGTCCAATATACTTTACTTTCCATTATATGTCTCTTTCCCACACAGGCCATGTCTACAATTTCCTCAGGAAGGAAAATTCCTCAAAGTCGCTTTCTCAGGCTGTCACATTTCCTCACTGTGAAAGATTGCCACCCGATAAGGGTGTAGAACTGTAGAAGCCTTGGCTTTTTTACATTTTTATTAATAATAAAATGATGCTGTTAATTCTGTCTAATTAAGGAGGGCCTGCTAACTAGATCCCCTATTAGCAATCTCCATGCCAAAAGCATGGTATACAAAGGTGCCCTGCTAAATTAGTATCCTCATCTGCAGCGCCTGCTCTCCAGGGGCGCAGAGTAGGTTCAGGGGTCACAGGACAGTTGCAGAGACAGCCAAGTCACTCCAGTGTCGGGTCTGCATGTAAGATATGCACCGGTTTCCAAAGCTCATAACTATGACAGTTACGATCCTGGCGGCAGTTGTAAACTTGAACTATAAGCCATACCTGAGTTAAAGGTATGGTGCTAGTATCTCTCATAATTACTAAAGCCACATCAGACTGCTATCATACATGGGCCAGCCCTGTGAATCCAACTAAGCTGTTTAAGGATTATGTGTATTCTGTTCAGTCTCCATGGCCCTGCCAGTAACAGGGCAGGGGACTGAATGGCTGGGCATCTCATTTTATCCTTTGGGAGGATTGGTAGCACCTCTCCAGCAGGTGATATCCCGGGAAACAGGAATCAAAGGGCCCAGTGATCCCCAAAATGACTAGCCTCACACCAAAGAGCTGCAGACTAAAAGTGCCCTTTCATGCTATTGACAAGAGAAGGGGCTGAGTTAGTGTACACAGAGGGAGCTCTGCATCACTGGGGGGAGATTCCACCATCTTGTTTCTCCCTATTTCTCTCTTGCCTTCCTGTCCTCTCCACTTCCGTTAACACAATGTGATTTGGGTATGATCTTAGAAGGCAAAAGGCTACTTATCTCAAGGACAAGGATTGTATCCTTGAAGCAGACCTACTTTGATCCAATCACCTGCGCACATTTGCCTTTAAATTAAGAGGTCTCTCCCACTCCTACTCAGATTCACTTTGGATGAACACTTACGGAGGAATTAATTTGAAGCTCTGTTTTGGGAGAGTTAACCTTTCCAAAGCCTTCTATTGCAGTCCATTGACGTGAAGAAGGAACAGTCCTAGGCAGAGGCAAGCTTTGCTCCATACCTACTCCTAGGGACATTGGGGGTGACGCTTTCTGAGGATAAGGGCCTGCCACTCTGCACGAAACCTCCCTAGGCTAGGAGATCAAAACCTGAATGATTCATCCCATCCTAAACCCCCTAGAATGGGTTTAACAGCATGTGGAGGGCCAGATCAGCTAAGGAGCCCTGTTCAGCTGCATCAAACTTGTCAAACTGCATTCTAACCGTGTTCACTGCACTCGAACGAGACGAACCTACCAGTGCTGCTTTAGGCAGTCAACTGAACCTTCAAACCTTCAAACCTTTGGGCTAGTTCGGGCTAGTTCGAAGCCACATTGCATCCTCATACAGCTCATCAATGGACTTCAACTGACCTAAATGAACAATTACCAAAAGACTGGAACCGAGTCAACATCACACCACTGCTTAATTGAACCACGCACTGGAACATCAGAATCACTGCTTCAAACCATCACCAGGCCTCGACTCACACTGCTGCAGTGGCATTCGCTGACGCTAACAAGCGGATACACCACGACTTGAACCAGCTCAACTCTGAACCGATCCCGGCGGGCACTCTGACCTGCATCACTTGAACGCTGCCTTCAAGGCACTCTGAGCCACTGCATCCGGAGCCAGTTCACTGCTTGGGCCAACATGACTCGTCTCTCCCGAACTTGATTTGTTCCATTTGCGCAACTGCTTGTAGACCGGTTTGACTCTGTTGAACTACCATACAAGAGCAAAAAGGTACTTTTGACCCATAAATGCCCCCCTAGTCCATCATTGGGCCCTAGAGACTGATTAGGTCACTTGTGCACCGTTTTCACTGAAAGACATATCCTTTTTAAAAACCATTGTGGTTTTTGATTGCTTTTAACTCCTTTCTTACGCATGCTGCATCTATTGCATATTCTGTATTCTTTCCACAGGGGTGGGTTTTGTATAGTGTTTTTCTATTTTGTTATTATTGCAAATGGTGCGTTTAAAGTATATTCTATATACAAAAAGAAATCCTATTTGTTGTTAAGGTGTCACCCTTCACTCTTCCCACATCAAGTGGAACATTTCAATAGCTGTGTTTCAGAACCGTTTTTTTGAGAATAGAGCGTTTAAAGTATATACATATTTACAGAAAGTATAGCCTTTCCGTGGCCCACGTAAACACAAAAGGTGAATACGGTATACCTCTTGGCTGTATCAATTTTAATTTGATGATTGCGATCAATGTTGATTTGTAAAAGTGTGTGCAGGTGGTTTAATCTTATACTTGTACTAAACAGAAGTCTTTTCATCACCCTCAGAGTCAGTCATTATTTCTATCCCAGCAAAAGTGTCATTTTACCCGACATAACGTTTGGAATGGCTGGTTATAGATATTTTGCATGGGGACCTGTCATGGGTGGCACTTTCATTCAGTCCTGTCTTAGAATGGCAACAATAACCGATTCTGGTACTTGCCATCCAGCTTTGTCTATTTGAAGTCAGGGTCTCCAAGTCCCAGCTGGGACCTTTGATTCAAAAGCATGGGATGGCATAATGCATTCAGCAAAGCAAGGACTACTTAGCAGCTATGCGTCATTGCTTTGGGTGATTGATATTATTATTATTGAAGCGTTTGTTGTTTTGACTTTTAGCTTGAGCAAGTCCCGAGTGTGCATTCTCCCGACCTGGACACCTCTCGGCCCTCCTCCCACCGCTGTGCACATGAATGCGAAAACAGCCGGGGAACGGCGGGAAGGGGAGATAGGTG
Source organism: Ambystoma mexicanum (assembly GCF_040938575.1). Taxonomy (NCBI): domain Eukaryota; kingdom Metazoa; phylum Chordata; class Amphibia; order Caudata; family Ambystomatidae; genus Ambystoma; species Ambystoma mexicanum. Next base: position 893,373,321 of record NC_090935.1, on the reverse strand, counting down.
CTGGTGGTCAAGCTGTTTTTTTCTTAGTAAGGGAGACCCTCCTTCCTCCTCCCACCCCACTCTTCATCAGACACAAAAGACAACCCCCTCACCTCACTCGCATGTCCACAGACTTGGACGTGCACGTTCCACTGCAGCCTCACAAATAATTTTTTATAAATGTATTTATTTGCATTTTTAAAGTGCTCACACAGCCAGGGGGTATTGAGGTGCTGTTACAGTTTTTTTGTTTGTTGTTGTCTTAGTTGCATATTTATAACGCGCTTAAATACCCAGTCGTTTCTAAGCACGGACCCGGGGATCGAACCTGTGTTGTTGCGTGTCGTTTTGCTTCCAAGGCGAGCACGTTGTCACTGAGCTATCCTCCCGGGAATTACTTAACACTGTATTTATTATTCCAGAGCATTAAATCGGAAGCTCTTTGCTATTCATGTTTCATTGTGGTAACCATAGTTTGAGACAAGACACTAAAAAGATTTAATATTTGAGTGATATAAGCTTTGATAGGTGCATATTTCTTATGAAATCCAACAGAATACTTGTGTTAGTTACCCACATCTGTGCCTTGTTTCAAGACAAATAAAATGTCTCCCACCGTGCACTTTTAAATGGTCTTCTACATTTTCATGGGTGCTTATTTGACGGCTGGAAACATGTTTGAACTTTGTGGAACGTCCCATTTTCTTCACATCATGTATGTAGCAGGCCTATAAAAATACAATGACTACACCCAACTGACCTCACTGCCGGTCCGAGTCATGGGCAGTCTGTGCAGTGCCCCGGGGTCAAGGTTGATGGGGGGGCCCCAAAGACAGCATTTGCCACATGTAACTGATATTTCTACCGGAGCGACAGCAAGAGACCTCCTTCCACCTCTTAGCTCCCAGTTACCCTCAGGCCCTGGACACAACTCCTCACCCCCACCTCCTCAAGAGTTCAGCAGATATGGCACTGCAGGTCCCACTGGAGCCTGGTATATACTTAACTACTTCACTGCTTTGTTAGGACTACAATCAGCTAACCTTATCACACATTAATGGGCCTCATTACCAGTTTGGCGGTAACCCTGCCGGTGCTTCCGGCGAGATGCCGCTGGAGTCTTAACATTTTACTGGCACATGGCTTCCCGGTGCCACTGGGACATTACAAGTCCTGGCGGCCCGGAATATCAGGTGCCTGGAAATGTTGTGCCTCATTCCAAGGAAGCATCAAAGCTGTTGTCAGAGTTGCCGGTGCTTCCATGCCAACCCTGCCTACAGTGTTGTAGTCTGCTGGTCCAGAAAGGGTACCGGTACGTTGCTACCGGCACCCTTATTTCCGGACCAGCAGACTATCTGTTGTTGCATTCCAAGTTTTAAAAGCTAATTTACAAAATTCAGGGGCCACTTATTCACACTGAATTCCATTTGGGCCCTTGTAATACTCCATCCAAAAAAGGGAAATAAATGCTACCATCAATATGTTTTTCTAACTTTGCTTAACATATTTGTACAATGATTTAAATATTAGGAAGAATAGTTTACTTTGGATTGTCTACTTTTCAAGTCCACAAAATAGAGTATTCTGGAAAAATAAACACATCAACATCTTGGAAGATATACGGTCAAGTGCCTAAATTGCAAACTAGCCTTTAATCCCAGCTTTACCACTTAAATTAATTGTGTGATTCTGGGCATATCATTTTCTCTCACTGTGCCTAATCTGCTCAAATGAAAAGTCCCTAGAAGTGGTTCACTCCACATTGTCCAATGCTAATAAAACACCACAATCATGTTATTGTTCCATATTCAATAATAATTAGTATAATAATGACCATTAATATTGTACATTACTAAGTTTGTCTCATGGATTACTCATTCCAGCTTCTTGTAATGTAACATCCTTTGGTCTCCTCTCCAGTAAAAAAATACTCATGTCAATTTATGTGACATACTTTTCTTTGATGCACTGTCTGTATGTGCTGTCAATTCATATGCAAATTGTATACAGGCCTCTGTGCATCTCTTGGCCCACGGGCCTCGCAAACCTGGATACACAACTGCCAAACTTGTCATTTAATTTCACAAGTTCAGTGTTACTTTTTTAAATGAATAACTTGGATGAAAAACGTATATTAAAATGTATGTAGCAAAGAAAATCAAAAGAGGGAATGACCGATACAGCTATGGATTTGAACGAATGGCAACTGCGCAGCATGGTAATGGACAGCGCCATTAGTAAAAATGAAAAATGTGAGCATATAAATCAAATACTGTGAAGCATGTTACCCGGGACTCAAGGGGTTAACGCTCGTGAGCCCCCTCCGTTGGAAAGGCGGAGTTTGACTGGGCAAGGGGGTTATGGGGCACGTGCGCTGCGAGTGCCAGTTCCAGTTTGGTTGTGAAAGAATAAAGAAGTTCCTCTTATCTCTCCGTGTGTGCGTCCTTCATTTGGGCCTAGATCCCTAGGCAACATTTGGCGACGAGGATCTCTCCCGCGCACCGGAGTCCTCCTCCTACGGCAGTCCGCCTGTGGTGGCCGATCCAGCGAGCCCCCTCCTCCTGCTCCACCTCCGCGCAACACGGCACTCCGCCGAATCCGCCTTGCCGGACCTCCTCCGTCGAACCTCCGCGGAAGCGACCCCGCCCGCGCACCCGTGGGCCTTCTCTCCCAGGCGCCATGAGCACCTCCAACCCGGGGTCCAGCCAGGGCTCGCCTCAACTGCCACGGGTGGCGAAGTCGATTCAACTACGACTGCCCCCGCCGTTCACTATGACTCCTCAGGCCACCAAAGGCCCCAGATGGACCGACTGGATGGACGATTTTCGACACTTCGTGAGAGGTTCCGGCGACGGGGACTCCCCCAATATGAGAGACATTTTCCTTAACCTGGTAGGGGGAGAGATCAAAACGGTCGTCAAGGCCATTCCGCCCACAGACCAGGACACTTTTCCCAAGCTGATCGGCGCTTTGGACAAACTGCTTATCATCGAAGTCAATCGGGACTATGAAAGATACCTGTTCAATCAATGCACCCAACTCCCGCAAGAGACCGTCGACGAATTCATCACACGTCTACGGGTGAAAGGGGCGAACTGCCAATTTGATGCGTTCTCGTTAGAGGAAGCTATCCGGCTGAGGGTGATCGAGGGATGCCTCTCCCCCGCACTCAAGAAACAGCTCCTCAAGAAACCGCTCACCATGCCCGAGGTCAGTGAACTCGCCCGCATCCACGAGAGGGTGGATGCGCAGGCCTCAGCCATGGGCCATTCCAACAACGCGAAAGTGGACTCAGGGGAATTCGTGGCCGCCATACTGCCCCCCCGTCAAGGCGACAGGGGCCCTCAGCCATATAGACCACCGATTGCCCCGTCGATGTCAACCCCGCGTCTGCAAAGACAGTGCTACCGCTGCGGGATGTCCTTCCCCCACTCAGGGTCTTGCCCAGCCCTGTCCCAGCGATGTACCAACTGCGGGAGAGAAGGACACTTTCACTCCGTTTGCAGGGAGGGCGTACCATTTCCACCGATGCGGCCCCAGGCGGCCCCCAGAATGCCGTTCCGCCCGCAACCCCTGCAATACAGCCAGCCGAGACCATATCAACAGGGCCTCGGCCAGAGGCGTTACGTTCGTGCGATGGACGAATACCTAGCGGCAGGATATGCCCCTCCGTATGACCAGGCCGAACAGCCCAGACATTTCACAGACGAATACGACAACCCGCCTGCAGAATACAGGCCGGAAACCCTCTGCCAAGACGACCAGGCGGCGGCCTACTACGCGCCGCAGGACCACTACGACCAGGATGAGTTCGTGAACCTCATCCTCGACAACAAAGAGGCCAGGGAGGCCCCGCAGATCCCGCTCAAGATGGCGAATTGCCAATTTCAATTTATGATCGACTCTGGGGCCACAGTGAACATCATGGGTGAACAAGACTACGCCAGGATACCATGCCCGCCACAGCTCAGTCCGTCTCGCTCCAGAATCTTCCAGTGGGGTGCCGCCACCCCGCTCCAAACGGTGGGTCAATTCACCCAGTGCCTTCTCCTGAACGGGCGGCAAGTCGATGCGACCATTCACGTGATACGGTCCCTCGCCAAGAGCCGATGCCTCCTTAGCTACCACACGGCGTCGCACCTCGGACTGATCGAAATTCACGTGAATGCGGGAGACGTGATCACTGCCGCAGCGGCCAAACCCGGCCAGGGGAACACGGTAGATGCGATTGCCTATCATCAAACTCAATCGCTCGTCTCACAAGAAGACATCGCGGAGGCCTTCCCCAAGCTCTGCGTGGGGCTAGGAAAACTACAGGGACCCCCCATCCGGCTCCACATTGACCCCAACGTGCGTCCAGTGCCGCAACATCCCAGAAGGGTCGGATTCCACCTTCAGGAGACAGTTTCGGAGGCGCTCCAGCAACTGCTCCGCGACGACATTATTGAACCGGCGACGGGGCCGACGCCGTGGGTGTCCCCCCTTGTGGTGGTACCCAAGGAAGGGGGTAAGATCCGCTTGTGTGTGGACATGCGGGTGGCCAACACGGCGATTCAACGGGAGCGACACCCGGGACCATGTATTGAGGACATGATTGTGCTGCTGAACAGTGCCCAAATGTTCTCCAAACTGGACTTAAATCAGGGATACCATCAGCTGGAGCTCCACCCTGATTCCCGGCCCATAACCACGTTTGCGACACACGATGGGCTCTTTAGATACCGGAGGCTGAACTTTGGAATCTCATCTGCCGCTGAGATCTTCCAGGAAACTATACGCCAGATCATCCGACCTATCAAGGGGGCTCTCAATTACAGCGACGACATTCTCGTCTTTGGATCGTCCAAGGAATCCCATGACAGGGCTCTACACGACACATGCGAAGCCCTTCAGAGTGCCGGCCTCACGCTCAACATATCAAAATGCCGGTTCAGCAGAACAAAACTCAAGTTCTTTGGACATATCTTCTCCAAGGACGGCATGCTGCCTGACCCTGAGAAGGTCGAGACGATCACCAACCTTGCCGAGCCCCGACAAGTGGCGGACGTCCGCTCGTTCCTTGGCATGGCAGGATACTGTGCGAGGTACATCCCCCACTATGCCTCCATCACAGACCCGCTGAGGAAACTGCTACAGAAGGAGTCGCCGTTTGAATGGACACAGGCCTGCCGACAGGCTTTCGCGGACATCAAGCAAGCCCTCGCCGAGGCTCATCGCCTCGCATATTTTAACCCACAGTGGCACACCGAGGTGGTAGTCGACGCCAGCCCCGTAGGCCTCGGCGCCATTCTGGCCCAAACCAGTGGCGCGGATGTTAACCCCAGACACGTGATTGCATACGCGAGCCGAGCGCTATCAACACCTGAACTAGCCTACTCCCAAGCCGAGAAGGAGAGCTTGGCAGCCGTCTGGGCGTGTGAGCATTTTCATAACTTTATAATCGGAAAGAAGTTTACGCTGATCACCGATCATCAGGCACTCCTCTCATTGTTTGGGAACCCGCATACCAAGATGCCACCGAGGATCGAGAGGTGGGGCATCCGCCTCCAGGAATATGATTACGATATCGTACACCGCCCGGGGGGCGACCTTAACCCCGCTGACTACCTCTCCCGACACCCAGTAGGGGCCCCGCTGGCACGGAAGGGTGACGTTGCGTATGTGCAATATGTGGCGGCTCAGGCGCTGCCCCCGGCACTATCACTTGAAAGGGTAGCGGCCGCATCGGCAGCCGATCCCACGACAGCCCTGGCGATCAGCCTCACGACGGCCAACAAGTGGAAAGATCACCAGAGAGCCACCCTAGCTCACCCGGGCGTGAACAAGCAAGAAATCGAACGGCTAGCCAGGGTCCATGGTGAACTGGCGGTAAAGGACGATAACATTCTGCTCAGAGGGTGCAGGATCGTCATCCCTGCCACACTCAGGAGCGAGGTGGTCAGCATAGCGCACGAAGGTCACAGGGGAGCGGAGAACACAAAGAAGCAGCTCAGATGCCATGTGTGGTTCCCCTTCCTGGACGCAGCTGTGGACGAGTGGGTGAAGAACTGCCACGCCTGTCAGTGCACAGCCCCTGCAGAACGTCCGCCCCCGCTCCAACACACTCAAATACCTGAGCACCCATGGGAACGAGTAGCCATGGATTTTTACGGGCCCACTGAAGCGGGCGACTACATTCTGCTCTTCGTGGATGAACACTCAAGATTCCCGATTGCCAAGAGAGTCAGTTCCACAGCGTTCTCTCAAGTTGCGGCAACGATAGAAGAGGTCTTTAGTGAGTGGGGGATCCCCAAGTGGGTCAAATCCGACAACGGACCACCGTTCTGTGGACACGAATTTGGGACATTGGCAGAGCACCTGGGGTTCAGGCACATGAAGATCACACCACGTCACCCCCAGGCTAATGGAATGGCGGAGCGATTTATGGGATCGATTAAGAAGACCATTCAGAGGGCACGGCTGGACGCCGTTGATACACACCAAGCGCTATGCCGCTTGTTAAGAGACTACAGGAACACTCCTCACGAGGTCACAAATAAGACGCCTGCAGAGCTCATGTTCAGATATGTGGTGCGAACTCGCATCCCGAGGAGTACGGTGCAGGCTGAGCCGGCCGACCAAGATCTGCTCCAGAGAGATGCGGTGGCAAAAGAGGTTGCGAGGCGTCGCACCGATGCACGAAGAGGAGCGGTGCTGCCGGAGCTCCAGGTGGGAGACGAAGTCCTGGTACAGCAGCCGGCAAGCAGGAAGACAGACCCGCGGTTTGCTCCAAGCCCCATGAGGATTGTTGCCATGAAAGGCACGATGGTGACGGCGGAAGATGAGAACAGGACCATCACCAGAAACTGTCAGCAGTTCAGGCCATATACAAGGAGAGAGCCCACGGAAGGAACCCAAAGGGCACTTTCACCGGAACCACGGATGCCGAGGGATGATGAGTGGTTTCCCCCGGAAGGGGACCCCCGGGACATGGCCCAGAGTGAAGTGATTGAAGAGGAGCCTGATCTGGGGACTCGAGGTGAGAGGCCGAGACGGCTCATAAAGAAGCCGATGAGACTTGTTGAAGAGTGTTGAGTTATTTGTTGAGACACAGCGTGTCAAGTTGATGTTTGGACATATTGTCCGGGGGTAGTGTTACCCGGGACTCAAGGGGTTAACGCTCGTGAGCCCCCTCCGTTGGAAAGGCGGAGTTTGACTGGGCAAGGGGGTTATGGGGCACGTGCGCTGCGAGTGCCAGTTCCAGTTTGGTTGTGAAAGAATAAAGAAGTTCCTCTTATCTCTCCGTGTGTGCGTCCTTCATTTGGGCCTAGATCCCTAGGCAACAAAGCAGGGGTCAGAAGATCACTTGGCCCTCCTGGGACTCGCACACTAATTAACCTGCAATGAAACAACTCTGTGGCCTGAAAGGAACTTTGAACACAAACACACGCAGCTAAATTGGAACAGGAAGAGAAACTCCCACGAATCAAGTATGATCTGCGCATGGTCCGGACCGTGCCTTACGTTTACAAAGCCCTCTTATTGGCTCCTTGTTCAAAAATACTCATACGTTTTTACTTCCATTTGACGAATCTCTCAGATTAAATAAAGCAACAGTGTTACAGATATATGTGCAATGATCACACGCACTGCTTGGCTGGCACTGGCAGCGAGGATTTCTTTCAGGAAATGTACAGAAGAAAGGAGGGGGTGGGGTGGTAATGCAGCACCTGCCGCACCCCTACTTCTAGCGCCACAATGTGCAAGTCACCTTGGAGTTCTGTGACCTTGTAAAAGAATTCTGCTTTTGGACAAGTTCTACTATTTGGTCACTGAACTCCTCTGTAACTTGGATCATCCTTATAACATACCATAGGAGGTAAGTTATCTATAATTTACCAGTGCCCACGGTTAGTACAACCATTCAAGCAAACATTTGACCAAATGCTGAATTCTCAACATTTAGTTGACTGCAATGCAGATCACATGAATAAAAATAGCTTATTATTATATTTATCGCTCTGCTGTTCAAATTCTGATAGGTCTCATGCTATGGCTTTAAAATGTGTAATCTAATGATGTAGTAGTGAGGAATTCTAGTAATAGAATGCTAATGATTATTAGCATCCAATGAAGACGCACCAGCCAATCCTGGGGTCTGGAAAGTGGGCTTTACAAAATGATAAACCCGCTTTCTGTGCAGGCCATTGGTGCCTCCATGCCAGCTGCCAATCGTTATGCCCACTTCACCCCTGACCTGCGCCCTTGTATGCATCTTTCTGCCTCACTTCAACCCGGCGTGCACTTGGCTCTTCTTTTCATCCCTCATGTCTGTCCGTCAAAGCTGCCGCTCCATGGACATAGAAAAGGTCTCTGTTTCTAAGTACATGGCAGCCTTCTTTTGTTTTGTACGTTTTAAAAGGGAATATGGTGTGTGTGGGACGTGCAGAGCTGAATTCCCTTAAATAAAGACATTCGCCAGCGGGCTTGCATGCCCAGAGTTCTAAACACTACATACAACTTGATAGGAGGGGTTTACCGGCCAGCAAAGCTTCCACCCTCTGTTGATATTGCTAAAGTAATATTACATTTATGTTGTTCAATTCATGGGCAATTTACTGAGATTATTGACCAACTACTAACGTGTTACATTTTTAAATGTGCATGTGTAAAATGCTAATGAACATTATTAATAAAATAATATTTGTTTTTTTCAGGGTAAATGTCTTTTTGTAGCAATTTCTGCATACCTGTATATTTTTACAAGACATTTCTTCATCAAGATTCGAGAGATCAAATATGGACCATCGAATACACCCGTGACCACGTTTAAGGTCACCTCACATTATTCAAACAGCAGTATACATGAAGATGGAATGGCTGCATGCTTGAGATTCCTGAAAGATGTGACACACAAGATTGACCTTCCCAATCAAGGCCATCACACACCTCATGAGGTTCATACCCACACACAACAATTTTGCTCCCATTGAAGAAACTTCCTACAAAAGATTGGAATAGCCACGGCACAGAAATGGTGCCTCAGTATGCAAACCTTTTCATGGTAGGTCTAGAGCAAGAGTTCTTTCAACACCTTTCCCTTAAACCACTAACACATCTGGGACACAAATAATGGCATTTTCTTGATTTGTCACTAAGTGCCTTCCACCACTGCCTTAGGTTCACCATGGAAAACTCCAAGAAGAGAATATACATTTGGGATAGCACTACTTCAGTTGAAATTAATAGTCGCCTAGAATCAACTGTGCACAAGAAACATGCAGACAGGATCAAACACCTGCATAGCAAATAGGAAATGTGTCCATCCAAGCCACACAAAACAAATCTATTATCTACAGCCAGGTCATCTGATACCAATTTGTATGTTCCAAGAGGAAGACAAAGGACAATCAAATTGCTACACCCCTACATCCTTTTCGTAAACTTGTCACTCAGCCAGATAAATTGACAGGGAAATTGAATGTGTGTTGAAAATACCCAGAGACAACATAATACAGGGCAGAAAGAGTGAAAATATAGACCATATACTCTTGGTTTTCACCTGTCATCTAGAAGTAACACAAGGAGCATATAGACATTTTCAGGGAATCGCCTTTAACTACATACATGCAACCAAAAAAATATTGCACAATCCCTGACTACAAGTGTGTTTCCAGCAGATTAAGAACAACAAGACATGGAACACACCCATGCAATCTTAGGTGGTGCAAAACCTGCCAACACACCTGCCCTGAATCTGCCATCACTGCACTGCAGAACCAAACAGTACATATACAAGGGACATACAACTGCAAACCGTCCAATGTTGCATACTATACGTACGAAATGCCCGTAAAGAAAATATGTAGGTTAGACCCGCCAGAAACTACGCCAAAGAATTAGCCTCCATTTTGAACAACAAAATGGAAACACCAGTGGGTCAACATTCATTTCATACAGGATTGGCTCACAATGCAGGATCTGTCAGTGATGGTATTGAAAGGCAGCCGCTTAAATACCACACACAGAGAACGTGGGCGCACAAGTACTTGAAGCTGCTCAACCTAAAACTCACAGGTCTGAACATAGTTATAGTATTTATGACACACTGTGGCTAACTTTTAACCTGAGACCATCGAGGAACCGGAGGCAACAATGCCAGATGACAAACCAGCCAGCTCTACCAACAGCATGTGGGGCACTATAATTAAGAACCCCTGAAAGGAATGGGGGAGGACACAAGACACAAACAATGTCAATATTGGGTGTCTAACCTCAAATGATTGTCACTCTATTTTGAGCATGAGGCATACCGTGATAGCAGTAAGCACTACACTTTTAAAACATTGGCAACCTATTTAATGCACAATGCATAGAGGCTACCAAACATAGACACTTACCTGTGACTCGTCCTTTTAGTGGACCTAGTGGTGTCAAATGTCCTTCCTAAGCTTACTTGGGTATTGCAATCACTGCAGGTGAATACATGGGTGAGGTTGCAAGGTAATTCAGGCAAACATTGCTTTTAGAAAAACTGGAAGTTGTTTGTAGCAATGGAATTTTAAGCCTACCTACAACCAACGTAAATGCAAACACTGCATCCTCCTTTCAGCTTATGGTTTCAAGGTTGCCCAACAGTGGCATGAATGTTTACTTACCGAGACCCACTTTAAGACGAGGTGGGCTTAATTTTACGAACACATTGGGGGTCATTACAACCCTGGTGGTAGGGGGTTAACAGGGCCGGTAGAGCTGCCGGCCCCATTAACCCCCTACCACCTCATTATGAGGTCGCCTCGCAGGACCCGCTAAGGACGCCTGGTTTTACCCTTAGCGGGTCCCGCGAGCAGACCAGCATGCTAACAACGGGCCCGCCATTAACGGGCCCGTTGTTAGCATGCTCCCCATTCCCATTGAGCCCTATGGGGGCACGAATGGGAATGGGTTCCTGGAATGGGAAAATAGTGGGCCTTCCAAGGTCGGAATGGCCCGGTATTTCCCCATTCCAGGAAACCGGACCCAGTACCCAGAATGGGGGTAGCCATGCCGCAAATAGCGGCATGGCTACCTCCAGGTTCGTAATGACCCCCATTATGTACGTCTCTTCTATATGCCCACCTAAAAAGTAATGTCCCCAGCACTGCTAGAATTGCAAATGGTATTCAAATGTGAAGAATTATGTGTCTGGTCTGATTCCTAATGTATTGCTCTGTTGATGAGTTGGGTGTCCAAGCACTGCACTCCATACAAAACTTTACGGCGACCAATGGAGTTTAAAGTGAAGATCTTCGCCCTTTTTTCTATGTGAACAGAATGTCAAGGTCTGTGTTAATTTGCTGCTCATTTTATTCTGTAAACAACATCTGATGAAGGTACCTCTGAGACTTTGAAATCTATTGCTTTGTACATCCCCACATAATATTTTCAGTTAGTCCAATAAAGGATATCACAACTTGAATGTGTGTATATATTTTTCAGCATTCAAAAGATGTGTATTTGTATTTTGTACATTATTAAAAAATGCGCACCGTAGCCTGAGGTAACTGGGTGCTGGAAAAAGACTTGTGAGTTACATACATGGAAAATCAATGGCAGTACAGTTGTGGTTAGCAGGACCTGTGGTTACAGAAGGTCTGGAGTTTGTTTAAACCTTTTATCTTTTTTAAGTTATAAACAGAATATGTATGAAACACATTTTCCAGTAGTCGTCTAAATAGATTTTAATATGAAATTGAATTCACACCCAGGGGAGTATGTTTAGCCAATCGGTTTGCTGGGTCTCTGCAAGTGATTGCCTGTTTCATCTCATCCACTGGAGATCTTCCCTTGGGTGACGCCATTTGTTTTGCTCTTGGCATCCCCTTCCCTGGGACTTTACCTCCTTGCACCACTGTGCCCCCGGCCCCAATGGTATCCTGCAGCACCAGGTTACCTACTATCATTGAGAGCTCTTCCTCCCGGCTGCTGCACTCCCTTGCTGTCCTGAGTGCCATCACAGAAATAGTCCCTTTTCTCTTTTCAATGGCAGTGGCCATCTTGTTTTTTCACAGAAGATTGGGCACACACACTAAATGTAAAAACCATCTTGCATTAAAAAGAAATACTAGGAGAGAGCACCGGGATGCGAAAAGCGATCACCCCAGCGTTTGGGGGGTGTACAGAGCTGATAAGGGCCATTTGTCATCTCCGAGACCATGCTTAGCTCAGGTCTAGCTAAGGCTTGGGCTGGCAGACCATTACCACTCCGAACGTGCCGCACACAGAGGTGATCATTTAATTCAAATCCCCTGTCAGGGTGAAATGTTTGTCATTACCTTGAAAACGTCTCAGTTGTGGTGCAATGCTTATTTTTCTTGGGAGGCCTATTTAGAAAAAGATATAAAATGAAAATGGCAAAAAAATAAATGCGTGCAAGTGTGCAGCCCCATCTCTTTCTTCATGATCCAGACCATTTCTAAATGAAAGGGACCAACAGCACAGACTCAGGTCCGGACTTTCTTGGATCCTTCCATATATTAGCAAAGATTTGCTCCGGGCAATAACGCTAAACTGCAGCCAATAATCACTTGAAAAGCACCACTAGAATGCAGCTAAGGCTGGTGCATATAGGCCTGTAGAGGCCTTCCAGGCTTTGAAAGATGCTCTCTGTATAGCTCTCGTTCTGCAAGACCCCAGTCTCATAGCTCTGCACATTAAATGCTGCTTCCTCTGACCTGGGCCACTGTCCATTAGGTCTCATCACAGAGGCATTTGCAAGAGTGGCACGTTGGCTTGTAGAGATCAAGAACAGGTTACTTTGCTGGTGTTGGTGCTAGGGGCCTAAGAAAAAGACCCTGCGCTAAAAACCACAGACTTTGGGTGGACCACTCCAGAAGGGGCCACCTGATGCTTAGATGGCTACATTGTACTAGAAGTCATTCAACTGAAACTGCAAATGACGATTCAGTGACATATTTGGGCAAAAATAACTGCATATTTGACTGGTGAAGGTGAAACGGTGCAATCGGGATCAATTGTGCCGGCTTGTTATAAGCGGAACAATATTTTGGGAACTTTTCCTTGTGCGCTCGCTGGAGCATGGTGTAATTATAGGGGGGACAGGTATTTTTGTCCCTCCAACTTCTGTGGCATGCCTTTTTGTCCCCCCAACATTTGGAGTGAGGGCAGGGGGGCTGAAATCATCAATTATGTAATTGGACAATGCAAGCCCGGCTGGTGTGCCCAGCAAGGCGTGCACTGTCTCATTACATAATGCTGAGATGCCTGGCCGCCGCACTGCAACACATTCAAGACCAGGATACCCTGCATGGCTCAGTCCCTCACCCTGGCTGGCCTGACTCAAAGTCAGCAGCCAGGGTGCTGCACTGGGTGTTTCAGGGACTGGCGCCTGTGCTGCCACACTAGCAGCAGCACTTCCAGGGGCCACGGCGCAGAGAATTGCTTTCCGGCTTTGGGCTCGTGCGACACACTTACAGGAACTAGGAACCTCATTCAGCTTGCTGGTTTCTGTCTGGAGGTGCGAGAGTGCGAAGAGGTTAGGTCGGTGTAACATGAGATGTGGCTCGGGCGGCATTTGAAAGCAGAGGTTTTTAAAAAACACTTTTAATTTGTGTTTGTGTATGTTTGTTCGAGGCGGGGATGCGGGCTGACCATACTGAGGGCGCGTGTCACATTTGGACAATGTGAGCAGAGCTCACAGTATACATTAAGGGCCCAGGTATGAAGACACAATAACATTAACAAATGGTGCATTCTATGTGGCAAGCCACAGCTCTGCAACGCCACTAAAATTTGTCTTGCCACTTTTCAGATGCTACTAAAGCACCACCATCCTAATTTCAAAATGAAGTTGGCGGAAAGAGCGCCTTCGCCAAGTAGAGTGGAAAGAGTCAAGCTGAGAAACCTGTGACCGAAAACTGTCGTACTCTGCAAATTCTGTGAAATGAATTGGAGTGTTATACGCCTTCAAAACATGGTGAACTTTTGTTAAGCAGTTTTTGCTCTAGGTGCGCAGAAAGGACCGTGTGGGATTTTGTGTTAAAAGCACACTTTTAGGAGCACTGTATAACTTTTCCCCATGCCGCCAAAAATAATCTTCACCAAACGGGTAAAAAGTATTTCGAGTTTTGCAGATACTTTTTCAGGACGGTATGGTGCAGATTAGTAAATGGGTGTCATGGTTCAGGTTACAGGCCACCGAAAACTGCTTCACTCACCAAACTAAGCAGGGGAGTATCCAGCATTGTAGGAGTGGGGAGATGGGGAGTTTGAGCAATGAAATGCAGTGTGTGGAATTCCACACGGTCTTGTTGGCGCCCCCAAACCGCCCACACCTGCCCCAATCTGCCTTTTTGGTAATATTAGGGGAAGATGGCATTTTAACACACAACAACAACAATAACACTGCAGTATCATTCCAGATGCAGGAAACTCATCTATTAGAACTCTGTCCAAGCCCTCTGAGGCAAAATACATGCAGACTTCCTAATTATTATATGGATTGCACCAACAGAAGTGACTTCCCAGAAAAGGACATTGCAAGGTGCATCATCAGTCCTTGATACTTGGAGGCACCATGGAAGTGACTTTAGAATAAGTTGCCATAAATAAGCCAAGTGACAAATAACTTTGTGGTGCAAAATACTGAAATTGTACTTTTGTTGTATGTGGAGCAACTCTAGTCATTAGGCTTTTCCATTATAATACCATGATACATTAACATATGCTTTGAAGTGAATCAGAGTCACTTGCAGAGCTGCAGATAAGGCACAATGGGATTAAATGATTTGCTCAGGATCACACACTTGGTTAAATGGTGAAACTGGGATGTGGACAATTTAAGCGACTGCGCACATCTTTCCAGGTTTAGTTGATATAGATATTTATTATGGTTTTGCTTTGCATTTCATTCGCTTACATAATTATTTATAGCATTTCCTTGGAAGCAAACCACATTACATTATAACAAACCTTTCATAGTAAACTAACCACACACTATAAACATTGTCATAGAAATATGTTGAGCAATGGGAGTATGGCTTTAGTTTTATTCTCCCCATTCTGCATGCAAAGTCACAATCGCATCATGTAGATTAATGTAGCCTAACAAATCCCCCTTGTGTTTTAAAGCCATAGTCATTATTTCATAAAGCATGCAACATTATGCACCCTTCTCACTTATGATCACTCCCTCCCATTCCTATTTCTAAAGGGACAAAAGTCCCTGTAAATAGTACCCCCTCTCCCTCCCATCAGTGCCTAATCGCTCACATTGTAATGCTCATTTGATACAGAGCAACGTGAGGACCCTCTGCTGCCCGGAGCTCCTTGGGACATTGTCCTGGCAGCGGGACACCTGTACCATTCGGAACGGGTAAGGCGTCCTGCTGCCAGGACAATGAGCGGGCTGAGCAGAAGTTGCTCAGCAAACATTGCTCTGCCAGCGGGATACCTTTGTGTTGGGCACCCTCTTTGATGTGCCAAACGGGAGAGGTGTCCCAATGACAAATGTCCCAGTCTGGCTCTTAAAAGAGCCAAGGGGGTGGCAGCTTGCCACCCCTGCCTCTCCCCCTTAGTACTCCACTGCTTGGAGCCATTTGAACACAGGAAAACATACCTTAATTATAATCAGTCCGAATCTTGTAGAAACATCTATCAGCACGTACACATATAAGGTGCTGTGCAGAACCCAAGTTTGGAGATATATGGCATTTAAAAATTGATACCAAGTATACTAGGTATCCCACTGCACTGGATTAACCGACGGCTTCTGCATTTGAATGAATGGAAAAAGGGAATCGCTGACATTCCAGTGAATCTGTTACTTTCAGCCATGACTTTATAGTTCAGCTAGGTCCATTCAACTTAGCCCAAAATTTCAAGGGGTTATAAAGTCTTGTCTGCTCAAAGGACATTGTGCCACTGTTTCCATGTGTTATTGTATCTGTACATATAAATGTTGTGTGCACACGGTGTATGTCATTGGAGGTGCTGGGTGCATTTGTGTGTGAGTTAGAGTGTATGCAAGCATATGTGTGTTGACTTTTGTGTCTGAATTAATGATAAATAATGCATTGTTTGTATGTTCTATTGGAATTAAGTTTGTGAATGTTATGTTGCGTCAGTGGGTGCATGGCAGGCCGGCTGGAGATGTGAGGGGGCCCAATTGAATATTAAAAATAGGCCACCAGTCTTATGAAAGTTATAACAGAGAATCAGCAATGGAAGCTTGTGATGTAGTAGTCTAGTGTTATCCCTCAGGGATTTAGGTTGTTTGACCGAGGTACAAAATCACAGCGAAATTGACTGTAATCACTTTCGCTGCGAATACGTTTTTACCTCGGTACAAAAAAACAAACCCATATCCCCCCCAAACCACCAGTACACCCATAACACCCCCTACTTACCTTTTCTCCATCCGCCGCCTCTCCTGTACCCTGCAGCGTCAGATCATCCATCTAACCCGGGTCAGATCTGATGCTGCACTGTCCCTTTTTCTTCTTTTCTTTTGTTGGGTCCCCTGCCACCAGTGATTGAGAAAGCGGGGGACACCCCCGCAAGCACTGAAGGCAAAAATACCGAACATAGGGAGCGGGGACACCGCCACAACCCCAGCTCTTCATGTTCGGTATTTTCAGCTTCGAACTAATGGGGGTGACCGAATTCAGTCAAATCTACCATTCAACCAAATTTGATCAAACACTTTGGCCGAAACGATCCCTAAGAGCCACCGGTCGCCCGTCCCTCCACCCCACCCCTGTCCACCCCCCAACATTTTTAGCAAAGTTACTCCACTGGGAGCATGATGATGGTGGCATTGCTTTCTTGGAGGAGGCAACTTTCATGTGCGATCCATGGTAAAACTGCATTAGTGCTCTTTGTCCTTGCTGCGGTATGCGCCGTCCTTTCACTTGTTCCTCCTACTACATACTGTTGCTCTGTATGCCAGTCAATACCATGGTGGATATGCCAGCCAATACCACGGAGGTCACAGAGAGGTGGCTGGCTGATGGAACGAGGAAATAGGAAATAAAGAAAATACTGGTTTTCTACGTATTCACATGGAGAGCTGTACATTGGACACAGCTTAGCTGAGATTGACCTTTGTACATTTCGCTCCCTTTTATCAACCGAAATTACCATCTTACCAACACATCTCGGCACTAGTTTGTTCCCTTGTATCCATCATACACAGACAATACATTCTTGTGTGACAGTGTTTTTCGTTTTGTAACTAAGTGCCTCCCTGTCATTCAAACGGCTTCAACGCACCTGCACCTGGCCACAACACACACGGATGCACCGTTTCCAAGCACATAGTGTCACAGAGGGCACAAGAAGTACTCCCAGCCACAGAGACAGTTGAAGGATTTTTATTGATTTAATGGACCCTACTATGCCTGCCCCCTCTCTCTCATTTTATAGAGCCCCTCCTCCCTGACCTAGTCACCCAGGGGTCCCCGATCTGACTTAAACTGGATGTGGGGGTCTAAAGGCAAGACATCTTCTCTTTCTGACCACCCGCAGGGGCTTCCTCAGACTGCCCACTCTATCCAGTTATTGTTATAAGGGGTTGGGGGAAGTGCGCCTTGCGAATACCCTGTGTGAGTCGATCCCGCTTTCACGCTCACGCTCTCCTCTCCCTTTCTTCCTGGACTTCCCCAACTCCTCCCGCCTCTACTCATTCCTCCCGCAACTCTCATGTCCCTCGCACTTCACACTCCTTCTGGGGCCTTGCCTCCACCCATAGATGTGTTTACCTTCTCTCCGATCTTACCACTTCCTCCTACTTCTACTTCTTCTTGCAACTACTTCTAAATCCTCCACACTGCTGCTCCCTCCTCCACACCACTACTCCCTCTACACTACCACACCCCCCTCTACACTACGACTCCCTCCTCTACACTACCACTCCCCCTCTACACTACGACTCCCTCCTCTACACTACCGCTCCCCCTCTACACTACCACTCCCCCTCTACACAACCACTCCCTCTTCCACACTACCACTCCCCCTCTACACTACCACTCCCTCCTTTACACTACCACTCCCTTCTCCACACTACCATTCCCCCCTCTATACTAGCACTCCCTCCTCTACACTAACACTCCCCCTCAAAACTACCACTCCCCCTCTACAATACCCCTCCCTCCTCTGCACTACCACTCCCTCCTCTACACTACCACACCCCCTCTACACTACGACTCCCTCCTCTACACTACCACTCCCCCTCTACACTGCCACTCCCCCTCTACACAACCACTCCCTCCTCCACACTCCCACTCCCCCTCTACACTACCACTCCTTCCTTTACACTACCACTTCATCCTCCACACTACCATTCCCCCCTCTACACTACCACTCACTCCTCTACACTACCACTCCTCCTCTAAACTACCACTCCCTCTTCTACACTACCACTCCCCCTCTACACTACTACTCCCTCCTCTACACTACCACTCCCCCTCTACACTACTACTCCCTACTCTACACTACCACGCCCTCCTCCACACCACCACCCCCTCCTCCACACTACTACTTCCCCTCTACACTACCACTCCCCCTCTACACTACCACTCTATCCTCCACACCACCATTCCCCCTCTATACTACCACTCACTCCTCTACACTACCACTCCCCCTCTAAACTACCACTCCCTCTTCTACACTACCACTCCCCCTCTACACTACCACTCCCTCCTCCACACTATCACGCCCTCCTCCGCACCACTACTCACTCCTCTACACTACCACTCCCCCTCTACACTAGCACTCCCTCCTCTACACTACCACACCCTCCTCCACACCACTACTCCCTCCTCTACACTACCACTCCCCCTCTACACTACCACTCCCTCCTCTACACTACCACACCCTCCCTCCACACCACTACTCCCTCCTCTACACTACCACTCCCCCTCTATACTACCACTCCCCCCTCTACACTACCACTCCCCCTCTACACTACCACTCCCTCCTATACACTACCACACCCTCCTCCACACCACTACTCCCTCCTCTACACTACCACTCCCTCCTCTACACTACCACTCCCCCTCTACACTACGACTCCCTCCTCTACACTAACGCTCCCCCTCTACACTACCACTCCCCCACTACACAACCACTCCCTCCTCCACACTACCACTCCCCCTCTACACTACCACTCCCTCCTTTACACTACCACTCCCTTCTCCACACTACCATTCCCCCCTCTATACTAGCACTCCCTCCTCTACACTAACACTCCCCCTCTACACTACCACTCCCCCTCTACACTACCACTCCCTCCTCTACACTACCACACCCTCCTCCACACCACTACTCCCTCCTCTACACTACCACTCCCTCCTCTACACTACCACACCCCCTCTACACTACGACTCCCTCCTCTACACTACCACTCCCCCTCTACACTACCACTCCCACTCTACACAACCACTCCCTCCTCCACACTACCACTCCCCCTCTACACTACCACTCCTTCCTTTACACTACCACTCCATCCTCCACACCATCATTCCCCCCTCTACACTACCACTCACTCCTCTACACTACCACTCCTCCTCTAAACTACCACTCCCTCTTCTACACTACCACTCCTCCTCTACACTACTACTCCCTCCTCTACACTAACACTCCCCCACTACACTACTATTCCCTACTCTAAACTACCACGCCCTCCTCCACACCACCACTCCCCCCTCCACACTACTACTTCCCCTCTACACTACCACTCCCCCTCTACACTATCACTCCATCCTCCACACCACCATTCCCCCCTCTATACTACCACTCACTCCTCTACACTACCACTCCCCCTCTAAACTACCACTCCCTCTCCTACACTACCACTCCCCCTCTACACTACCGCACCCTCCTCCGCACCACTACTCACTCCTCTACACTACCACTCCCCCTCTACACTACCACACCCTCCTATACACTACCACACCCTCCTCCACACCACTACTCCCTCCTCTACACTACCACTCCCCCTCTACACTACCACTCCCTCCTCTACACTACCACACCCTCCTCCACACCACTACTCCATCCTCTACACTACCACTCCCCCTCTATACTACCACTCCCCCTCTACACTACCACTCCTCCTTTACACTACCACTCCCTCCTATACACTACCACACCCTCCTCCACACCACTACTCCCTCCTCTACACTACCACTCCCTCCTCTACACTACCACTCCCCCTCTATACTACCCCTCCCCCCTCTACACTACCACTCCCCATCTATACTACCACTCCCTCCTCAACATTGCTCAGTCACCCTCCTTCCTCTCACTACCCTATGTTCACAATCACTTTCTACACTATATCTCCAAAGCTCACTCCCTCCAATAGCAGGCACACTCACACTGCAGTCCCACTTGCACTTACTACGCAATACCTCACCTTATCCAGGAATCGCCTCCACAATCTGCTGCTTCTTTCGTCCTCCTGCGAGTCTCTTGGTCTCCTACATCCACCACCTTTGACCGCAAGCCAAACAACACACACTTTCAGCTTCATGTGGACTCTTTTTATCTCCATCCCTCCTTCTTGGTTGGCTCTCTGTCCCTGGAAAATCTAACCCTGTCTTCCCCACCCAGGATATTTGTGTATGGGTAAGCTTACAAATAGGGGGCTAAGCCCTGGCCAATTAATCTGGGCAGGTCCGCCAGGGAGCAACAGTGGCCGTCCAGATGGATGAGCAATCGAGTCTGTGTTTGGGGGCTGTTTGAGTTCTGCCCAGATGGTACGTTCCGTGTTCAGTGGGGCTTGCAACCCTGGTTGTAGTCCTTATTGGTGTAGGGGATAGACCGCTGATGTTGGCGTATCTTTCCCCGCATTGGGAGCATTGCATGGATTGGCTGGTTGCCACGTTTGGCTTGACAGTATTCCCTCTCTTCTCCGGCTTGGCATGGCACCAGTACTATTTAAGCCCGAAAGGTTGGTTTCTCTAATGCAGGTCTCGGTCTTCTGTAGATCGTGGGATGTGGCTGATGCTGATGACGGTCTCACTCTCTCTCTTTTGTAATGATTCTGCCACAATAATGTTTTTGGGTCTGAAACAACCAGAAGGGACTGGCGTGCATTTGTTGGTGGTGGTACGGTGTGAGACAATTGTGGACTGCATAGAAAATAGACTTGAATAAGTGATGGCATCCACCTCAGTGGTAGGACTGGCTCTGGATTTCTCTCTGGTAGGCCTCACACCCCAGGCTGAGAGGGATTCCCATCCCCTCCTGACTAGGCCACAGTACTGGTCATGTCACAATAGCCATTCAGATGCTTGTCTTTCTCAAATCTCTGGTGGGCTTTGACACTCTTTAGCTCGACTATCATTCATGTTACAGGTCATTTCAATCCTTTGCCATACAGCACAGTGTTTTCCCATTGTAAACTTGTGGTTTGGACACCATTGTTGAGAATCTGTACTAGGAACAGAGGAAGAGACAGAGAGAGCCCCACCGTACAGCACATTAACTCTCCCTCCCTCTTGGCCTCGGCCTTTGGAAGGACATTGTCCATTCTTCAGCTGTTTAGCCTCCATTCATCGATCAGTGCCATGAGCAGACTGGGCCTTGGCACATACTCTGGTCAGACCGTAAGCAGCAGTATTGGTGGTACTTGAAATCTATGCATCTGTGATTAGAGGTACAAAGACAATTGCACACCAACAGAGGTTCTGTCTTGAAAAGTCCTCACTTTGTTGGAAGTTCTGCCACACTATAGGCGGGGTCCATGTAATGCAGAGCAATAGCCTGGGACACTCCTCTTCATGAGGAACCCCCCTTCCCTGCTTCTGGATTGGCAACAGCAGCAGTGTCTGGAAAATCACTGCTTTCCTCCGTAGTTAGATGAGCTGGCGAGAACTAGAGTACATTATTCAGGCCATCCATCAGGGTACTTTTGCGCTGCCTGACACCTTCCTATTCGCCTCCAAATGAGCTGGGCTGCGTTGTTTTTATTTTGTCCAAACTCTGTCCGCTAGGTAGGCTTCAATCACAGAGTTTACAGATGTTAGCTCTCTGAGATCTGTCTGTGTGATAGCGGTGCCTGCTAGGTTTTCCAGCTGTGAACCTTTAGCTTTCCCTAGCCTACCAGAGGCTATAACAAGGCAGGAAGCCATTTTGGAATTCATGAGGGCACGTGATCTGAGTAAGGACCCTGTGTGTAGGCTGCTTTCACTCTCTTGTGCCTCAAATGGTGAGATACATGTATTCACATGTTTCCCTATACTGCAATTGCTTCTGTGCATGTCTGCTTTGATAGTATGCGAGCAGTGCTTTTGTAAAGGGCGCTTTCGTTTCTAAGGTGTCCCCTCAGGTTTCTGTTTACATTCCCGAGGCTAACAGTCACTTTCTTGCCAGGCTGGGGCTTCCGGGTCAAAGGAAATATTTTGAAGTTTCCCGAGGGAGGGGCAGGTGGGTGGGGTTGCGTTGAACTCCAATTCAACTAAGGCTTAGAATTACACCACTCCCAAGATGAGAATGTTCTCTTCTCCGTCACTGGAGCTGACAGAGAATCATGAAGAGAATGCTGCCATCTATGTGGGGCGCCGTTTGGGACATAATTATATATAAAATAATACATTACGAGGTGTATATACAGTATACTGAGATGCATACATTGTATATTGAAACATGTACGCTGCGTATTTTCTGAAGCTGGGAATACTTTTCAGTGGAAGGCTGTGCGCCTGTGGGCTTTCTGTATGCGTTCCCTTACAGGTTTCCTCATGCTGCCAATGTTGTTCAATGAAGTGAAATCTGTTGTGGTGCTTGTATGGCAGCAATGTTGTTTAAAGGGAACAAAGGGCCTCGTTAAGGTTTGGTGGTAATTCAGCTGTAAATACACCTAATTACTGCCATAATCGATTACCTGTATCACCACCCGGCCCCATGGATTTACCACCGGATTACCAATGGTAGCAAGGCAGTGTAAATCCCTGTTTTTGGAGTTCCTAGGATTCCATGGGGATGTTGGCAGATTTACCATCCCAGTGGATAGCTCAGCAGCAACGTGCTCACCTTGGAAACAAGACGACACGAAGCAACACCGGTTTGATCCCCTGGGTCCGCGCTTAGAAACCTCTGTGTATTGAGCGCCTTATAAATATGCAACTAAGAGACATATTCCTGTAACAGCGCCTCGATGTCCCCGGGCTGTGTGAGTGCTTTAAAAATGCAAATAAATAAATACTGCGATCAGTTATTCTGCTGATTTTTGGCCTTAAAGTGGAGGAGTCATCTCCAGCAGAATTCTGGAGGTCAATCCCCCACTTCAAGGTCAAACTCGGAATTCAGCGGTGCAGTAAAAATGGTGGTAATTCTGATGCCACACAAAAGAAAGTGGCAGTAACAGAATGACTGCCACTTTTTTTACTGCACTGCAGAACTCGCAATGAGTCCCAAAGTCCAATGGGTTTCAATTCTATAGCAATGTTTGTAAAAGGGTAACATTTGCTTTGTCTCTCCATCTGTCTGCCTGGGGGTACCTGCAGTGGGGAACATGGGTGGAAAGGGGGTTCGGCGGAATACAGAGTCCTGCGACTGTACCCTGCTATCTAGAAAGGGCTGCAGTGGGGACTCGAGGGGATCTCCTTTATACCGCTCTTTCCACCATCCTGTAGCCTAGGGGGTCCCCAGCCCTGAGGCCACCACACTGTTGGCCGCCAGCGCTAAACAGGGCACATCGTCACACATCCCACAGCACGTACTCATTCTGATGCTTAATTACCCTCACCTGTGGATGCACTTTGGCCTCGATAGAATACTAGATGGCAGACCAGCCATTGCTGGATTTCTTTAAACGGATACCCAGCAGTGAAAAGCTCCTTCAGGTTGGTGCTCACCTGTGAACCGATGATTTTAGGCACTGAGCAGTACCAGAAAAGTGGAGCGTACATCAGGTGAATTATCTCACATTAGAATGACGACATTTAAAAGGGTGGGGTGCAAAACCCTGGAGTTTAATTGTTACATAGAGTACTGTGCTGAGTATAGACATTAATGACTCATGCCTTACCCAGGGACTGTTGGCTTTTGCATCTTGGGTAAACAGAGCTCTTGCACCTGGAAAGGGCTGCACACCTGGAAAGAGCCCAAAGGCGGTACTGTGTGCTCCGCAAGAGGTGAGCACGTGACTCTCAGGAGGATAGCTCTGGGGCAACGTGCGTGCCTGGGAAGCAAGACGACATGGAGCAACACAGGTTCGATCCCTGGGTCCGCGCTTAGAAACCTCTTGGTATTAAGTGCGTTATAAATAACCTATTTTTTCATTCTACATTAGTGAGGCAGATCACTCAGTATTATAGTACCATTGAGGCTCAAAAGGCAGAGACGGAAAGTCAGTACACGTGCTGTACATCTGTAAACCGAAGTGTTGAATGGCAAGTCAGTACTGGATGCAGCACAAAGACTGTAATTCTTTCCATCTCTGCCAAATGCATTGAAGGGCCTAGTACTAAATAAGGCATATGAAAGAAATTTAAAAATGTACTGCAAACATTAGCGTACATTGCAGTGTTCTTTTAATTCCAACTATTAAAACGTGTGCTACTGTTTTTTGTGAGAATACAAATTACGCTGGTTATCCAGGGGCACCGAACTACTGTAGTGGGAACATGTATTCGATGCTGGCCTGAAGCTCCAAGGCGCGTATCTATAACAGGTTCCCAGCATTCAGGTGGGAGCTGGCAGCTCATTTCACAGTGACAGGCTTACAGAGCCAGTCATTGTGAAACGTAAAGCAAAAAATAAACGCATTTCTATCTCTGTTATGGGCATAGAAATGAAAGTGTGGCAGCACTGCACATCCCCACTACCTGCAGAGACGTAATTTCAGCAAAATGCCAGGGGTAGCGGAAGTGACATCGCACAACCCTTGACCCCCTGATGACATCACAGGAAGTGATGTAATTTGACCCCACCCCAAAGTGATATCGCGGGAAGCGATGGAACACGACCTTTCACCCGTTGACAAAACAGGAAGTGGCATCACATAGCATCGTACACTACGAAAAACATGGTTGTGATATCACTATAATGTGATGTACATTTCATACAAGAATGGATCGCCATATGTATCGTTAAGATCAGTGTGTATAGGCCCATATTACCAAATTACTGTGAATGCAAGCAGACGTCCAAGACCAAATGATAATGATGTGTTATTATCTAGCACTTACGCTTAAGCGCTTTATATAGAAAAAATACACACCCAATATCACCCAACCTATGTTGGTACTCATTTATCGACCTCAGAAAGATGAAAGGCTGAGTTGAGGCGTTTAAGAACAGACTAAATTAGTGACTCACCCCCTGAAGTGTGCCTGAACTAGCCTTTAATGAGTCTAGCAATTATTGTATAGAATTCCAGAAAGACACATTATTTGGTATTCCTATTCTTTCTTATTTAGGGTAATTGCTGAAAGAGGTAGACTTGTGGCACCCCTGTTCTTATTGTTCTTCTTTTAAGGGGCCTGAACAAGAAAGCCAGGGTGCTGGCCACAGCCCAGGAGCTTGCATTGCAAAAAAAAAATCTTTTTTCTTATTTATTTTTTTAGAGGCCGCAAGGGAGACCTCAGAGGTCACAGTTGCGACCTCCGACGATCCCTAAATGACGTCCCCGAGTACCTGTTCCAAATGGGCAGAAACACCCTCTGTTTGCGCAAACGCGCAAAGGGGCTCTAACAGGGCACCTGAACGTGTGCATCTTAGATGCACAAGTCCAGATGCCTTTTTTGGGTGTGAGCAACATTGTATTGGTGCAAGTGAAGGAGATACACTAGCACCTCTCATCACTTGGACAAAAAGCGTTTTGAGATATACTGATTTATATGCCAGTAGGGGCCTGAACTACAAGCAGGGCAGGCCTGCCGGTAGTTCACAGCCTCTACCGGCAGACTCAGAGTGAGCCGGTCTGGAAAAGGGTCCGGCAACGTTATCTACTAACAAGTAATGCTCTGAGCAGATTGAAAAGATGAATTGTCGAGGCTTGTTTTTGTTTACTGTCCCATGAGCCCTTGCGCTGCAATCGGAGCTCTGTGTGCACATCCTTTTCGAGAGATGCCTCTGGCACAAAGTTCTACAAGTCGGTACATTCAGTGACTTTTGACTGTAGACAAGTCACAGGGTCATTTGGGGACAATGTGGCTGAGCCAAAGAATACCAAAGGTTGGCTCTCAGAATAATGTTGCACTCAATGTCTCTGAAATGTACCTTTCACAAGTCATGCCCACTTCTGGCTGTAAGCAAACTACTGAGCACCCTCTGATGCCAAGGGATCTCCAGGTTTATAATCCTTTAAAGGAAGGATTTTCCGCGTGTGGCAAAGAAGCATGTGACTACTGTACTTGGTGATTAATCATTTAAGTTATGAAGCTTTGCATCGCGGAGTCCTGCAACGTTAGCTGATTCCCTATTATAGCCCACATTCCCCTGACCAGGAAGAAGGGGGTTGTGTAACTGCCTGCTACCGCATCAGGAGGTTGTGCTGTGACTTCTCTCTGGGATCTGGACTACACGGGAAATGATTGGGGCCTGACCCACGTATACCAGAAGGACCCTCTCTGCATTACAGATCTCCCATAGAGGTCATGCCTTCATTCTATACCTTCACCACCTCACAGGACATCTAGGCAGAAGTCCAGGAAATGCTGTGCCTGTATTTCCCTAAAACTGTTAGGAGTGCACCTCCCACAGATGTCGGCCATCTCTTTAACCCCTTTAGTGCCAAGGACGAGTATGCTCGTCCTTTTTGCATAGACTTGCATAATAGCCTGGCAGTTAACCTTGCCCTTATTGCAACGGATCTTCGTGATCCGACCGCGGCTGATTTTGCCGCAGCCGGAAAGTTTGCATGAGAAAGGTGCTAACCACCAAAAGTTTGCACCTTTCTCATGCGAACACACGTGCATACCCACACCCCCATCCACACCCACAACACACCCACAACATAAACAAACCCCACTTACCTTTTTCTTCACGCTGAGTCCCTGCGGCACCAGTTCCCTTTCACTTCCGTGATAGGGAACCAGCGCCGCAGGGTCCTTTCCTTTTCTTTTTTTTTCTTTTACGGGGCAGCAGGTGTTTCTCCCACAATCCCTGCTCACTATACTGTAAAGTATGTGTCTTAGTGTTAAATCTATTGAATTGAAAGAAAGGGGCATCTAAAACTGCACACAAAAGAAATACAAAATGCTTTAAAAAGTATATGTTTGTATATATATATATATCAGTGAAAAAGCGTTGCTAAAGGGACATTATTATGGTTCAGTTGCCCTACAAAAAACCTATCAAATTCGCCAGTTATGGTAAGCTAAGCAACCATAACTCGCGCCACCACTGTGCACTGCTAAGACTAACACCCATGACATCAAAGATGATATCACTAATTACATCACATGTCTGGCTCCCTCTTTTTTTGTTAACTGACATTTCTAGGCCAGGTGGTTTTCTTCACTGACAGTCAGGAAGAAAACATTCAAAATGTACTACTATATTTGTAGACCATACCCTTCTCATATGTTCTTACACTACTTTCCTTAGGGTTCAGTCACATCAAATGATACATATACATAGAGGAAGAAGCAAGCCTGCAAAACAGCAATCATTTCTATGCATAAAGATAATCAGTTAGGTTATGAACACTTTAAGGTAATACTGCTGCTTTTTTGCTTGCTTTACTTTCCCTGTATATGCTCATATTTGTATGCCTTGTGGTCTCTTTATGTTTTGTGTGTAGTAGTACAATTATGTAGTAAGTGAGGCATTGTTAGCTAAAACTCTGAAACAAAAGCATTCATCATTTTACTATCCAACATGGCAAGATTTTGAATATTGCACCTCTATGGTACATGCGGCAGACAATGCCTACGTTTCTACACAAGTAGGTTCATGTACTGGTAAGAACTCTGTAATGCAATGGTGTTTATAGCAATGCATTGCTTAATGAACTATGTATCTCATGATAGTTCTCTCAATCACTTCTGATAGTTTTCTGCCAACATTATAATGACAATGGCGGTCATTACAACCTTGGTGCTAAGTGCACCAACTTTACAACCATGGTGTAAACTACGTTTACACCATGGTGGATGGCAGATTTACCGCCCCATTCCAAGGTGAGTGGGGCGGTAAATCCCCATTTCCCATTTTCCCTTCCCCATTCCCATTTTTTCCCCATAGGGCATAATGGGAGTGGGGAAGGCGCTAATTACGCCGCCGTAAATTACGGCGGCGTAATTAGCACCATGGCGGGTTAGCGCCATGGATTTTAACGCCTGCTAAAAGCAGGTGTTAAAATCAGAATCAGGCGTTAAGGGTTAACAGTGGCGTTAAGGGTTAACAGTGGCGTTAACCCTTAACGCCTGAGTTGTAATGAGGGCCAATCTCTTGTGGAGGCTTTTCATGAAAACTAAATGCACATTTGTGATGTCATCTTTGATGTCATGGGTGTTAGTCTTAGCAGTGCACAGTGGTGGCGCGAGTTATGGTTGCTTAGCTTACTAACTGGGGAATTTCTGGGGGTTTTCGGTGTTACTTGTAAATATAATATGAATAGGTTGTTATTAGTGCAAAGTAACTGTAATGTCCCTTTAAAAAAGTTTTTGCACTGAATTTGATAGGTTTTTCGTAGGGCAACTGAACCATTACTCCCCTTTAACAAAGTTTTTTCACTGAATTTGTTAGGTTTTTAGTAGTGCAACTTAACCATAACGTCCCTTTAACAACGTTTTTTCACCCTTAGTTTGTATAGATGTACCATACAACATACCAAATCAATGGCTCCATGCCGATGGGCACAGTAACCGCAGATTGTGCGTCTGTTTGCGGATATCGGGTGGCATCCAACCTGCTGAAAAAGGCAGGGGTTCTCTTACATAGTGGTACCATTCAGCAAAGACAAGGAACATATACAAGCAGCACCATGCACGTGAATTGCAAGGAAAAATAGAGTAGGTCTGGAAACTGTGTACTTATGAAACAAACATAGCAAAGGCATAGGGTATGCACCATAATGGAATGCACCAACAAGAGAAATAACATCTGCCTCCAACAAGATTACTGCACTGTGCTTTACATAGGAACGAAGAAGGAACTGGCAGAGTAAAGACTGCAAAGTACTGAGAGCAGAACGTCACTACAACATGGTAAGTACACTAACGTTTCTCCTATAATTGCACAGTTTGTGCAGTGTACAAAACTAGAACACCATGATGTTTCTTTTTTTACGCAGCAATGGCAAGCACCATAGAATGGCTAGAAGCAAATTTCCCTCATGATGAAATGAGTAAAGTTAGTAACCCCATTGGTACGCACCACAGTCTGAAAAGTAAAACAGTTAATATATATTGCTTCATATACACCTAACAGATATTCTTTTGTTTAACAGTACATACTGGAAATGGAGGGAGTGCACCATAAGTGGAACCTCTTCCACAACAGCATACAGGCACAGGAAGTGAAGGAAACTCTGTAAATAACAAACTAGAGAGCTTAGATGCCAAAATGGAGCAATTGCTAAACAATTTTGCCACCTCAAAAGATTTTGTACAAGGTCATATTATGGCTGCAATTAAGCAAAATGGAGGTGTCCTACGGACACTGCGCCTGCCTGGCCTATCCGCAATCACAATGGGGGTATCCGTAGGACGCCACTACTGGCTGCATGTCTGCAGTGTGTAATGCACCTTTAATTAGTTGTGGGAATGCATGCCTGTCTGTTGCACAACTACGCGCATGCGTATCTCATCCTCTGTGTCCTGGTAACACTGCCCCTGTCCAGCATGTTCGAACAAACTTGTGACGTACTTTCAGTAGGTCGAGGCGCCCACCAACGTCCTATGGACAGCTGCACACATGAACATCCCACCTGCTGTACCCTACAAACACCCAGCTTCTTCGAAAATGTTTGCTGCATGTGTGTCGCACTTTTAATTAGTCCGGGGATCCCAACCCTGTCCATAGGACACCTATGCACATGCGCAAAAAGTATTCCGCCCAATACGCATCCTGCAGACAGCCGCCCCATTCGAGAACATTTGCAACGTCACCATGTGACCGCACCCACGCTGCACGTGGGTCCTTATTTGCCAGACATGATGAGGCCCCCGGACATTGAAAAAAGTACTGTTTTCTGCAATGTAAGGAGTATTACTGTCAAAGTACACCCTTACAGAGGTCCCACACCGTGCCCCTGTACATCTAACTATTTCTGGGAATGATTTGTTTGTTTTTGTTTGTTTGTTTATTTGTTTATTATTTATAATGCGCCGAAAAGCCCAAGGGTAACAAGGCGCAGCAGTTAGAAGAATTTGCAAGACTTAGTTACAGACAGTAAAATATATACACATATGAACACAGTAATAATAGCAATAAGCGGTAAATATAAACATATGTACAA